>NC_083560.1:2504072-2832192 GCF_019925205.1 Metopolophium dirhodum
GACATGTTGAAATTTTAGTCTAAAACAAAAAAAATAATTTAAAGAACATAATATTATTATAATAATTTAATGTTAATTTGAATACCACTGCAAAAATTTAATTCCCTTCCCCCTTAGTGCCATCATGTCAATAAGAACAGAATAGTAAAGAACACAATTAAAGATATATTTAATATCTGTGATAAAGCATAAATTCTGATCATGATTATATGCTCGGTTACATTTTAAATTTTACATTGTTTTATTTGGGTCTATTAGGTTGGCAACAAAGAATTCAGAAATGAAAAATATTAATTTTGTAAAAATTAAATATTAATCTATACTCTCATTACAATTTTACCTTATTAAAAAAAATTATAACTAAGCCAAAATTTTAACATATTTTAATTTAATTTTATATAATGTAAGTATGTGTATTATTATTATTATATCATTAAAATAAAATCATAACATCCCTAACCACTAGATATTGCACTGTAAATTACACATTAAAATTTAAGTTCAAAAAAAACGTTGGGTTTTAATGATAATTATTTTATTTGGTTGAATTGAAAATGATTGCCTGTACTAACTTTTTAAATATATATATTTTTTAAACTATTTCTATCAGTTTAATATTATGTCAACATTTCAAACAGTTTCGCGCCATTTCTTAAATATTATACATTTATTTTTCTATATTTTATATTTCTTTAAGTAATAATATAATAATAATAATGAAATTTAATGCAACAACAACATAAATAATACAAAAAAGAATAACATAAAATATCATAGGTTACATTTTGGCCATAAAAGCAAAGCTTGTGCTGGGGGAGCGAGTTTTCATCACCTTAAGAATACAAAAAAATATAATTGAAAAAACAATCTGTTATTTAAGTACAGTTTCTTATAACAGTCTTATTATAATGATATAATCTTTGAAAAATCCTTAGACTTAAGATGGGGTTTAAATGACATTAAATTATCAAACTGATTAATATAAATATTTAACAAACGACATAAATCAAGACCCGTATACAAGACACTTTTCTGATGACACCATAGTATTATTAAAAGGAAAATCAGATGACCTGTTATTTAAATTAGGTAATACATAGATTAAATTATAAAGGCGTAGTTTGATGGTATATATATGCCAAGAGTCAGCATTCTGCACTTCAATATTTCGACATTGTTGCATAATGGGCATTTAAAATAGTAGCCTGTATTTAAGGCCAAATCTTGAACACATTCTCGGTGAAACCAAGCATCACCTTTGTAACACGGTGCCCAAATAGAAGTTGGTACCGAAGACCGTACAACATCATTTTTACAAATAGCACATTGAGTAGAAGTAGACTTTTTTAACTCCGATAAATCTATAGTTGGCTTAATACGATGTTGTTGGCAAAACGATCTAAAGATATTTTTTTCAATAAGAATGATATAGAAATAGGTTTACAAATATAAAATTAAATACGTACTTAAATGACTGAAAGTATTGATGCATTGATCCGTTTTTCATGCCACAAGGTAGATGAAACACTTTTTGACATTTTCCTCGACAGCATAATATGGAAGCGCCTTTTTTTTGCAATAAAAGCAATTCTAAAACAACAATGATGATGTAACTATAATCATAACAGCAATTAGGTTGTAGCTTGGGGGGGGGGGGGGGGCTTAGCCCTCCCTGATTGAATTTAAGCCCCCCCCCCCATATTTACTCATATTATATTAAACCTTGTTTTAGTTGATCTAATATTAATTTATCATGTTTTATTGATAAATTGTGCTAAACAATTTTATTAAATGTTTGAATGTACTTTAAAATAATATTTGACATATACTTTTTTACTTTTTAAAATTAATTTGTAAAGAATAACTCTTAAGATTTATGAAGTGTTTGCAGGATTCCATAAGATCAGAAATTATTGTTACCAAAAATGTTTTAAAAGTTATTGATTTGGAAATTCTGCAAAACCCCTTAAGTTCATTGAAAAACTAACAAATTTTTCCAAATTATTATAAACTATTCATTATAGCAATATCTTTGCTACTTAATATGAAAAGTCATTTTCGGCCTATGCGAATATTGAAAACATTGATGAGATAAACAATTTATGCTACAAGAATGATTTAGTTGTGTTCTTCCACCCTTTCTCCCTTCTATTGCAAGTTTTTTTCAATTCTTTGTAAGTTCCTTTATCTAAATCTAACATGATTTGTTTCATATAAGACCGTCTTCCTGGTTTTCTTTCAATTTTCAAATATTTTCAACTATTGATGTCTATAATACTACACACTGTATAATATAGGAAGAACATACTTGCTTAGATGCTCGAGACAGTTCAGCTCTTATGTCTTTTAATAAAAATCCATATATTCCATCATTGTCTGCACCATTTTGAATGGACCTTGATGATAATAGCTGAAAACAAATTTATAGTTATATTTTACTAATAATATATTAATGTTTTATTAAATCCACTTACAATACAAAAATGATGAATAACAACATCATCCAATTTGAATAGTGGTCCATATAGCTGTTCACTTATCTCCTTACGTCCACACACCATACATGATTTCTTATCCCTTAAACTGAGCTCTACCTTCACAGGTCTGGGTGTGGGTTGACGAGCTGTTGGCTTCAACGCATTACCTGTTAAAATTATATCATTTCATTCAAATTCAGTTTTAAAAATTAACAATAGTTGTTATATTTTAAATAAGTAAATCAACATTTTCAAGCATTTAATTATGCAACTGTTGCACATTATCTATTTAGAGTAATCATTTTTCATCACCTTTTTTTTTTTAAATTGGTGTGACAGAAAACTTATTTTCTAAACTGATAAGAATACAACACCTTCTAGATATTGAGAAAATTATATAGGATACGATATGGAGACGACATAATGAGCTAAGAAATAAATTGAAATATCATCGGGACAAGGTGACTTAGAAATTTTAAGGAAACACACTCTATCGACCATCAGTAACTGAGTTAACTGAAATGCAACTATGAGAGGGTAGATACTGAGAGAGTGTTCATGCATTACAGGGTTGGATTGGGGAGGAATTTCTGTTAGAGGTTTAGTTTTATATACTGATGAAAAATATTTTATGATAAGGTCGAATATGTCCTCATCATTTCTGGCTATTTCCACATCTAAATGTAGAGACTTAGAAATAGTTTGAGAACGCGTATTGTAAGATACCCACTTCCAAAAATATTTAGGATCAGTCCCGTACGTTCTGAACAATGTATGAACTCATTAAACACTAATTTTTATTGAGATTTCTTTTGTGATCTTTTTTTTTTTAACTAAAAACCATGTATAAAAGAGAAGCTTTTAATAATAGAGCATCCTGTAATAGATGTGAGAAAATGTGTGCACTTAGGTATACCTGATTTTATCTTTAGCCCACAAAAGAGATGTAATAATATTATGTTCAGCAATACATACTATATACATATATACTTTTTAACTCAATATTCAATTATGTCCTCCATAGGTACCATATTAATTAATTAAAATGTATAATGATACTTAAACCAAGAATTAATAATGTTTATGCAAACTTAATTTAAAGTAATATATTTTTAACTTAACAATTTATTAATATGGATATTAATTTTAAGCTCAACACTGGTAGTAAAAATTAAGAATATTACATTGTATTTCTTTTTTTGACTTTTATTTTTATTAAATAATTACGAATAGTTAATTTGGTGTTCTTATTTTTTAACTAGTAAAATTAGTCATTTACCTATTAAATACTTTTAAATTCTCCAAAAAATCAATCCAAAACTCATAAATTTGTGTGACTTTGTAGATTAAACTTCATAAAGGGCATTGTTATACAGTACATGTTATTCATTTTTCCAAATAGAAGATACAAAATTAAACTGTAATTATTGTTACTTATATTGTTTAGTTGTATACATATTTTATCATAGTGGTTTAAACACTTAAAAATTTTTTATTATAGATATAGAAAGGGACATAGGTATGAATGAAATAATACTATTTTCTAAAATTATTGAGAAACATAATCTATAAATTATTAATTGAAATGTAATTGCATTTTATCATTAGTGGTGCCTACAAAATATAATATTTCAGACTGTTGTTTATGGGTGCTGCAGAACCATACTCTTGCCCCCACAGAAAAATTACCGTGGGTGCTAGTGTCCTCCCCTCTCAAATACAACCACTGGTTGTAATGACCCAATCTAATGATTTATGCATGGTTTTATACATGACAAATTATATAGCTGGAATAATAACAATAATAAGATAAATATGTTTTTCCACGACAAAACATTAATTGTACGTTCTATAGTTACTTAGCGACTAGCGACAGTTCCAGAAAAAAAAAATCAAAAATTGAACGTCCAAAATTCGCGAGTAAGCACCGAAATTCGAGAGCAATTTTTGAAAATAAAAATTCCGGCAAACCGGACGGTGGATACTCACTTGTTCTAGAAACCGGCGCCATGGATATAATGAATATTTGTCCTCGTGTGGATACCCGGTCGTCTCCTCTTCCGTTGCTCTGATGGTGACAACGAAGAAGAATGCAATTTGACTTGTAGTGGCTGATTCCGATTTTTGACTAGGTACTTGCTACACTAAAATTACGGCAGAGGTTACTGATGAGTGATGACGGACGATCACCGCTCGGAAGCACTGACACTTTGTTGTAGTGGAATTCTAAAATATTATTAAACATTCATTTATATTTTCATAAAAATTGTAATGTATGTCATCTACCAGTACGATATTATTATATTTTACGATTAAAATTAATATTTTATTCAGATTTTTTTCACGTGAATACCTACTTAATTTCTTCTATTTTGGAAACCTTTTTTCTAATATTATTCACTATATACGTAGGTGAGTACACTTAGCCAAATTAATTTTAATACGCAAATTATATAAATTATAACACATGTAAATTTACATGATTGTTGATTTTAATAACTTCTAAGTCTTGTACAAAATTAATATGCATTCACTGATACCATAGATTAAATAACACTTTAATATAATATGATATAGGCAACACCAATGCAGCCATTTGTCACTCATTATTCGGATTTTATAATAGTTTGTACTATCTATGGTGTTATTTAATCTACGCTTTAAATTATTTAATACTATAAAACGTTTCAACAAAAAATTTATTCACAGGGACCCCTCTTGGGAAACTGTACCCAATGCTTTTGCCAAGCTCTCAGAAAGGCGAAGAAAATGCAGTATAGAAACATGTCTATGTCCATACAACGAAGAGTATCAACTCCCATCGTAAGTAATTTTTTTTTATAACAATAATAGTTTTAATTATTAAGCAAAAAGAACTGGGAATTCAAATATTTTTTCCAAATTAAAATAGAACTTTTAGAAGTACAGTGTACTGTCGGTAACTCAAACATTAAAACTCGACACCTCAAACGAATAAAATTCACTACCAAACACCAATAACACAAGATTTTGATGACTTAAATTTTTTTTCTATGAGCTTCGAGTTACCGAGAGTTTACTGTACATATTTTTATCATCTACATATTGGATTAAATGCACAAAAAAGCAACCAGCTTTAAACTAACAGCATTAATTAATCCATATTATGTACGTAAATAACATACAAAATATTTGTGAAATTGACATATTAAAGTAAATTTAATTCTTATTCAAAAATATTCAACTTTTTGTTATAATATAGATAAACTTAAAATTTAAAAAAAAAAAGAAAAATTAAAATAAATATGAAAAAATAATAATACATGTTGCGTTAATATATATTATTTTTTATTTTCTAAGCAGCGGACCATGGGAAAACCTTTTGTGCAATTCATGTGGATCAAATGGAACACATAGGTTGTGCAGTTATCTTGAACAAGAGTGGTGCTGTTCAGTTTGCAAAGGAGTTTCAGGTATGATTTATTATTATTGCATTAATTTGTTATATATGCTAAATATATGAAACTCATTTAAAAAAATCAATAACCAACTGATTAATACATGTCTAACCTAACACAAATTCCTAAAATAAAGGAAGAGGGATTTCGGCCCAGGAGAATAAAAAAGTACTGGCCCACATACTAATTTACCATATATTACATTTTAGCCAAATGTATTACTATATACATTGATACTAGCTTTGAACAGCTAATGTTTACAATAGTTTACACATTGACAATATTGTCTAAGTACCAATATAACACAATACAAGTGGATAATTTGAATTATTAATGTTAAAATAATTTAATATTTCATTGGAAATCTTATTCAATAATAGTGTGCTTTTAGACATGAGTATTTTAATAATAATTATCTATTTCGTATAGAACATATTTTTACTTTCCATTCTTGCAATTTTATAAGTTAATATTTGAGCTAATTTTTATAAAAAAATTTACTAATCTATGTAGGTAATTGTATTAATTTACATTTGGACATTCTATTTGTAAACACGTTTTTCTAAATTTTATTTAATATTTATTATAATATAGTATACAGAAAATATGTAATTATACATGTCAACATAATTACTACAGCGCTTATAGATATTCAGATAACATAGCGTTTGGATATGTAAATACATGCTTTTAATTGCTTAAATTACCTACCAGTCTGTTAACCACCAAATAATATATTTTCATACTATAATAAATTGTTCAACTATTTTTAGTGTATATCTGACGATGAACAACAAGTTGAGCAAATGCCTCAAATACAGTTGCCAATAATATCTAGTTACGGATCAATTCAAGAAGGCTTTATGAGTGATTTTTTTAACAGGCATGGATATCCTGTTTTTGCAAACCATTCAATGAGTAAGTATTCTAATTAAAATATTATTAAATACTTATAATATATAGGTAATAAAATATTATGTATGATATATACGTGTGATAATTATAATTTAAATTGTATGTTATTATACTATACAACGTCTCATATAAGAGTCACTTCAGGAAGCGATCAATTTTTTTCCTGTTCCATCAGGCCCAGAATGTCATAAACAGTAATTGAATAGCCCCAGTTAATACTTTAAGATTGACATGCCATACTCTCAATTAAATCGGTTTTCATTTACGTTAGTTTTTGACAACTGTCCATGGACGGAAAATGGCATACTATTAGCTAGGCGATTGAAATAATGAAGTGAAGTTCAGTGCGCGTTAGCATTGCCAATTTCCATAACCTATTTCTGTGAGGTTACTCTTATAAAAGAAAAATATGGAAAATGCATTTTTTTTAATCTGTATGAATACTAGAATCTAGAAAATATAAACGCATATTTTTCAGAATATATCAAATTTATAATATTGATATTGCATATGATGTTTAAAATTTAAATAGATTGTGCGAATATTGTTTTTTATTTAGTATTGATAAGATTGAGTATATAATATATATATTTTGTCATTTTTCAGGTACCTATTGATTTAATTTCAGATGATGACGATGATTAAATATTGTGATAATGTTCAAGTTAAATGACGTTTACTATGTGGCAAGTTATACAATTGAAGACAATAGATAGATTTTTTTCACATCATTTTATTTTCTGCAATGTATATTATAATATAAGCTAGGTACCTAATTACTAATTTGATTCATCAATCAGAAATTAAATCTTATAGTTTCTACACAGTTTTATGTATTGTAGCTATTACTTATTCAGTTATAAAAATGTGTTTAATTTAATTGTTTATTTAAAATATAATAATGATTTCTCAGATTAATTAAGCATCAAATATTAATTACCTACCTATTGTTAAGCCTATATTTTATTTTCGTTAGGTGAATCATTTAGTTACTATTTATATTAATACTAATTGATACGCATCCAATTACAAAACCCGTTCTGTGTATACGCACTCGGCAGTAAAATATATATTATTTTCGCATGGACGTAGTTTAAAACATAATTGGTTTGTGCTCAAAATACGTGTTTTATTCGCTTTTGGGTAGTATTTGGGCCATATTTTGAGCGTATAACAGCTATTGAGCTATGTATAATTAAAGTACCTAGCGGTGTAGTTTGAACTTTTCACCAGGATGCTAGAATAAAATACATTTTATGTATCTACATGTCCACATTCAAATTTAATACCATACAATTACAGTGACCCACTTCTGACCTACTGTACAGCAAGCGACACCAACTTATCCACTTTTTTTAAAAATATTTATTAGCATTCAACAAAAAGTTATTAAAGCTTAACAATATTCACAGGTTTTATTAGGACATTTATTTGAAAAGAATATTTTTAAATTTTATTGTAGTTTACTAGTTTTGGGTAACGTATATTATTCATATAAATTGGATTCTTAATTTGTTAGGAATATTGGACGGACAGTTCAATAATGATCATAGGCGTGCGCACGGGGGATGCCGGGTATGCCATGGCATCCCCTGCGGAGGTCATCTTTATCATAGTTTATGGTTGTAAATATTTTGATCAAAATTTAAAACATTTTGGTTTTTGACCAAAATATTTTTATTTTTACTTACAAAAATGTTTAGAGTTTAAATGATATCTAATATCAATTAGATTGCGAATGATGCTCATATTTTCTATAGATAATAGCTGATAGTAGATACCATAACCATGATGTTGGCATAATAGCTTGATTATGTGAATTATTATTTTTACATTATCTTAAATCGTGTTCACAAACGACCACGGTTACCACGGTCCGCGATATAGGCATATACATGATAAAATAATGTTCTTTTATCATGGGCATATATTTAATCATATCTCATATTCTCATTGTCACTATTAACATTATCAACATTCTCATCATGACATTACACCACAGAATTTTATAAAAAAAACGTTATTCTGTCATTATTCTAACACACAATAATCATGGCAGCTAAAAGTAAAAAATTGAAAACTTTGCATGAGTTTTTTATGCCAAACACATCAAAACGAAATTCCGGTAAGTTTATATTAATTATATTAGTACTTTAATATAATATAATCCACATATCCACAGTCTATACATATTATGTAAGCTGTTTTATTTAACTTATGAATTAATAATATTCATTTTATTAATTTAGGTGACAATGATCTAGATGATCCAGTAACATTAGAACAGTGTAGTCAAACAGTTGTAGAATCCGAAAAAATTACTGTACATGAGCTGTTAGGTATTTATTTACAATTATTTTAATAATGTATTACCTAATGTTTATGTTCAGTTCTAGACTGTATTTATAGATGCATTGTCTCTAGTTAAATATTTAATTTATAACTTATAATATATTATGTAATATGTATATCCTAATTCCTAATGATTTTGTTTCATAAATGTCTTATATTGTGAAATACCCTGTGGCCTGTATGGCTGTATATTAACATATTAGTTAGTAGTAACTTAGTACCTGTCTATTGTCTAATATGTATTTATTTAATAACATTGATGTTAAATGTTGTAATTAAATATTTTGTATATAACTTAAAAAAATTGTGTTGTTTATTTTTTTTGTGTTGCTCTGTAAGAGTTAATATAATAAATAAATTATAGTTTATAAGGTATCTATTATTTAATCAGTGAAATTGCAAGACATACATTTTTTTTTGTAGGTGAGTAATTTTTACGCTTGAGTTTTAATATGACTTTAACCTGACATATTTTTGCTTATAGTAGGTAAGTTTTATTTGAACTTTTAACAAAGTTTAAAAGTTTTAATAATGTTAAACTTTTTTTGCATTTATCATGATGCATTTCAAATTTCAATATCATTACCTAACATAGTAACATGTACATATTTATCAAAATGAAATAAAGTAAACATTTTTATAAGTACCTAGTACCTACCTATTTGTGTTGCTGTCTTTTATTTAGCATAGTATATTTGACAAGGATGTTGCATGATTGTATTATATTAGGTACATATAAATTAACAAGTATTTTACTTTTCATCTTTTTCTATTTTAATATAATAATACAGTATTCTGTATCTTTAAATAATTATTAGACTCAGTATGTGACCATTATGATTGTGACCCTGAAGATCCAGCGAATACAGATAATACAGCACCAACTTATCGATTAGAGCGAAAACAGAGAATACATAAAGGGCCATTCCAGCCAAAATTAAAAATGTATCCCAGGACACAATTCGGTAATAGAGCTCGAAGTTTCCAAAGCGCCTGGTATGATGATTTTAGCTGGCTAGAATATAGTTTGAAACTTGATAGAGCATTTTGTTTTGTGTGCCGAATGTTTAACACAGCTTCTGGGTTAAATGTTGGGCAGATAGATTTAGCTTTTACAAAAAAAGGTTTTCAAAATTGGAGTTCTGCTACTACAAAATTTAAAAAACACCAAAATTCAAAAACCCATAATTTCACCATGACAGCGTATCACAATTTTTTGAGTTCAAAACCAATTGACGTCACCTTGGATGAATCTAGAGAGCTGGCCATAAGTGAAAGAGAAAAACAGAGGTTATACAATCGAAGCATCCTGCATAGATTGATAGACATAACATTGTGTTTAGCTAAAAGTGGCAAACCATTTCGTGGACACTTTGAAAATGATTCCCATGTGTGTAAAGGTTTATTTTTAGATATTGTGGACATATTGAAAAAATATGATTCAACATTACAAACACATTTACAAAAAGGGCCACAAAATGCCAAGTATATAAGCAATCATATACAAAATGATTTATTGGCTTCTATTAATAATGTAATGAAACGTTGTATTGAAAAAAAAGTAAGTAACCGTCTTGTTACGATAATGGCTGATGAGACTAGCGATGTGGGACATCACGAACAGATGTCTGTGGTTATACGCTACTTTGATGACGAAGCATGTAAACCTGTTGAACAGTTTATTGGCATCCAACGTTTGACTGCAGTAGATGCCAATACTATATTTAATAGTTTATCAAACAAAATTGCTCAGTTTAATATTAATTGGAAATCAGTCATAGCTGTATGTTTTGATGGAGCCTCAGCTATGTCTGGAAAATTTAACAGTGTACAGGCCAAAGTCAAGGAAATTAATCCATGCGCATTGTATGTTCACTGTTATGGCCATTGCTTAAATTTAACCTTGGTTGATAGCTTAGGGAATAAGAACCGGATTATATTTGATTTTTTTGGCTGTGTTCAACTTATATACAGTTTCATTGAAGGAAGTCCAACGAGGCACGCTGTTTTTGAAAAAATTGTTCAAGAAACAAATTCTAAATTGAAAACTCTTTCAACCAGGAAACTTTAAATATTATTAGTTCAATAGGCCGCTTAATACAACTGAAAGCTGAACAGTTTGATATTGATTTGCTATCTCAAACATTTTCACTCAATAATGATGAATTAGAAGGCGAGCAAAGTCTTCTACGTTCCATGCCAGATTTTATACCAGGCACATCAACTAAAACAATTTATCAATGGTTGGAAAACTTATCAACAAGTCAAAACTTTTTAAACATTCATAAGGCATTGAAACTTTTTGTAACAATTCCAGTTACCAGCTGCTCATGCGAAAGAGCTTTTTCTAAACTCAGTTTGGTAAAAACGAAATTAAGAAGCCGTATGAAGCAGGAGAGATTAGATGATATGATGATGATTTTCATTGAACAAGAATTAGCATCGCAGATAAATCCCGAAGATGTAATTGACGAGTTTAAGAATCTGCATCCTTTTGAGAGAAGATTAGAACTCTAATACTATTTAATTTCTTTATAAATATTGTTAAATATATAATTAAAAATAATAATTAAAAACTATGTTTTGTATATATATTTGTGATGATTCTGATTTTTGGATTCGATACATTATAAATCATGCTCTTTGACTATCACCTTTTTATTTATAATATACAGAGTTATTGGGGAGTGATTTTTTTTGTATTGGGTTAGGTACTTTTAAAAATATTGGCATCCCCTGCGAAAAAAGTCTGCGCACGCCTATGATAATGATTGCAATAAACATTAATATTATAGACTATAATATATATGTAATATAGTTATTGGTCATATCCCATAGACAAGGCCGTTTCTGATGGGGGGTCCAGGGGGTCTGGATTTTTCAAAAATTTACGATTTTACGTATTTACTAACGCACTTTGCTTTCCTAAGTTTTCGTATTGGATTGTCACCTCTTATTAATTATGTTATTTTATCTTGTTATAATATTCTCTAAAGTAGTTTTGATGAAAATGTAAATTAATATATCTGTGACCAGTGTGACCTATATGAGGTGGTTTTACATAGCACGTCGGGGGATATTTTTAATTTGTGGAGCGAAGCGACGAGTGCCGATACACGCGCAGTCACTGCCGAGGGATATTAATATCACATTGTGATATCAAGCTGTGATATTGTGTAAATTTTGGTTTCAATTTACGAGTTTTTAAACAGCTAATACGATTATTAAAATCTATTAGCATATTTCCATCCATCATAAAAAACATACAATTTTAAAAATAATCAAAAAGTTTTTTCGATGTTTTTATTGAGGATATCACGTATTTTTGAAAAATTTACTGTTTTATAGTTTTTTTGGTATAACTTTTTAAGTAAAAAAATGCGAGCATTTTGGAATTGGACTTTTGTATTCGGTGCTTTAAAACACACATTAAAAAAAAAAAAAATCGAAAAAATCACGTAGGAACTAAACTGCATTTGTTCCAATACAACAATTGTTATTATTTTTAGATTATAAGCATTATAAAATGCATTAACTTTTTAATCGTAAACAATGGGTTGCCAAAATATAATAACACGGCGTAAAAAAGCTCACCGACAAGTGACAATCATTTTACTGACTTGGACGAGCGACAACGGTGTCATATAATCAGCAAAACATAGATGTTTTAAATACCAATACCAAGGTATATTGTTTCACCCCCCTCCCCTACCACTCACTCGAGATCACTTACTTTTCGACGGTTCAATAATAATTGTTGGGTTTCATCTCATCGCAGATGTTTGTAGATCTGTTCACGAATTTTGTATACTTATTTAACGTTAATATTATTTTTATAATATTTACTATATGCTCGTTGGTAGGTACATATATCATTTAAAATGGTATAGACTTTAATGATCACTTACTACGCACACAATTTACACGACCTGCATGCACACAAGTAAATAATTGCCTATATTGAACACCTTAAAAACCGTCGGTATTCATACCCCTGAAGTCAACTAAACGAACTATTGTATAATAATATTAAGGGTAATATTATGTAAAGCCGAACCAATCCGACTAAAATTTACGAATTTATAATAATACCTATAGGTACTAAATATGCACCTACCATACGAGACTAATCCAAAAATTAGAAATATTTATTATTATAATAATATTAGAATTTAAGCCAATTGTAATTTATTATAATTGGATAAGCGATAGTAAATTAATAAATAAACATTTAGCTGTAATTTGTTTTATTATTATTTTTAATAAAAATAGTATGTATTTTAAATCCATGGATTTAGAGAGCTTATTTTACCGGAAATTTATTAATTTTAAGTGCGTGAACGCATATTTTAAGAACATAATATTCATGATTTGTTAGTTTATAATGTAAATCCGTGCCCAACTTAAATGTGTAAATTACTAACTTAAATTCCGTGCTCAGCGATGACATTTTTTTAAGTTTTTATACTTTCATATTATTCATAAAATACACATTTTGCCCCCCCCCCCCCCCCCATATATGAACCCTTAATGGGCTCCTGGGTAACCAATATATATATAAATAATAATACGCATTAAATGAATGACAATAATATACTAAGTAACACGACAAGTGTGCGAATGATGGCCGGTGAAGACGTTTCTTCCCGAGCGCAACTCCAAATAATAATAATTAATAATTAGTAATTACAATGATAATAATAATAAATTACCTGTCGGCACATGAGCCGCGGTGGGTGGTGGGGTGGTGTATCGGCGGCGGCGGCGCTGGACGACGGCGAAGGACCGGATTACGTAACGCGCCATGTTACGTAATCCTAGCGATATGAACGGCGTCGCACGAGATACGCGGAAACGCTAACTTCGACGGTGGGCGACGAACTACACACACAATACCTACTCGCCTAATTTGCCGTGGATTGCAGCGCGTCGGGCTCAGGTCTGTCGATAAACTGACCAAAACCACAGCGAACAACCACAGACGTGTATTGCGAGGCGAACACGCGAGACCCAATCATAATACTCGACGCAATTGGTGACGGATCGATGAGAGTCGGCACAACGTCGGCGACAATAACAACCGCGAAAAACCAGCAGGGTGGACACGTTCGTCGAAAACCAACAACGCACTTGAAACTTAATAGGTACGCGAGTACGCGACACGAGGTGAACGGTCGCTCGACTCGGGCGCAACAGAAAGACAATTTAGTGTCGCCGGCGGCGACTTGGCCGGAGCCCGACGTCCACGGGCCGCGCGATGCGCGGTCTCGCGGATCGGTTGCCACACGGCGTAATGAAAACGGCGGCAAGTTCGAATAAAGTCAGTAGGTACCATGATCTTTACCTACAAAAGTAATGAATTGTAATTTACCTAGCTAATTTTCCAGTATGATATCGAGTTGTCATCAGTTATTATAGATAATTAGGAAAAAAAAAAAAAGATAATTATATTATATTATATAGAATGACATATCGTATGATTCTGAAACCCTATTTTAGACTTATATTGACGTAGGAACTATCGCACTCGCAATTTGGTAATTAAGATAGGTGCATCACATAAACAACACTTGTCACCCTAACAACATAGTAGATACATTATATTACAAGTATACGACGACGATTAACGCGATAAAGTGATGCACGGTGAACTTAAGAGGACCCCACGGGAGAAAATACCGTACAAACATATACCAATTTCGTTCCAATAATACGGCTTACTGAATGGTTTTAGAGCAAAATATCTTGGTTAAAAGTTGTAGAGGAGATCTAATTTTATATAAAAATCTGTAACAACCCCTTCAAAAACATTTAAACATAATTTCTAAATATATATTATTTTTTGTGTTAAAAATATAAGAATTAAAACATATCTTATAAAATAATAATTATTAGTGTATTATGCCAGATATACTGCGTCAAATAAGTCTATTTGGTGTAAACGGATGTGGCGACATCCGACAAATAATAAAAAGTTGCATTTAAAAATATCATTGTTTGTATAAAATATAATAATATAGGTACTTAGAACTTTCATGTACCAATAAATAATATTTTTAAATTATAACAAAATATGAATTTCAGATTACAAAATAATTATAAAATGTTCACATTTTTCAGCGAAATTATCAAAATTCTAACTTCATACGCACATAAATTATTATTTTGGATTTACGCTCAACTTTTTTTTAATTTCCACTAACAACAACTATTATGAGTAACCGTTTATTAAATTTGAGATATTTTAATATTATTTATCGACAATAATTCAAAAAAATCGAATATTTGTCATGGTTAGCTAAAACCACTCAAAAAGAGGCAAAATATTTTGAATATCATGTATATTAAAGTGTCATATAAATATTTGGTGTACATTTAAGGTATCAACGATTATTATTATTTTTTGACTTAAATCAAAAAAAACCTTATAGTTTTTGTCAAAAACTGGTTTTTCTTTGTGACAATGTATTTTTAATATTTTTCAATTAATTGCCATGATAACAATTATTTTTTAATTGGTATATATGTTATATTTTTAGCTAAAGCTTATTATCTATGGATATCTTAGTAAATTTTAATTTGCATTCCAAGTTAGATATGGTTATATTAAACCACCATGTCTTGTAAGTTTGTGCACTAAAAAAAAAAGAATTCTTAAATAAGCCATAAAAGGTTTATATCTTGAATCTGATTTCCATATGACACTTATTTATAACTATATAAACAGCAATAAGTCCTGCTTATAACATAAACATAATATTACTATAAAATGACCTTAATAGTAACATATATTTTAAATTTATAAATAATCAGTATAAGGACATCAATAAATCATGTTGATATTTCATACTATAATCATATTCATAGTTGTTGTACATTATACTTACAATATTATAGATTCATTTGCTTAAAGCTCGAGAAATTACAAAAAAAAGTTTAACTAGAGCAGATATATCATCTTCCGAAGACTATGATAATGTAAAAACCAAGCGGAAGAGTAAGTCTACAACATTAAAACGACATTGGGAATAAAAGATGAACATTTTAGTACAACATTTGCCAATCTAATAGCTATATTTGGGCATTTACAAACATTTACCGCCTATGACGTCTTTGCCAATTATTGTCTTTCATTGTACATAATATAATATTAATATGGAACATTATATTATAATTTATAAACTATAGCCTAATTTACAGTTACAGAAATTATTACTAAATAACTATTAAACAATGACTATACAATTGGTAACGATTGGGACAGTGTTGGAAATAATAATGACTTTAATATGAAAGATTTTTACAAGTTGATAATAATATAACAAAACCTATTGAATCTCAACCAGGTAAATTAAACTAATTATTTCTAATTAGCAAAACTTATAATTACATAATATGAATTAATCATGACTAGGTATTCTAAAAAGTTACGAGCATTTAAAAAAAAAAAATGACAATTTTAATTCATCTGCTTCTCCAGTTAACCAAGCATTAACTAAAACAGTTTCATTTTAATCAGTAGGGAGTAAATTACATTATATGACATAAATTAATAAAAAAAAAAACAATCATAAAAATTTGGTTAGTCCGTTGGCACACCTATAGTTTGGCATTGTATTTACTATAGGTTCCCGGAACTTAATTCAACTGCAGTCGCAGTTTCATTGATTGAGTTGATTAGGTACTATTAGGCGTCGCCATAGTTTGCTGCGTATAAGCCTACGTATAAACCTACGTATATACAATTTTTTTTTAATACTTACTAAAAATAAATTATTCTATTCTTTCTTATTTCGTACTAGTTTTTGTATTGGTTTAGGAAATTACAGGTTTGCTAAAGTAATGTCAATTAAATTGCTTAATTAAAAATTATTTATTTGTATATTTTGCCATTTTGGTATATTTTGAATTTTTTTTACTTAAAATTATTATAAAAAAAAACTGTGCTTAATAGCTACAGTGGCGGTTTTAGAGGGTCGCTTCACCTGTAATATTCACATCTACAAATCTATTAATATATTCACGTCTAGCCATAACAATGTGTAGGTATTTACTTAATATTACCAAACATTTCGTACACAATAAAAATATAATGAAAATATAGGTACTGCACACAATAATAAAATATAATATCAGAGAGAGAGAAAGGAAACTCACAGAAAAATCAAGTTAGAACGCAGTTAGTTACCAATAGAAAAATAGTAATACATTGTACTTGAGATAAATTACTAAACACGTTTAATCTTAAGTTGGTTCCTAAGAAAATTGAAGACGAGTAAAGGATGCAACCTTAATTTGTTAAATCGTTGGTACCTACCATATTTAAGTTTTTACATTTTGTGACGACGAAATGGCACGGACCGGTCAAATTATAGATTTCCCAGGCCGAATAGTTGCGCCAGACCACCCCTGCTACGACGTTTTATGCCGTTTCAGTCGAACCGCTATCGATAAAATTGTTTTGCCTGCCGTTGATGAAATAAACATACTGTTTAATATAATAATATAAAATAGTATTACTAATATTTATAGATGAATTAGGTACAAAGTTTTAAAGAAACAATAATAATAAGTAGCTGGTCGTAGAAAAAAAAAAATATTAATTCGAAAAAACAGACAAAAATAATACGAAATTAATTAATTTCTGTTTTATTCCTAGAATACAACATTGATATTAGGCCCCTTTGCACTATATTGTGTACTATAAATTGACCAGAACTAATTTTGATCAAGATTGAATAATTAATTTAAAAGGTGAGTTGTTTTTCGTACCACCGTGCAGGAAATGTGGTTATTGAGTTGAGACATACGTTACTGCAGGTGGCTATTGGTGCGACATTATTATGATATCTGTATTATTAGTATTAATATCATAATATTATGTACAATAAATTTAAATACACACGGTGTCCGGAGAATCAAGTGCCGCCGTCCCCCACCCGGGCGTGGCAGATACCTACGGGTGCCCAATCAAAAATCTGCCAAACCCTACACACACGTGTTCCTCCCCCTACCGACAACAGTAAAGTACAAAACCCAACCAGGCTAATAACCTCAGCTGTTGAAGCCTTAAACTTAATAAAAAAAAAAAAAAAATTTAAATACAAGGTATTGTAGGTAGGTATATAATACATAATAATATACGGCCCAGTATACTTCGCGTTATTATTATAGTTGAGTAGGTTTGAGTTATGAAATAAAATATGACATACCTACATTTTTAATCAATTTACGTCTAAAATTATTTTCTTTTTAGAACCAACAAAGCTAGTTTTCTTCTTAGCCTACAAATATCGCAACCCAATTTTGTGTCGCCACCCTTAGGTTGAGTAATGCTGCCACACTCATATGGTGGGGGTGTGGTGACCTAACCTAGCAGGTATGGATATTTTTTATTCTATTAGGACTTATGCGAAGGTGCACGTAGTTTGTGGTTGTCGTGTCATTTGTTACATTAGTGACATCAGCGGAACTGCGGAACCACCATTTATTGATTAGTACACAAACAAATCCTTAAAATATTTATAATATATTTTGTGTTAAATATTAAATCATATTAAATCATTGTGTGTACTACTACCACGGTTATATCTCAGATTAGTATAATATCTAAGTCACTTAGACTAAGCGAACGTCGTACCACCGCATGTTGTTTCCGTCTAGTATACTACTATACTAACGCATAACTGCATAAGTGTTTGGAAAGAACGTCGTTCATGAACACGAATTCACGAGTGAACATCACTCGTTTTTTTCAAATAGAGCGTAAAGGTGAATGACGTTTATATATTTATTGAATTTTTAAGACGTTCATATTTATTTATTATTTATTATTTAATAATTATTGATTGATACTATTATGATATAATATATTACGAATTATAAAAATAAAATAAATGAAATTCCAGTGGACATGCCTGCACATAAAACAACAATAATATTATGATTTCCACGAATTTATATTCATGTTTAAACGATACATTAAAATAAAATAAAATAAATTAAATTAACGCATTCATATTTTCAAAGAACATAAACGTGAACGTGGGAAAATTCAATTTTTTAGTGAACGTTCCGAACACTGTAGGTAATGCATAATATACTAAAATGTACTAGCAGTTCAAATTTTGTGTTGATAGCTTAAATATTGGAGTGAACTGAAATCTAATAATCAAAACTTAAATGTAAGAACATTATTTGTGTTTTGTCAGTGGTTTCTTACAATATTTTAATATTTAAGTCAGTCGAGTTAACTAAAAATTAAATGTAATATTAATTTTTTATGAGTTTTTGAATTCAAAATCTTTATAGAAATTCACCGGTAAATTACTAGACTAATAATTACTATATTATACTAAAATATTTGATGTGTAGTATTTTTATTTTATTTTAATAACAATATAATTATAATAATACACATTGTATTTATTGCTGTCAACGATTATAAGATATAATCTTATAACATTACAAAAATATATTATATTAACATACAATAATGTTTGACAGTTCTTGAATTGGAGAAATAAACAAACTTTAAAAAAATAGCAATGTTAAGACTAATGTCATTAGATAATCTAATTCATGTTCTACTCTGTAGAATTTAATTTGTAAAAATTAATGTTTATACTAATGTTAATTGAAGTATATTGTACTTTATAGTTAATATAACTTTTTTATTTTAGAATTAAATTGTCAATATGGATAAATGTTCAATTTGTTTATCTGATTTAAACAATACATGTTATACAGAAAAATGTATGCATTTATTTTGTTTTAAATGTTTAAAAAGATGGTCTAAGAAATGTTGGAAATTACGCAAATTTAAAAGTTTAGTAAAAACTTAAAGGTTATTAATTATTAAACATACCCATATCATTTTGTATCAAAAATGTTTTAATTTTTTTTCTCATTAAAAATAAGAAAATTAAGTAAATTTTATTTGTTAAAACATTTAGGAATTTATTGAATAGTTTCATACTTACCTATATTTACTCCTTAAACAACAGTTATGTTTTTATATATTTTAGCGTGATCCAACTTGTCCAGTATGTAGGGTGGAATTCAACTTCATTTTCCATTCATTTAATGATGAGAACATCCCTCAAACATACACGGTTCCAGGTCACATATTGGACTTATACCAATAACCATCGTAAGAAACTCATTAATACAATATTATAATGATTAAATTTACAATGTTTTTTTTCTAGTCCAAGACCAATAATAATAATTTGTGGTCGCATCTCAGTTTATAGTTTATACATTTCAACATTTCTTTTAAATTTCAGGTCAAGCAATGAGAATACCTAATGCATGGCTGAACATTTACCTGATAGAACTGACAGTTTTAGAGAGTCAATTAAATGTCTGAAGCTTTTTGTTAGTCACTTTACCATAAAGTAGCTTCCCTTATGACAATTGACAATTCCGCAGATTGATTCACAGTTAACTATTTATCTTAATTTTTTTTTAAATTTTAGTTTATTCTTGTATTAATTAACTAATTAAAATAATATTAATAATTGTTTAATAACTAATTGGTTTTTTTTAATTTTGCCACAACAATTATTTAAAAAGTACATAATTTGTGTATTGCTTGGAATTTGTATTTTTTAAATTAGATATTAAGGTAACATTAAAGCATGACAAAAGATTGTGAAAAGTATAGGTAATATTTATCTCGAAATGAAAAAAAGCAAAATTAATATTGAATTTCTCATTGACATTGGTAATTATTTATCTGCTGTTGATTTAGAACATTGATAAAGAGTTGCTATGATCTACAGATTCTATTGCAGATAGTTAAAAACATAGATATATAGGTAATTGAAACTGAATTGTATAGTGTAATTGTATTCACCATACAATGAACTTTAACCTAACCTTATTTCAGAAATAATAAAAAAAAAGCCAAAAAGGTACTTCTATCACCTATTTAAGCTTTACAATAAATCTATAGTAAAATCTTGGTAATGTTTATAAAAATGTAGGTATGGCATTAAGATTTTGCTCACAGCTAACATTACCAGTTACTGAATTACAATAACAACAGCTTAGGGATAATATTATATATAGAAATATATAAAAACAATTACCCAGGGATTACATTTAATCAGTAAATAAAACCAATTTAGCAAATTTGAAATAGTTTTTTAATAATGATTTATGTACTTTATAAATACTATGAAAATATACAACAATTAATGAAAATAATAAATACATAATAATATTATGTGTATGATGCATTGGTGTAAAACGGTTGAGAGAGGTAGGTACCTACTAATACAGGTAAAAGGTAAAAATACCTTACTTATGTTTAAATTTTTTTTTGGAGTGAGGTTACGGGCATACCTTATAAAGGTGGGTGGTGCTGTAGCCCATGAACCGTGGTGGTCAGTGGCGGGTGTTACACTGGGGTAGATGGTAGTGACTAGTGCACACTATAGGCTATCTACTAAGTTTAAATATCCAGGGATAAAATAACCAATGGTATAGGACAAAATATCCAATTAAAAAATAAGTTAAAAAGGAATATTAATAAAAATACTTATTTAATTAGATACATTGCATATTTTTAAATCAAATTTTAAAAACATTTAATAATATAACAATAAAATAATAATAATATTATGTCGCATACAATATTTCATAAATTAATACATAATTATATCTTTAGTTAGTGTTACACTAAATCGTAATGACATGTGTCAGTTATATATACTATTTAAATATAAACAGTCAGTTCAAATTAATAATAACAATAGCAGCCAAATCTTGATAATATTATTTTTTATCCACAATGTCTTAAAATATGGATGAGATAAAAACAGCAGTAACCAAAAACTTATTTCCTTGTTCTTTTTTCGATTTCGAAAACGTGTTTCAAGTTTCAATGCTTGTTTTGATAATATTAACAAATGTTGCACAATAATTTAATATCTTTTTTATAAGCATAATATCATCATAATTTGATAACAATATAGAAATAGTAGGCAGTAATAAACTAAATACATGTCTTTTCACCCATAGAGGGCAACTGCCCCAAGTTCCATGATAGTTATATAATCTTCCATAAATTCAATATCTTTTTTTTTAAAACGCATAATACCAATTGAGTCACACAATCTTACACATTTTGAAAAATTCACTTTAATATGATTCAATAAAAAGGTAATGGAATCATAAGTGGAATTCCATCTAGTTTCATTTGGAGTCACTAGATACACACCAAAACATTCTTTAATACTTTCTGCAACTTGAGTGGAGCAGTTTTGTTGGTTCCACAGATTAATAGTCTTAGCAAAAGTAGCTATAATTTGCTGTTTGCAGCTTTATAGTGTTGAAAATTTACCTTTTACAGAAGCCAATTCTTTTTCTATGTCCTGAAAGTATAAGATAAATCATTCAGTTTAAATTGCTATTTGCTAGATAAAAGATATACGTTAATAAAAATGTTATTTCTTACATTATATCGTATTTCATTACCTTAGATCTTCTGTTTTATCAAATAAGTCTGCAATATTTACATAAGCTTAACCATTTGTATTTTCATCACTTATATCATCAATTAAATTTTCCAAATCTTCACTATCAGTTAAAATAGTGATATTATTTTCAATTGGCGTATCAACAATCAACATAATTTTTTGACCATAAACTCTGAAAAAGGATATAACAACTATAGTTTACTCTGATTAAGACCGTTATTACTATGAACCAAATATAATAAATAATAAATTACATATAAATTCAACTCAATCATACATACAACTATTAACAAAATATGATCCATTATCTGTAGTTGAGTACACTATTTTATCATTCATGTAAAAAGAGTATATACTGGTTCCATTGCTCTAGCCAGTACATCAAAGTATATTCACCTTTCGAAGGTTTTATGATTTCTCATGAAACAATTTTCTTATTTTATTGTAATTAAAAAACGAATAACTGTAGATACTTGAAAATTTCACTAAATGTTTATATTAGAATTTTCTATACACCATACAATTTTGAAAATATTTTGAATCTTTTTGAGCTGTTTACGGACATTGTCAGTTTTCAATTTTTTTAGTTTTTTTTTCTATAAATAATTGGATTGGCGCAAGCGAAAAAAATGAAATTATTCATAGAAAATCAATTTCCACCTCTAACAGTTGAAACTACAGTGAAAATTCCAGTGCTTTGTGTTGATAGAGGAAAAGTTGATGCGAATAATGTGTTAGGTGTTATATTAAGTATTACTGACAATGGATTCTGTAAAATAGGAACTAAAAATGGAGTTTTGTCATCACTATATGGCAGAAACCAAAAATTTCAGTGCCAGGAACAATTAATTACTAGCGATGATGTACCGAATATCGAAATACCATTGAGGACTGCTAGTATTCAAAATTCATTAACTGGAGGACAAGGATTTATTTTTTGTTTTTGCAAAACTAAGTGTACTGCGAGAAGATGCAAATGTAAACAACAAAAGGTGGATAAGTGGATGTCGCTCTGCTGTACAGTAGGTTACAAGTGGGTCACTGTAATGGATGGTGTTAAATTTGAATTCAATGATATAATATCATTGTATAAGAAAAACGATTCTGAGCGAAAACAGTCAGTCAGCCTATAATATTACCAAGTATATTTGATGATATTATTGTGAATAAAGTAATTTATATATAACCTATTTACTTGGAGCCTTGTTTTGTACCAACTAGATTCACTTTCCTTTCAGTAAATTTACTGTTGAAGAAAATCCAAGCATTTTTACTGTCATAAACGGTGATGACAGACACAAAAAAAAAAAAATAAAAAAAAAAAAAAAACACACATCATTGTAAAATCAATACATTCATCGCTTCGCTCAGAATATAAAAAAATTGTGTAGTTCTAAATGCCATAGATCTAATATGTGTAGCAACAAATAAACAAAAATATTATTTTTTTATTATTGTTTATGTGTATTCATTTATATTTCTACAATATTTTATGATTTTATTTTATTTTATTTATTTGTATTTAATATTAGTGATGTTATTTAAGACGCTGGTTTTGCCCAAATAAGGTCTATTATGTATTAATTTTTTTAATTATTAATTTTAACATTTTTAACATTAAAAGAGTACCTAATATTATTATTTGTTTATTTTTATATGAGTACTTAATAAATAACGTTTATAAGACACTACGGTTTTGCCATTACGATAAAAGTCAGTATACGGTTTTGCCCAAATGAGGTTGGTCATAACTAGGTTTGCCCGGTTAAAAGCCGAAATGTGACATTTTGCCCAAGGGTTATGGGCAGTTCGCGTTTTGTCCGGGCATTTTTGAGGTTTGACCGATTTCGACTTTTGCCCGTAACATATATATTACACGGAATTGATTTTTTTTGATTCCATTACGAAAGAATAGCTGAAATGACAATATTGAAATGTAACGTACCTACTTACTTAACGCATATTATACGCGTCTCACTCACTATAGTATAAATTAATATAATAATATTACGAGAAACGATTAGATACATTTACTTGGGTACCCACCGGCTACTATATACCCACCCCTTTATTAAGAAAAATCTCAGAAATAATTGCCTCTGAAATTACCGTTCTGCACCTGCACACCACTGACCCAATGTATCGCAATCGTATTGTTTATAACTAGGGCTGGGATTTGTATGTAAATACATATTTTTAGTGAAACACGATAAATTAATTATTGCAAATGATAAATTCGTTTCACGTGATTTGCAATAAAATAAGACATATTTTATTTTACATATTTTTACATATTTCGTCATAAATACATATTTTTACATACTTTGTAAAATTTTCGTTTTTATTTACATATTTCGTAAATTTTGACAATTTCAGTGGTTTAGTAATATTATAATAGTATTTCGATAACGGTATTCAGAAAATTGTAAGTGTATAATGCATATAGGAAATAAGTAGGTTAAAATAAATAATATTAATAACTTGATTTTAGTTTATCTTATCTGTTTCTGTTCGATAACCATACCTTAATGATGTTAGATTATACTTTATGTTATACAATTATTTGACAAAATATATTTACGAATTTACAACAGTACCTAACAGACTATCAGTTCTTGTGTTCGCGTGGTAGTGAAAACATTTTTGCATTTCGAGTTATAAATTATAATTTAAAACTAAAGACTTAATAATAAATTAGTAAATATAATGCCTAAAGTAGCTCGATCTATTTCAACTAAAATTTCAAATGTTATCCGTGATTTTCCTGACGAAACTTTTTCGAGTGATAATAATGTACTTTACTGCAATGCGTGTGATATAAGTGTTTCAACTACTCAAAAATTTCAGATAACTCAACATATCTCAACATCAAAACATAAATCTAACAAAGAACGATTAGTAAAAAAACAAGTACAATCAAAGCAGCAATTTCTTACATCATCTTCAAGTAAATGTAGTTTTAATATAGAATTATGTCGTGCAATGATTAAGGCAGATATACCTCTTGCTAAATTAGATAATCCACATTTCAAAGAATTTTTAGAAAAAAACATAGGTAAATCTATTCCAGACCGTAGTACTCTTAGAAAAAATTATCCCTTACAATTGATTAAACAACAATTTATTGTATTTTTTTAAATTTTTCTTTGTACAAAATTTTTATTTTATACTACATATTTTTTATTTTATACAACATATTTTGGCAATTTTAATTACATATATATGTACATATTTTTGGTTTTTTATTACATATAAATCCCAGCCCTATTTATAACTATTGGCACAATTTTATACGTCGGAACGTCATCGCCGGCGGCTAACGTACGCCGCCTGGTACGACTAAAGATGAGTAAAGCCGTTGGTCGACTCCAAAAAACATTGCTACTTGTTAATATAATATTAAATAAACAATAATAATACTATAATATTTTATAATACCAATGTAACTGTGACACGGCCGTATTGCAACGAGACTTTTGTTATTGCCCTCAAAATATAATACCGAACGCTGACGCCGGCATAACTGCGAAAGACGACAGTAGTACGACACTACGACACGTTCCACCTTACTGGCCTGTGGATTTATGGGGGGGGGGGGGATGGGGTCGACGTTGCACGGTCCACCTACTGAGTGCCGCCGCCTACAACGACGACATATGCACGCGGGTTTGCCGCCGACTTCAATGCGCGCCGCACCTACCATCCGAGAACGGCGCGCGAAACAACGCGCCGCGGTCGTCTACCCCACTAAATCTTATGACACCGCCGAGTTCCCCCCGTCCCGCACGACCCGACCGATGATGATAATCCGCGCACGCGCATGTGAGTACGAACGGTACCTACTTGCATTGCAAATTATTCACGTGCACCGGACGTCACCGCCACAGGCACCACCCATAAATATAAATACGATAGAAATATAAATCATAGAATGTCCACTGCAATAGACAATACTCTGAGTGTTGTCAACTTATTTCGTCCAGGTCGACGGCGATGAGAAATATAATTGAAAGAAATTAAATTCGTATTTTGTATATTAATTATTTTGACAATCGACACAATTAACTGGACGGGAAGTAAACCTGTTTACAGTTACATTTTCGGCAGTAATATTATTTCCGCAACGGTCGCGGTGGTTGGCAATAATAATATCAAATAATATTATTATTACTAATATTATCACCGTGATGACGGAAATATTATCATTATTATTTGTATTTATTATTATTTCTACTGAGTAATATTTCCGTCACCGCCGTCGCACAGTCGTATGAAAGCCAGTTTTAGGCTGAAAAATTTTTAAATTTGATTGAAATAAATATTGTTTTGTATTAATCCAATATAAATATATAATATTATATTATATTATATCATACGGAATATAAAAATATTATCTAAGATAATATTGAGCTCATTAGACTGCTCAGGCGATCGATAGTAAAAGTAGATGATGTTTTCGTGTAACTGTTAATTTAGCATTCGCGTCACAGCAAGGCGCGGCGACTGTCGACAAAAATTGAAAATGATACTGCTCCGCGATATGAGTTATCTTTATTTCCCTTCACCATCTACGACATTATTAATATTATATTTATGATTTTATGAAATTAAATTATTTTAAGAATAAACTACAGAGCTTAACATTTAAATTAAAAGGTCTTTAAAATTTCAATAATTGACTATTAAGTACCGTTGACAATGTGACATCGTTGATGGTTTATTTCAAAATGTTCTCAACTTTGTATGGATAACTACTTAATAAACCAATTCTATAAAAGAAAAGCTTGCATAGGTGCGTATAGTGTCGTGGACTATTGGGAAAACAAATTAACAAAACGCGCTCTGATGGTGACAATTTGTACCTTCCGATTCGGCGGGGTATATAGATATAGTATTATATCGGTTATTTTACTTTTTCTAATAAATTAATTTTGTTATTGCAACTTAATACGCTGGTAAGTACAATTTCTACTAATATTATCAAATAAAGCACTTCACTTAAAGCAAACCGTATACGAAATGTCGGGAAAATACATACAGACTAGTACCTATAGCCACCTAGGTAATAGTATCCCGACTCCGCGTAGGGGGGAAACCGCCTAACCATCAGTAGATTCAGTACAAAAGGCGCTTTCGCGGCGGTTTGTCCAATAATTATAAGTAACAGGAACTTATGCCGAGATCGTGTTGCCCATTAAACCAGTTGCAGCTACCGTCACCACTCGTCTCCCACCCACACTTATTGCACCGACAACGACTCGGCAGACGACCTGCAGGTACCGTGAGTGGTGAACTCCGTTTTTCGGCGTCCACGGTGATATCTGCACGGTGTAAAAGCATGTCGCGCGTACCAGTGGAAGACAAATTTTGTTGAAAATACTTTTAAAAAGTATTCAAAATACTTAAAAAATACATTAAAAATACTTGCATTCGAATACTTTATTTTGGTATTAAACATTTAAAATGCTACCAGACATTTTTATATTGACGAAAAACATACAAAAATGTTTAAATGATACGAATATTATATACTATATGGTAATAATATGTCAACCAGGGCACTCATCATATTCCATTCATTAATATCAATGATTGTACCTAGTACTCTTTAACTATATATAATTAATAATTGATAAATAATAAAACAACCATCATTAATATTTGTATTAACAGCAATTTCAAAGTTTCACTTTTTTGTGAAATACTTCATATTTCATATACAATATTAGCATACATGGTTTTTATGATACAAATATATAATATCATGAAATAATTAAACGAATTAAATTTAACAATGCGAATAATTCGCGTTGGTAGCCCGGTAATAAATAGTAGGTACCTCTAGAGAACAATACTGCCACAACTCAAAATCCATTGACTGCTTTCGAATAATAAAAATGTAGTTCTATTAAACGCAAGAACTCCAACAGTGTTAAAACAATTATTTATAGGTAGGTGCCTTATTTATTAATATACCATAATAATACAATATTATACAAAACCTACCGTCTCTAAGCACAGTTTCCAATAGGCAACTGGCTAATGTTTCATCAATGATCCACCAATCATTATCTATACATTTAAAATTTTATAAATACATCAACAAATTATATATATTTTGTAACTGTGTTGGAGTAAAAGTGTAGGTATTTAATATATTATGGTTGCCTCATGTAAAAATATATGCCAAAACCGCAACTGTATTGCAAATGTATAATATAAAATATTATTATTATGAATTATGATACAGTGGCGTCATATCTGCTTAAAATATATTTTATTACTGAGGTGGGCAAACTAGACATGACAATATTAAAAGGTGCTAAATGTATATAAACATGTACACGACGACAATATGTTGTATTGCCATAATATTTTGGTTATCGGTTTATGTATATTGTTCAACGTGTGTGTCGCGGATCCAAGGGGCGTTGCGAATATTTGTCTGCGGGAGGGAGCCGTGACACAGACGAAGCTACTGTGCTAAGAAGCTGGCCAGGAAGAAATTTAACCCTCTCTAAAAACTAACCAGCACACCCATTGAAATTTGTAACAAAATGTCACATGTTATTTTTCTAAGAGTTAAATTAGTAATTGTATCAATAATTATTATTTTTAAATTATGTCAATTGTTTTCTACAAATTCAACAAAATTTATTTTGTAATTTGTAAAAAATATAATAAATGTTTAACGTGTCTACTAAAGTAATTATAAATATAATCATAAGTGATATTTGTGAAGGGCATCATCAAAATGTGAGTCGGGGAGAATCAGGGCCGGATTAAGCCAAAATTATACACTAGGCAAAACAATTTAGGCGCCCTTAAAAGATTCATGTTACTCTATACACTTAATTTTTTTTCTATTCTTAATACTAGGTATCTAATTGTTTCACTTCATCATTCATAGGTTAGCAGGTCTTTGATATCTCAATAATGTTATGGTATTATTCATCCTCATTACTCATATTTTATATTATGTATGTTATATGTATTTCTTTAATACAACTTATAAATATTTATACACAAAAGAAATGTTACAAACTTACAAATATTAAAATATATTTTTTGAAGGTATGAACTATGAATATACATTTATGAAATGTATATTATATTTAATAATTATATATAACTTATAAGAGAAACTGTTTTTTTTCTTGATTTTGAGGTGGCAAAATCATTTATAATTTCATCTAAATTTAGTATTTTTAGTAAATCTGACTCAATACTTAATCGAGAAAGTGCATTTAAACGGTCATCTTTCATTTTAATAACAATATCAACACAATATTCAACTATTAATATATTTACACTTATGACAGCCTCAACAGTTTTCACACAATATTTTAATTTGGTATTTATAATAACCGAACAAAACAACAACAATACACCACACATTAAATAAGACAAGAAATTAGAAAAGAACAAAAATTTGTTTGAAATTAAAATTTAATCAGTGACGATAACATACAAAATGATAACTCAAAAGTATTTATCTATTCTGTGGTATTATCACAGAACATCTGTGGAATTATCACTTAATACCGATTACCGATATTCTGTATTTCTGTGGTGCGTACGGAACAATATTATTATTACTATTTATCACAAGATATTACATCTATTATGTGATATTACCATTATATAACCACTATCCTGTTAAGCAACGTACTGCTGCCTCAAATGATACACAGGCCACATCTTTTCATTTATTTTTAAATAATTGGAAGAGAATTACGTATTTTTATAACTAATATATTTTATTAATAGTATTATGTCTGCGTAATTTCATAATATTATTATATTTTTTCAATTAGGTACATATTGACCATTTTTTTTTGTTTTTTGTGTGTAGTTAGTTTCTATGTTATCCATAAATATGTCATTCTAATATTCTATATTATTTCTCGTCTTGAGCGCCCCTAAAATTTCGGCGCTCTAGGCAAATGCCTACTTTGCCTATACGTTAATCCATGCCTGGGGAGAATACTTTCTAATTCAACTGAACCAGTATAATTTTCTTATTCATACCTTATTTATGGATACTTGCTTCACGAGTACAATATAAAATTGTTGTTTTTTTAATTTTCAATGCCTACTAAAAATAAAATATTTAATTTTTTATGAAGATAATGTTTTGAAAATAATAATCGGCCAATATTTGTAAATTACATTTTTAGAATAATATCGATGATAAAAACGTTTATTCAAGCCTAAATATATTTGTTTTGGAGTCAATAATTTTAAAACGTAAATACCTAAATAAATTATTTGAAATATTCTTTTTGGGAATTTTCAGACAAATACTCACATAAATATACAACTGTGTAATAATATTAATATATTGCTGGAAGCTATTGTTACACGATTTCGTAGAAATCGGACGGCCGTGTTCACGATATAATATCATGATTACGATTACCAATACATCTTCCGGTATAATAGTGATAACTGATAAGGTTGTTATAATATATTATTGGAATTCGTGTTCATTGTATTCCTTTAAAAATAATGTAATGTGCTATTAAATAAAATAAATACTAATATATTGTTATACAGCGGCGCCATATCAGTTAACAATATTTTATAACAGAGGCGGGCACAAAAGAGTCGTGGATTGAAACAGTTTGAATGTCTCTGGCTGGTAGTAATAAATAATAATATTATATAGGTGGGCAGTATTCGAATTATAGTAGGTGGTGCGCCGGAAAACGGAGCTCTCATACTATTTTTATTTTTATTTTGCGTACCTACCCCTGCTATTATTTCTTACTTGGACGGTGGGTTGATAAACTGACTTGAACAATGTTCGTGATTTATACAAATAAAATTTAAAAAGGTAAAAAAAATATATTTTTAAGTATAATATGTAATTAAATTTGAATTAAATATATAATGTGTGCATGGGTCAGATGTCGGAAAATCAGGTGTCGGCAAAATAGTGTTTCGCGAATTGATTTGTCACTCATTCGTTACGTCACGGTCATCCTATGCTATAGAGGTAGGTATAAGTATATATTATTTTTAATTAAATATTAATAATGTGGTAAAATATTACACTAATAATATCGTTTAAAAATATTTGTTCTATCACTTTCATATGGTTGTGAGTAATATTATATTCTGAGATTTTTTTTCCTAGGGTGGGTTTTTTCCGGAGACGAGTGTTTATTCATGGGGATTTTTATACCGCATTTCATATAATTATATATCCACCCACTAAATGTATGCGATAATATGTTTTTTTTAAAATTAACTTCCCAATAGACTATTTCGAACATGCTGCCGTTTTTATTATAATATTTGGCAACCAGTCCGTGAGACGCCAGGCTCCGCTGAATTATTATTATTTTGAGTTTCGCTCGGTAAGAGACGTCTTCGCCGGCCAACCTTCGTACGCTTGTCGTGTTATTTAATATATTATCGTCAAATATTTAATATATTTTATATGTATATTGAGTCACCTATCCCATCCAAAGTTGTAAACACCACCTTTTTATTTTATTAGTTGCCCGGCCAAATGCCAGTAAATAGCCGGCAGCCCAAAAATAGTCCTACATCGAAAATTTGGGCACACTATTGTTAAAATATAGTCTTGCGCTGCTATAATACTATAATATTATATTTTAAGAAACGGCTAACTTCTTCGGACGTTAAAATCACAATATTGTTATATCAAAATGTCCAAGGTACACGTTTTAGATACAGGCTGCTGGCACACCACCTATAGAAACTCCGAAGCAAAAATTGACAAAGACCTATATTCGTTATAACTTTTTTGACCCATATTACGTTATATCTCCCCGGACTACAATATAATATAGGTATTTAGTGTCCTCTGGCTTACTGCGGAATACAAAAAACCATTTTCCTTTAAAACGAACATATCAAACTAGTTTTACTGCTCGGGAGGTTGGTGGGATTAACGATTACGTACCTGTATGTACACATTGTATTCTGCGTGAAATAAACGTTCTAAAAGGCACAATTTCAAAGCCGATCGAGACGGCGTCAGCCGTGCCACCAGGTGGCCACCTTTTATCAAAACAGACTAACGAGGGACTAATATTTTATATTTGTTACGATATATTATGTACTATGTAGGTACTTACCCACCTATATAATATAATAACTACCGAGCTGGGGCATTCAAACTGTTTCAATCCACAACAATTTCATGCCTGCCTGTGTTATATAATATAATGAACCGATATAGCGTCGCTATATTACAATTTATTACCTAGGTACACTCATAATATAATAACAACCCTCACTATTATACCCGGCGATGTATCGTCATTGTATTATATCAGGACCATAGCCGGCTGATTTCTACGAAATCGTGTAAGTTAATATATACGTTTAGCGCCTTTTAATATGGCTTACCTAAGGACACGTCTCAGTAATAAAATATTGTAAACACAAATGCCAATGCGTATCATAATTATATTATACATTCATGCTTGTAACGCAAGTATCCATAAATAAAGTATAAATAAGAAAATTTTACTGGTTTGGTGGACACCCGCCATTTGTAGAAAACAATTAACATAATGCAAAAAAATAACTAAATATAATAACGCATACGTTGAACATATATATATACTATATACATATACTGATAACCAAAATTTATGACGATCAGCACATTATCGACGTGTACATGTTTATAAATATTTAGAGCCTTTTAAAGGACACACCTTTGTCCGCCTCAGTTATAAAATATTGTAAACACATATGCCAATGTATCATAATAATATTATAACAGCCCTTGCTATTTTAGGTACTCGCCGATGTGTTATTAGTCTATATTATATTGTAGCCGCCGCAATCCTATGCGGTGAGCTCTACCGACTTGTAACCTAACCTAGCCTATATATATTTGTCATTTGCGCAACTGCAATCATTTAAAATACCAATAATATATTATATTTCTATCGTTGAATTAAGTTCATCAATGAATGTTTTCAATATAAATTTTTACTAACTTAACTTTTTACCTGATAGATAAATTATTAACTATACAATATTATTACGGTATATATATATATATATTTTAAAATAGAAATACCTATACAATATATGAAAATTGAATATCTATAACGAGAATAAAATAATATAGACATGTGTGAATTAAAACTTAATAATGTGGTAAAATATTACACTAAAAATATCGTTTAAAAATAGTTGTTCTATCTCATTCATATAAATGTGAGTAATATTATATTCTGAGATTTTTTTTCCTAGCGTGGGTTTTTTCCGGAGACGAATGTTTATTCATGGGGATTTTTATACCGCATTTCATATAATTTTATATCCACCCACTAAATGTATGCGATAATATGTTTTTTTTAAAATTTACTTCCCAATAGACTATTTCGAACATGCTGCTGTTTTTATTATAACATTTGGCAACCGGTCCGTGAGACGCCGGGCTCCGCTGAATTATTAGTATTTTGAGTTTCACTCGGTAAGAGACGTCTTCACCTTCGTACACTTGTCGTGTTATTTAATATATTATCGTCAAATATTTAATATATTTTATATTTTTATTGAGTCGCCTATCCCGTCCAAAGTTGTAAACACCACCTTTTTATTTTATTAGTTGCCCGGCCAAATGCCAGTAAATAGCCAGAAGCGCAAACATAGTCCTACATCGTAAATTTGGGCGCACTATTGTTATAATAGTCTGGCACTGCTATAATACTATAATATTATATTTTAAGAAACGACTAACTTCTTCGGACGTTAAAATCACAATATTGTTATATTATCAAAATGTCCAAGGCACACGTTTTAGATACAGGCTGCTGGCACACCACCTATAGAAACTCCGAAGCAAAAATTGACAAAGACCGATATTCGTTTTACCTTTTTTGACCCATATTACGTTACAATATAATATAGGTATTTAGTGTCCTCTGACTTACTGCGGAATACAAAAAAACCGTTTTCCTTTAAAACGAACATACCAAACTAGTTTTATTGCTTAGGGGTTAGTTGGGTATAACCATTTCGTACCTGTATGTACACATTGTATTGTGCATGAAATTAACGTTCTAAAAGGCACAATTTCAAAGCCGATCGAGAGGGCGTCAGCCGTGCCGCCGGGTGGACGCATTTTATCAAAACAGACTACTGATGGATGAGTAAGAGGTGGGGGGTAAATTCTTAGTCACTAGCAGCTCAAGTGTCCTACGTGTTAAGGCAGTCGGTTCATTGCGTTTTCCACTGAGATAACTGTAAGACGTCCGCACATGCACCTACGAGCTGGAGATTTCAACTGGTGAGTACGGCCAAATGAAATATACTTTTACTTTTTAATATACTTTTATAAATATATAATATTATGTAAGGGCTGTGAATTGTTGGAAATCGCATTAGTTTTAGTTATTATTTTAAAACATAACATAGTAAACACAAAATTTGCTACCAAACACGTAATTTAGACAGGAAGTGGGATGGGACGCGGGTGAATTTTTTTTATTATAGCGCATTCATATCCTCATTCCGCGTTTCGGTTTAGATGAAATCACATATTATTACATTATTTTTAACTAATTGTTGTAAGGTATTAAGTAATATTTTATCGGATGTTAAAATATTTATAATTCAATTAATTTAATAGGCGCCTAATTGTTCTTGCTATCTAATATTTCTATATGGATATTTAATAATATTATGTACCTACTATCACAGGCGTCTAATATTTATTGTACAATTTACAGTTTTAATGACATACAGCATTATTCAAACCGGCTCTCAACCATCGGCAGAATAACTGATATTTATCGAGAGACAACGAAGCGGACGTTACTCGCAGTACAGAGTTTTGCAATTGATTTCAAGAAACATACACTTATCGTAAGTATATTTTGCTTTATTTTAAACATTATACCGTGCAATAATACTTTGGTAAAAATTACTAACTCACTAAATATAATACAGAATGATTTAATTGACCACATTTCAAATGCTTGATTGCCAAATTTAATTTACTTAAATCGGGACAAACAGGAAAAACAAAACAATGATTAAGAAAAAACGGCAATTTTTACGCAAAATCGATTTTGGTTTTCGGTGTAACTCTTTGACCGTAGAATTTGCACTGATTATTTATTTTAGCATTTTCTATACACGAAAAATTTTTCAAAATATTTGGTTTTGTTTCGAACTGTTTACGGACATTTTCAGTTTCCAATTTTTTTTTCTAAACGTTTAAATAAAATTTTATTTGTTGGCTAAAAAAGATTGAATAGTGAATACAAGGTTTATAATACTTTATTGTTACAATGACAATCACAAAAACGTGCAAATTATTAAGAGTTAGAAATTCATAAAAAATTATTTTTTAAATCTAAGTTTTTAAAATGTAATACAAGATACCTCATAAGTTTGTCTTCTTCGATCAAAAAATAAAAATGTCTATGAGAAAATCAAATCATATATTTTTTCCTAGGGTGGGTTTTTTCCGGAGACGAGTGTTTATTCATGGGGATTTTTATACCGCATTTCATATAATTTTATATCCACCCACTAAATGTATGCGATAATATGTTTTTTTTTAAATTTACTTCCAAATAGACTATTTCGAACATGCTGCCGTTTTTATTATAACATTTGGCAACCGGTCCGTGAGACGCCGGGCTCCGCTGATTTATTATTATTTTGAGTTTCGCTCGGTAAGAGACGTCTTCACCGTCCAACCTTCGAACAATTGTCGTGTTATTTAATATATTAACGTCAAATATTTAATACGTTTTGATATTTATATTTATATTGAGTCACCTATCCCATCCAAAGTTGTAAACACCACCTTTTTATTTTATTAGTTGCCTGCAAAATGCCAGTAAATAGCCGGCAGCGCAAACATCGAAAATTTGGGCACACTTGTTTTAATATAATCTTGCGGTGCTATAATACTATAATATTATATTTTAAAAAACGGCTAACTTCTTCGGACGTTAAAATCACAATATTGTTATATCAAAATGTCCAAGGTACACGTCTTAGATACAGGCTGCTGGCATACCACCTATAGAAACTCCGGAGCAAATTATGACAAAGACCGATATTCGTTATACCTTTTTTGACCCATATTACGTTACAATATAATATAGGTATTTAGTGTCCTCTGGCTTACTGCGGAATAGAAAAAAACAGTTTTCCTTTAAAACGAACATACCAAACTAGTTTTATTCCTTGGGGGTTAGTTGGGTATAACGATTTCATACACATTGTATTGTGCGTGAAATTAACGTTCTAAAAGGCATAATTTCAAAGCCGATCGAGACGGCGTCAGCCGTGCCGCCGCGGGTGGACGCATTTTATCAAAACAGACTACTGATGGACGAGTAAGAGGTGGGGGGTAAATTCTTAGTCACTGGCAGCTCAAATGTTCTACGTGTTAGGGCAGTCGGCTCATTGCGTTTTTCACTGAGCTATTTAAATTACTAGGATTCCTTTTCAGTTATAATTATGTTTTATTGTCTACTCAACACTTACAAATATTAATACTCACAAATATATCAACTATGTTTATTATACTATATAACTGTCTACTATACGGAGTCCGGTAATCGTAGTGTAACCTATCCTAACCTAATTGAGGTCTAAGGTGCACAGCGAACTAACTTACTAATACATTGTGTGTGTTTGCCATAGGCCTTACAATTATGCGTGTGTTTTAATATTAATGTATCGGTCAGCAGTTAATCGTACATACGGTAGAGTTCGTATTATATATACATAGGTGTCATGTAACATATTTATATTTATAATTGTTACACCATACTTACAATATCGGAAAATATTTTTATTCGTAATTTTATTATTACAATGTAATGTAAGAACTATATTGTATATTTTATAACTACGCAGCTATTAGGGTCCGTAAGAATTTTGTCTGCTATCTGCCAGCTGTTTACCCGAGTACACCGCCATTGATCGTGGGATTGGGATATGTTCACCTTAGTCACCCATTGTCACCCATAGTCATACATTTGACCTTTTTTTCCTCACCTACCTACACCATATCGAACACAATGTATTCGTGTCCGACGCTCCCACCTAAATGCACTGACAACTCCTACTCCTGCACACACATCAACAAGTATTTTGTATTTTATTTTCCAGCCATCGCAATCCGCATTGCCGAGAGACTGTCATTTCACGGTTACCTTCGGTGGTACCTATAGCACATGAGGCATATACCCAAACATTTAAATGTTTCAAACAGTTTAATATTTTTTATGAATGTATTTTTCATCGAATCAATAATAGTATGCAGTGTGTATAAATCGACAATTGTTTTTGTACTGATATTCGAGTTTTTTATATTTATATAGGAAAATTAAACGAAGAAGGTAAGATTTTATTATTATTATATTAAACTGATAGATAATACTATGAAATAATAATGATATGTACTATACATATATTATGATGTCGAAATGCCGAATAAATGAGACAAATCTTGTCTAAATGTCCTAATACTATATCCATAATATTATGTATCATTGATCGTCTTTTAATTTAGACGTGTATTAGTATTATTATTATTTATTTATTTAAGAGGACGCCACACCCGCATATGATGTGTTGTATCCGTCTTTCAAATGCATAACATAGCAAATTTACTCTCAGCAGATCACGCTTAGCTTCGTTAGTTTAAAAATTAGAGTGAATCGACATATCATGAAACTTGATAATAAGAACGTTATTTGTGTTTATTTGTTGGTTTTTTTAATGTAGTTAAAGTTTTTAGCAAGTTATGCATATTATATGATAATATAGCGTAAATTAAAAATGCTGATAACTCATTTAAAAACTGAATAATTGTAAAAAACCAACATATGAGCACAGATAATGTTCTTACCATCAAGTTTCATAATAGTTCGATTCACTCTAATTGAAGTAAACTACTTTCTTGAGGTGTGAGTGGAAAAAAAAATCGGCGCTGCACTCGAGCGTCACGCGAAAAATGCTAATTTTTTAACCGTCAGGATGGGTCCGTGACCGTCGAGTGTTACGCCGGTCCCATGTTCTGTTCCTGACTCAGCCGACCGAGTTCGTCAATGGTACATGGCCGACGGGGCGCGCTGGCGCCGGTCGGTCGGGCGGCTAGCCGTGTCAGAAACAGAACACGGGACCGGCGCAACACTCGACGGCCACTAACACGGCGACAAGACACGGACTTACGACGACAGAATGCTGTGGCTTGGAGAGCAGCGGCGACGAATGCTGCGGGCGACTAACGTTATCGCCACCGTGCGGCCACGCGCAATATCCGATCACAGCTCCGCAGTGTGCGAGACCAAGCTTATAAATACGATTGGGGAGTACAAAATCTTTCAGTTTTTTATCCTACTTTTTTTTAATGTATAGATTTTTTTCACTCTCTCCCTAATTCACTTATAGTTTTACGGGTCCCAATGCTTATGAAAGAAGTTTTACTTCTCTAGAGTGTAATGGAGAGGTCACACACTCGTTTTTTTTTTTTTAATTAACCGTAAATTTGCTATGGAGCGCACTTGTAAGAGAAGAGACAACACATGTGAGTGTGGCGTTCTCTTAATATCTACTATATTATGTAATGATAACAACAATAGCATTATAATATATCTTTACATATTTTAACAAAATATTAATTGATATACATTTATAAGTAAATTATAAATTTATAGTAAAAAAAAGAAGGATTAACAATATTGCAGCACTCTAAAGTAGAGCTTGTGCTGGGAGAGCAAGTTCTCAAAAGAAATAAATATAAGATTTAAGTACTCTAGTAACAAATGATAATTAAAATATAAAAAATACATTATATAGTAATACTAGGAGACTTAATTAAACTAAGCACAAAAAAATATAATAGAGCATGAAATGGGGTACAAAATCAAATAGCAGTAGGCCAATAAAGAAAATAAATAAAGTAGGTATATAAACAATAAGTGAAAGATATGAGATAAGTAATAACTAAAATTAAATTTAAGTGCGCTAACAGTATCTATGAAATCACATTACCGCCATCCATTAATATCATAGATATTAATTTCACTTAAAGGTTAGTTGTACATAGTTATTATAATTAATAACAAGCAAAATTAACATTCTTACATTCTTACATTCTTACATTCTAACATTATTTCTTATAATATTGTCTATATTTTTGAAGTATCATCCATTTTATCAAGTATTACAAGTATTGACTTTATTTAATGTTAAAAATATTTCTATTTAAATTTGCAGTGGTAAAATTCTACTTTGCCTTGTTATTGACTTTGTGATAGGGGTAAATTGTTTCATGGCTTCATTTTACCATTATACCACTGCAGTGTGCTGTCCTGGTTTTACCTTATAGCAAAAAATGATAAAACATAAGATCTACCACACTATGTAATACTTAACAATGATTTTTAACAATATTTTCGAGTACTTAGATTTTTGACAACATATAAGGAGTATCCTTGTGGCGATACCAACTTTGGTTTTTCAAATGACAATCAATATTACGTTTTAAAGCAGATAATTTCTCTTAAAATTATAATGGATTGTAATTAACATTTTAATGAAAACTTCCGGAGTTATTCTACTTTTATTGAAAATAGTCCTGTAATTTTGAGCTTATAGAAGAAAAACATACTAAAGAAACATTAATTTTTTTACTGTTTATAGATATTTCAATTAAATCACTTGATTACCCTATACCACATAAAACCGTACTTATCACATTGTCATTAAATTATACCTCAAGTGTAGTTATATTTATGTTCTGTCTTCGTATTCTTTGTTGCAGTGCGTTAAACATTTTTCTCAAACTACATTTTATTGGAGATACTTCTATTTTTCTTTTTAGTTTCCTCTTCTGAAGAGAAGGTGTATATATTGGTGTATGTAGTGGAAACCTAGTATCTAAAATAAAATAAAAAATATTAAATAACTTGTCCATAATATGTTAAGACAATTACTGTATCCATTTCATTTAAAGGTGTTAAATCTACTAATAATTTAATTTAGTATTAACATTTTTACTTTATATATCGATAGGTAATTGATAATTGGTTAATATATCTGGATGACTGTTATTCTGTACTATTTCATTAGGTAAGCACAGGGGAATAAACATTTCCAGTTAATGTTTTCTTTTTGTATTTTTTAATGGGAATGGAAAATAATTAAATTACTAGGAACTATATATTTTTTTAAAACTAATCTGCAGATTAAGCATGTTTGGATTTTCAACAAAATCATCGGGATTAAAATGTGCACTATACAGTCTACAATATTTGGTTGCTTTAAAATATTTTCTCTGGAAGACATTCACCCATTTTTTCATTTGAAGGAAATCTTTAAAATAAAATAAGTAAAATAATAGATAAATAAATTGTTCATTAAATATTTATAATTTTACCTAAATAACTTGATATTTTGGTCACTTCATCGACATTATTACAACCATATGCATATTTATAGGGCATAGTTATTTAGTAATAATTAAACAAATTTTTACTACAATAAAAAGCATAAACTAAAAAAAAATAGTTATATAAAAACCAAAAACATTAACAGGACAACAGGTAGTTTTTATTCATGATTTAATATTGTGATAATAATTGATTAGACTTCTGGCCTCAGATAAAATGGCATAACTTCGCTTCACGGCTTATCAATAATTAGCAATCTAGTTTATTATATATATCTGTAAAATATAATATACACAATGTACTGTGTTATTTTGAAATGTGCTATAAATATGGTCTTGTTTGATTTTCATATAAACATATAAGTTTCCTATTTGTAGATATTTTTTCTGATTAGTTAAAAACCCACCGCTTATATCTTAGCATTATTTAAGTACCCTTTTTGTTTTAAATAAAACAACTTTATTACGGCCATTGTAATCTGATAGATTTGAAATATAATGTATATCAAACCAAAGGCAACTAGTATATATAAACATTATTCAAAGAATATATATCTTACTTATTAGTAACCTAACATTAATTTTACTTTTAGAATGAAAGTCATAAGAGAATATACGTAAGTGATCCGCTCTTCTGGTGCAGATAAAATTATTGAATATAAGTGTAGTGCATTTATTGTTTTATTTACTTGGTCAAAAACAGTATCTGTTATTACTTAGTGATATAAGAATCCTCAAAATTGTCCAAATAAATTGTTATTTTCGGAAAATCATGTATATTAGTCAATTTTGAATATAAAATCAGAAAATAACAGGAAATTTCAGTTTTGAACAGAAATTTTATTCAGCAATTCTATGCAAAAATGAATTTTTGGTTTTATTCAATTTTTAAAAAGAGTGATCACTTGTTAAAACTGACTAAGGTCATTTTAGGTAATTTGTGTAGAGCTAAATATATTTAAATCTTGGGTAATTTGTTACAAATATTATGTTTCTTACTTCATAAATACATGGAACATGACATGACACAGTGTTGTTAAACTACCTTAAGCCTGAGTCTCGAGACTACTTCATCAATTAGTAATAACCAGGAAACCTGACAAATACTTTCATTACATTACATTTTCATATTAACCTATCAGCGTTAACATATAGCAACAAAACAATGATTTTAAAAAAAAATGTATTTTAATATGAGTGTATTTACAGAAGTTGTCAACAAAAATTTATTGAAAGTTTAAAAAAAAAATAATTTGGGCGCTAATGGGTTAAAAATAAAGTTGTAATTTAAAAACTTAAGAATTTTCTTCTTTACCCCAAATGTTGATGACAGACAAAAAGAAATGATTAACGTAGCATGCTACCCCATATTTTCCACTTTGAAGACAATTTACGATTCATAAATATGTATTAATAAGTAACCAGTATACTTAGTGGGAATTATGTATTTTTTATATTTTATTCGTTTCTATAATGATAAACAAAGCGTTACGCAAAATCGATTAGAATATAAAAATATCTGTACCCAGCCCAAAAACATATTTATATTTAAAAAAATAGACATTTTTTCAAATAACTTTACAATAGCTTTAAATTGGTACTTATTGGTTTTTGAATGTTGTTTATATAGATTAAATTGAAGACTATTGAATAGTTCGAAGACAGAACATTTACAAATTGATAAAATTGTATACCAATAATGAATAGTAATCAAGGTTCAAATTCAAGACGCAAAATGTCTAAAGTAGAGTTATCCCGGACAAGTAATTTAAAATTAAAAAAACCAATATTTTTTAAAAAAATTTTTTGTATAATGAATCATGTATGTTTTTTAGGTTATAATAATGGTATTTTTTTGAATAATTCTGAAATAAAATACTTTAGAAAGACTTGTAAGACGTTTTTACAGAACATAATTTGTCTTATTTTACCACCATATATTGATAAATGTATTGAATGTCAAGATTACCAAATGAAAAATAATTTGACTACACATGGTTATGATAATATTACGTGTAGATTTTATGACTTCCGCCAATTAAGATTTAAAAAGTCTGGAATATTGACCATTGCTGGATATCCAGATCCTCAAAAAGATATTGAAAATAACGATTTGAGTATTTGGTTACTTAGTAGCCATTCATCTGATCCCAGTGATTTTAACATTCAAGCATCAACAAAAATTTTGAAAGATATAGGTGGTCAGTTTTGCATGTTTGTCAAGGATGAAATGGAAGCATTATCAAAATTGAATTTGCCATATAACGGGGAACCACGGCAGATACTATGGAAAAAATATGTTAGTGGAGTTAGAGAAATGTGTGATGTTTGTAGAACGATAATATTCAACCACCACTTTTGTTGCCGTAAATGTGGGTTTGCGGTTTGTGTTGATTGCTTTAAGGCCAAATTCAAAAGAACTCTAGTGACTGAAAAACAAACCATTGTACAAAGAAATTTTAACAAAAAAATTTGGTTACTTTGTTCAAACCAGAAAGAACATCAGATTGAAAAACTTTTCATAACCCAAATACTGCCTGGGAATGCTTTAAAAAAGATGTCAGACATAATGCATGATACATGTCGTACTCATAACATACCTTTAGATTGTAGTTGCAATGAAACATCGGAAAAGATTTTTTCTCCTAACTCTACTGATCCTGTTTTTGACAATCTTCTTAATATCTTTGAACAATTTCGCCCTAATGATACAAATGATAATGATGAAGACACTTCAGGATTAAATGCTTTATTAAATAAACGATGTAAAAAGTATTTGAAATATGATTCAACTAAAGTAACTGAAGAAGTGGAATCTGAATATGAAGAGAGTAAAAGTAATCCTAGAAATAATGTTGAAGATACAATTTATACAGTTGGACATATCAAAAGAAAAGAATGGTTTTTACCCAAATTATCTTTGTTGTCGGATAATATAACCAATGCACCTTATATGTGGCTATGTGAAGGACATCTATTACGTTTATTAGATCCAGAAAATGACATAAACTATACAATGTTTCAGGTATTTAAAAATATTTTTTTTTTTTATATTTTTATATTGTATTAGTATTATTTTAAACTTTTTAAGAAATGTATTAATCATTTATGCATGATTTGAGAAAGCAAAATATGAAAGAAAAAATAAAAATATTAATTACACATATTTTTAGTTACAATTTAATGTTTTGTGTATTTTGTAGGAACAATGGACGCGTGGGCTACCTGTATTAGTGAGTGATGTTGGCAATAAATTAAACTCTTCGCTATGGCATCCAGAATCATTTTCTCGTGATTTTGGTCATCAAATTCATGACTTGATTGACTGTACCACTAGTAATTTTATCTCAGACCAACCAATGAGCATGTTTTGGAATGGTTTTGAAAATTCTGCAGAAAGATTGTGTGATGAACAAGGCAATAAAATACTACTGAAACTAAAAGACTGGCCGCCATCTGCAGATTTTGCAGAAACATTACCTGATAGATTTGAAGATTTGATGAAATGCTTACCACTAAAAGAGTACACACACCGTAATGGTAAATACAACTTAGCTTCTCGTCTTCCAGATTGCTATGTTCGACCAGATTTGGGACCAAAAATGTATACAGCTTATGGTAGTGCAGGTACGATGCACAAAAAAGTAGGCACCACAAACCTGCATTTGGACGTATCAGATGCTGTCAATGTTATGGCTTACGTTGCAATCACAAAGAACTGCAAAGAATATGATTACGATTGGCACGTGAGAGAAGCATTAAAAGTGATTGAAGAAGCCGGCTGTGATGATTTGACATTAAGACGAATGTATGTGCATGGAGAAATTCCTGGCGCTCTGTGGCATATTTACCAAGCCTCAGATGCTGACTCAATTAGGGATTTGTTAATCAAAGTCGCAGTTGAACAAAGAACATCTCTGGAACAAATCACCGATCCAATACACGATCAGTCCCACTATCTAGACAAACACCTTAGGAAGCGCTTGTTTAGAGAATACGGGATCAAAGGATATGCAATCGTTCAGTATTATGGTGATGCAGTATTCATTCCAGCAGGAGCTCCTCACCAGGTACATAATATATCTGTAAATTGGATAGTAATAACTAATAAATAATATTAATTTAAGGTTTGATTGAAAAACAATGTTTAACATACATTATATTTATGTTATTATTATTTTTTGTAATATTTTGATTGTCTTTTTTTTAGGTCAGAAATTTACACAATTGTATAAAAGTAGCTGAAGACTTTGTATCGCCAGAGACCGTCCACCATTCATTTCGTATGACGCAAGAGTTCCGGCAACTAACTGACAATCATACTAACCACGAGGACAAGTTACAGATCAAAAATATTGTGTTTCATGCAGTCAAAGACTCAATTTCATACCTCCCAAACACTATAAGTAACTCACCGATGTAACAACATTTTTCACATTATTCTAAATAACATAATTAATTATTATTAATAATACATCAATTATTTTAAATTATTAGGGATGTGTACATAAATATTATTTATTTTCATAACTTATAATAATGGTTTATGAAAAATAAATTTAGCTTCTATTTTATTATTATTTCTTAGAAAATAATTTCTGTATATGATAAGAAAATTTACTCCCATATTTCATTGATATTAATCGTCACTTCAGACTATATTTATTTAAATTAATGAAGCAATAATTGACTAATTGTTTGTAAAAATATTTTTAAATGAATATTTTTTTTCTATCATGTAAGTAATTAATGTAAATAATTGCAATTTTGAAAATGCTATTTTTTAAATGTATTGTATCAATTATTTTTAGAAAAATTTAAAATTAAAAAATTTTTGAATTTAAGCCGTCTTGTTTAAAAAAAAAACGCTTAGGGCTGTTCTTACAATGTCCGGTTGAAGTTAATCAACACTTAACTGGCCGAAGTCTGCCTAAAGGTCAGTTAGTGCTAACGGACACTTTACTGGACATTGTAAGAACAACCCTTAATCTTATTCATTTAGTACCCAAATCTTCCTAAAATTTTATCATTTTATAAAAAAAAAATAATAATCTCATTTCTTGTACCTATATACGATTAAAAATATATCATCTAAAATGGTTGGTAGTTTTGGTTTTTGATTTAGATAATATCCAGATAAAAAGCTTTCTGCATTACCTACATTAACAATAAGTACAAATTCCATGAACTTACTAAATTATAAACAGACACTAAATAGAATATTAGTTGATTTCTGTAAGTTATATAATCTATACTGTTATATAAAGAGGAGTTGTTAGTTACCATTGTAGAAGGTAATCTCTGGAACTACTCAACCGATTTCGAAAATTCTTTCACCAGGAATTTTGAGATTTACAATATAAAACAAATTAACAGATTTACAACATACAATATTTTTGTTTATTAATGGTTGATATGGGTTATAGGAGTTGAGAATAATATTCATTTCTTATTATTATTTTTTAATTTGAATATTAATTAAGCGTCTCAATCTCATTCGTTTCAATCAGTCGAAGTTACGATCAGATGAGTACATCCACTTGCGTGACGCTATCGCTACTGAAGGAGACGCGGCCAACATTGGTTGTTTGACCATTCTCTTAGTTACTCAGGTTGGAAGCCCACGCATGATGCATTCAATCGCGAATTGCAACGGGCGCAAGACTCTGATCAAGATGAGCTGGCTGAAAGAGTCGAATAAATGTGCAAAAAAAAAGCTAAACACCATCTTCCTCTCTTTTGTTTAACATAATCACAAATCAGTGGAAAAATATACCAATAATTATACCACTAAATAGTTATGGTGAAACTTATTTACTAGAATGATTGACGTATATTTGATCTTGATGGTATTAAGAGTAATTCTCAATATTTTCTTAAATCCGGTCATATTTTTGACTCAAACCATCACCAAGTAAATAAAGTTTCACCATAACTAATTAGTAAAATAATTCACAAAGATGCCATGTCTGAATGTTAAACATTTATCAAGTAATACACTATCATTGAAATATTTAGTTTCTAGACATACATTATTTAATCTAAAATTAAGGTAAAACCGGTAAAAGAATAAAAAATATTAAGATAGTAGATCGTAAATTCGTAAATCCAATAATAATTTTATTTTATTAATACATCCAAATTCAATTTGATTATATTACATACAAATATTTTTATATTATAATTAATTACTATGACAGAATTTAAAATTAATAACACAATTAACTTGGTAGTATGAAAAGAAAAATAAAGAACACTGATCTCAAATTCACACTTAGTAATCAGTAACATTTATGAACATTTTCAATTCTACTTTATTTATATCTAAAACAGATTCCTGAATGTTTGGTGAGTTATTTGATTTTTTTTTAAGGCTGGCAAAATCTTATTAATATCAATATTTCTTAACAAATCCGGTTTCTTCATTTTCAGTTAATTTATTATTAATCTAGCATCAGCTTCTACAGCAGTAGTATGTACAATATGTAGTATGTTTCATCTGTGTATAACAGGCGCACCTAACAATCAATTATATATTAATTTTTTTATTATATAATTTATGATTGAAATATATAACTATAATATATTATATTATATTATTGACTGTAAACAAAATACCCTTATTTTCCATCACTTGTTGGTGGTAAAAATTATGAGTCGACATGTGTAGCATATTGTTTACCAGAACTGCAAGTAATTTTGTTGCATATTATGTCTTTTTCTTTAGCAAACTTACATTTGCAGTGATAACAGATTCTACACTGAACAATCGATAAAATTAATAAAATATGTACATAATGGTGTTACAATAATTATCTAAGTCTAAACTACAAATGCAACTTGGTCACCATATGAGTACTTCAGTCATTTGGTTTACACTCATGGTTCTAACTAGTACTTCTGGAGATTTTTCTAATTGATCACATCTGTATAGGAAATGACTTTCTTCCTGACATTGCCTAAAGAAATTACATTTTTTTATTTGCACATATGATAGACAAAAGTACCAATAATAAATAATCATAATATTAGTTAATGTTTTGAAAATGAAATATAGTAAAATCTTATAACACACAAACAACAGGAGTCATAAAATTGGAATGCCATTTAAAAAAATTAAGTTCTATTTTTAAAATTATTTAGAAGTTTAAAATTCATAAAATTTTCCCTCAAAACTATTATAATTATTTGGTTGTATGTAATTTAAAATAATATTAACTATTGACTTTTGAAAAATGTAGATGGTTTGGGCTTACAATATTCATACTATATTATACATCTTTCATTGTTTAACAATTACAGTGCATATATTATAATATCATAGATAAATAATTATATTGATCACTAGTTTCCAAATTGTCATCATCTCTTAAAATTTTTATGGAGTTGTAGAGTAAATTGTAAATATGTGCAAAATTATTATAAATAATTACATATTATTATATTAAACAGTATTGTATATTTCATCAACTGCAGAAAAGCCATTTTATCGATAGCGGTTCAACTATATTACGACACGAGTTTTATTGTACAATTGTATTTTATTTATTTGGTTTTATTAAATATAAAATATATAATGCATACCGTTACATTATTAAAAATATTTTATAGATTCTGAGTGGACCGATGAATGTATTGATTTTACAATGATGTGTTTTTTTTTAATTTTTTATTTTTGTGTCTGTCATCATCTATTAGGACAGTAAAAATGCTTAGATTTTCTCCAACAGTATCTTTTTTGATAGGAAAGTGAATCTAGTTGGTACTTTGGCAATACAATTTTGACAAAATACGGAAAAATCACGAAAATTAGCAAATTATTTTGAGTTGAGAATTCATAAAAATTTTTCTTTTTAAATCTAAGATTTGAAAATGTAATATAAGATTACTCATAAGTTTGTCTACTTTTATCAAAAAAAGAAATGTCTACAAGAAACTTAAATTAAATTTTTATGAGCGTCTGAAATTTATATTTTTATAACATTTGATATTCACTCGATTTCTAATGTAACAATTTTCTTATTTTATTGTAATTAAAAAACGAAAAACTGTAGATACTTGAAAAATTCACTGAATGTTTATATTAGCATTTTCTATACACCATAAAATTTTGAAAATATTTTGACTCTTTTTGAGCTGTTTACTGACATTGTCAGTTTTCAATTGTTTTCAATTTAATATAAGGTTCCTGATATATCGTTCTAATAGCAGTTGAAAAATATTAAAGATACATAGGCACAATTTTTTTTTATAAGCATTTAAAAATCAAATTTTGACAACATTTATTAAATTTATAATTTATTAATTATTTTGTAGTTAAAAATGTATAAAATGTTTAACTTCTATGACTAAGGATTGAAAATTTAAAACAAGGCTCCACGTAAATAGGTTATATATAAATTACTTTATTCACAATAATATCATCAAATATACTTGGTAATATCATAGGCTGACTGACCGTTTTCCTTCAGAATCGTTTTTCTTATACAATGATATTATATCATCAAATTTAACACCATCCATTACAGTAACCCACTTGTAACCTACTATACAGCAGAGTGACATCCACTTATCCACCTTTTTTTTTTATCTTAATTCCAAATAAATATAATGTAAAATTTATGAAACCAGTGGTTCAAAAGTTATAGCGTTAAAAATTTCAAATTTGTGATAGGGTGTTAAACATAACTTAGGCTTATCAATATAACTCAACTAATAGTTACTCAAAATATTTATTTAGAAATTAGAAGAAAAAAAAGAAACCTATGCTGAAAGTGGAGTTTTAATATTCTTCCAGTCTGAACCATTTGCTGTGCTAATATTAACACCAATCATGAAACGAGCCCATGACTTACCTCTATCAAAAAAAATAGTATTTGTTGACTCAATAAGTTCATGAGATCCACAGAACCATTGTGTAACTTTTTTATTGACACCATGTGCAGCTGCTCCTTTAGGTGTGATAATTACATGGTTAGAGTGAAAAAGCATATAAAAGTGGATTCAGTCTAATTAAGAATAATGTAAGAAATGCATTTGGAGAACAAGGCTATCCTTCTATATTTTTAACTGATAACTCTGATGCCGAAATAAATGCTTTAATGACAGTATGGCCAAATTCAACTTCACTTATATGTATTTTTCACGTTATGCGAGTAGTTTGGAGATGATTACATATAGAATAGCAAATTTTTTTGGGTTTTCCAATGAAAGAAAAGCTACAGCTTGCTTATATTTTGAAAGCATAATCAAGAAAAGTAATTATGTTACAAAAGATAAAATTACTGTAAAAAATGAGCATTACCATGTTCCTAGTCTAGGCGTAGACCAGGGATAACAAGAGGTAGCAAGTGTTTACCATCAGGTAGTTTATAATAATAGACATATTACAATAATATTGTGCCTTAACAAATTTAATTATGTTGTAGGTAGACCAGCTTTAAGTGATCATTGTACATCTAAATCTGGTTTTTTCGTGTGTTGTTTTTTTATTTGTATATTATTTGTATGTTTGTTTAATTTAGTTTTTGTACTTCCGCAGCCAACTCTGAAAAAACGATATCTGTACCCACCCCATTATATGAACTGACATACCAAGACTGGATTGCACTAATAAATAATTTAAACCAGCAAGGCTACATCTTGGATGAAAGCTTTGATGTATCTATTTATCTTTAGATTATGATGGACCACGTCTGACAATGGAAGAATTAAATGCTATCACTTAAAGAAGGATCTTCAGAGAGCCGCGGAGGAAAATGTAGTTTACATTTGGAATTTATTGGAAAATAAATATTAGAATTTTTATAAAATAAATACATAAATATTATCTTCTTTTTTTTTTTGATTCCTTATACACATTTGTTTTGTTCTGGTTTAGCTATATGTACCCATTATTTTAATATACATATTATTCTATTGGACATAATATTATTATTATAGGAAGTCCGAAATACAAATACACTTAACTCGGTAATAAATGGGCATGTTTATCTATTATTAAACATTTTGGATTTTTACTTAAGTATATAATAAGTGCAAACTGTTGACTGTTTTGATTAATATATATAGATAATAATGAAATAGGTATAAGATTATACTTTATCTATCTCAAAGCTGATCGTATTACCCTCATACGAATGACTCTCACCTGCAACGACTATTGGAACTGTGATGTTCCTTATAGAAGGTATAATAATGTAAAAAAAAGTATTGGTTAAGTTAATTTTAAAAAAGAATTCGCTCACGTTCTTTTATAATTTATTTTTACAATCTGAGCGGTTGTTATGATGAGATTGTGTTATTACAATATGTAGGTGTGTATATATTATGTATGTGTGTACTTAGCAAATTAATGGACAGCTAGGTAACTCAAATAAATAAATGGTAACTAAAATTGTGTAGTGCACTATAGGTAATAATATATGATAAATATCAAACAATATAAAGATAATAATAATAGGTATGCAGCCCTTCAAATAATATAATAATATAATAATGGCACGACAAATAATAAATTATAATATATTGATAAACAAATTGGCCTGTTTAGCACTACTAATTTAAATATAATATTAGCAATAATAATAACTCACAGTTTGTCGATGTTCAGCTGGTCAGCCGCTACCGGGACTTGCAATGATAGTAAAAATGATGACATAATTCACACACGTAAAAAAGATGTACAACGGTGGCGATTAGCACACTCAAACGAATATAATAAAAATGCATGATTTGCGGTCGCAAAATACAAATAAGAAAAAGTATAAAATAATAATAGGTAATATTATTATTGAAAATAATATTATAATACCGTCCGTGGCGATTAACACACACGGCTGATAGCCACAATATAGCTATATGAATTATACAAAGGTAATTTTCTAGGTGGCGATTCGCGCGCGCATTAAAAAAATATAATATTAGGTACCAGATAAAAGTATAAAACGCAATCTTTTTGTAACGCACATAAAAATAAAATTAAACGGTGATTTGCGTTCGTTGGACTGCAATAGTACAAATTATATTAATTTACGACGATTTGCGAACGTTAAATACGTGAAGCCGCGTTGACCGTGTGGAACTGCAGGCCGTGTTAAATGTTAATTGTTTCTCGTTCAAGCGAGACGGTGGGGGCTGATAGCACGTCGCGCACAATCTACATACGTATTATCATTGATTATAAATACTAGTATTTATAATCAATGGTATTATGTAACTCACATCTGACACGAACAATTATAAACAAAAATAAAACGATCAGTGGCGTATTTACCAGAACCACTCCGAAAAAAAAAAAGAAAACTAAACGTTCTTACATATTTGCATACCCCGATATATGTAGGCGCGCGCGGACATGATTTTTTTCCGTGAACAAAATATTTATATGAAATTTAGTTTAAAATAAGCTAATAGACGCGGCCAAACGCCCAAAAAGCCGCCGTCACGCGTAACTAAACTAAACTTTTCCTTGGATTGTTTGTATAAATGGTATTAATGCAGCGGTTCTCAACCTTTTATATCCGCATACCACCTACACAGTTTGAGAATTTTCATGTACCACTTGTCACGTGACCAAATAAAGATTATTTTTTTGCTTATCAAAAACGAATACGTTATTTTACACGTATGGACATTTATTTTAACTACAAAATTATGATAATATAAGCATTTAATACATAAAAAAACCTGGCGGATGTGAAACATCAAACATTTCCTTATGGTAATAATGTTGAAAATTGAAACGCCACGGTCGAAGGGTAGTCGACATATTCTATAACATTGCCCTGGTCCATGGTTGAAATATAAATATAAATATTTCAACCATGTCCTGGTCGTCGGTGTCGACTACTCGTCCACAAATATAGTGTTCACTTTGATGGTTCATAGTTTTGATTGGCGATGAGATAACGTTTTCAAATATATTATAGGCGATCAGTTACTGTCTCAAGAATCTAATGGTATAAACTATTATATATCTAATTGGTTTTTATTGATTATTTTAAGTGTGAGTATTTTAAGTGTAAAGTATTTATTTTTTCGCCGAAATGACGATGTCTTCGAACGTCGATAACAATAAGTAATAACATACCATAATTATTTACTCTATTATTGTTGTTACGTCTGGATATAATTAATTTAATAACATTAATAATATTTTAACGTAACATATCTTGTATACAGCATGTTTCTTCAATATACAGAATGATTGAAAAATATAAAATTATTTTCATCACTAATTATTGAATTTATTTTTGAAGTAAAAATTATTACGAGCAGTACCATCAGTATTTATATTTTATTTACTTCTGCTCTTTAATTATTTTTACATCAATGAGATTATTTATTATTAATTATATACAGAGGATATATTATATAGATTGCAGAGCGCGGGTCGTCGGTGTCGGTGTCGACGAATATTCGACGTATTTTCGGCGCGGCGATAAGGGCTACGCGCCGATAATAGCCGCGGAGCTCAACGTGATAAATACATAATAATATTATACTGATATACCTATATTATAAAGCAGCGCGTGAGTACGCTGATACCACGGACTAAGATATAATGGACTTGAAACGAGCAGGTTATCAGTGACCCTCAAATGTTTCGGCCAAGGTGGATGGATTTATAAATCCACCTTGGTTTCGGCGGCTCATTAAGATGGGGAGTGGTGGTGTCGAAACATTTGTGGACCGTTCATCTACTACCCTCCAACCTTTTCGATACCAGTCCAGTATATCTTAGTCCGTGGCTGATATTTATAACTTATACATCATAGACGTAGACCTAAAGGTCTATGTTATACACAACACAAGTATTAAGATAGCTCATACCGCGCGTGGTTGCGATACACCGACAAAACTGGAGAGGCGCAGAGCAAGTATTATAGTGGCGAGCGTATGCGTGCGGAAAGAGGAGATCGCCGAGCCGAGGCAGATTAAGAGGATGTCAGCGCACTATCTATTTGTTTTCTCTCTCTGACCCACGCCCAACATAGACAAAAGGCATTTGCGCAGAATCGTTTTTTTCTATGTTTTTAAGTAATTTCAGAGTAAAACAACCCATTACAATAAAGATAGAGAGTAATATTTTAGAGGGAATGACATATTGATTTTATATTTTATTGTTATTTGACTTTATATTCGACTTTCAAAATAAACAAAAAAATGTTGTAAATTTAAATTATGTTTAAATCGTTTTGAAACAATATTTAGAGGAATCGATATGTCATTCCCTCAAAAATATTATTCTCTATCTTTTTTGTAATGAGTGATTTTACTCTAAGATTACTTAAAAACATAGAAAAAAACGATTCTGCGCAAATGCATTTTGTCTATGTTGCGCGTGGGCTAGAGAGAGAAAACAAATAGTGCTCTGAATCCTCTTAAGCCGACGAGCCGACAATACACGACGTATTCCGCGTCGTAATACGCCCGTCGTGCATAGCTGCTCCGATACGGAATACGCAACAGTCGGCCTCACTCCGTACCTTGTCATTAGATGTTTCACATCAAAAAGAAAATTAAATATGTACAATATAGTTTTTTATATTATTATTAATATCAAATAAACCAAATAATATTTTTTTTTGATCCATTCCAATTTTTTTTATAAAAAGGGATTTTCTTAGCACATCACTTACGAGTTTTCCACGTACCACAGGCCGAGAAACGCCGTATAGTGTATTACCACTTTATAAAATACCTGTATCCGTATGGTCGTATTAGATAAACATCAATATTCCTCGTAACAGTCCAAACATTCTCATCGCAATAAATTGAAGACGCACACCGTTCTCCAATAAGATATTTCTACAGAAAGCTATTATTAATCTATTTGAATTTTTGTTTTGTATACAAGGCAATTTGTCGTAGAATCATTTACTTCATGTTTGTATTTCCTTACCGAACGACGGCGGCGCAACGGCTACAAGAGCAGTTCATATTTCTTCAATACAAATATAAAATAGATAATATATATTTCGTATGTAACTATCAAATAGTATAATATAATAAATTAGTAAATAATAATAATAGCTCATTGATCTGATGTGAGTCGTAAGGAATATATTATCATTGATTATAAATACTAGCATTTATAATCAATGATATTATTTTTTATAATAACATAAAGCATTAATGTAATCTGCGGCGTCAACTGCGACAATCATTTTCTGCATAGATTGCGAGTGATATAGACGATTGTTGTCTTAATGTCATATTTCTATAATTTAAAATTATAAACCTTTAATTAGTTTTACGTATTAATGAGAAGTTGACAACATTTTAAACTGCTATCGAAATAATATCAATTGTTAACGTGTTCTGAGAATAATTTATTATTAATATTCGACTATAGAGGTACGGGACATAGGTATTTCACTATTTCAATATTCATATACAACCTAGTATACAAAATCATATTATTTATTCTTTAAAAATCTATCCGTATAGCTCTATCTATACTCTGTGTTTCTGAGATGTGTGTCGGTCCATAAATGTCTCTGATAGAAAATGCATAGTTATCGCACAGAATCGTCTTGCAAATCAACGAATCCGCTGATTTTTTTTTACTTACCTTTTTTATAAATTAGTTAATATATAGAATATTTATTTTTAAATACAATGGTCTCTAATTTATGATATGGATACAGATTAGACAAAACCTAACGTCATTTCATAATTATTTATTAAGTACTTTAAAATTTATTTTTTTATTTTTGTTATAGTTGTTTGCTTGTATCTATTGTTTGAAATTGGATTAAATATGTCTAAATAAAAAAATAAAACAAAATTTATTGAAATCATTTCTAACAATTGCACCAGTTACGTGTCCATCAGATCAGACAGTCGAATAATCTACAACATTATTTCGGAATTATTGGACCCCCTCCCCCAGAAAAAAATTAAAAATACGCCACTGATACAATTAATATAAACATGAAGATGTGTTGTGTGTATGCGTGTGGAGCCGGTCTGCAGAGTATTAAAATACTATAATGATAATATTACGAGTACGACGGTGAAGGCAATTCGATTTGATCCATGCTTGTCCTGTCTGTCCGAATAACCAACGGCAACTAATAATGAATAAATACTAAATAACATACCTGAAAAATTACGCTCAAAAATGTATGTTATATGCCGTTGGCTTAAAAATTAGAGTGAATCGATTTATTATGAAACTTTATGGTAAGAACATTATCTGTGGTTTGTTGGAAGTTTTTTTACGATAATTCAGTTATGCGTGTATAATAAATGTAAATTAAAAAGACTCATAACTCACTTAAAAAATTAATCATCGTAAAAAAATTAACAATAAAACACAAATAATGTTCTTACCATCAAGTTTCATAATAGGTCAATTCACTCTAATTTTTAAGCTAACGGCATAAAACGTGAATTTATGAGTGTACATTTGGTATGTTACGCGTTTGGAAGACGGAGACAACACCCGCGGGTGTGTCGTCCTCTTACATTGCGAAAGAAAAAAAAACTGTCGTAGGCCGTTAAAAACATTTTGTATCGGAATTTGGTGCAAATTTTTTTTCAACCAACAACCAAGTGTTAATCTGTAAATATTATTTACATTATTTATTTTTTAAGTGCATATTTTAAAAATATTGTTGCATTTAAATCAGTGGTGGCTCGTGGGTTTTTAATAAAGTAGTACACATTGAAAAAAATTTGTTAAGAGGACCTAACCATATCCCAGCCCTCCTCCCCTACAGCATATCCTGGTCGTCTCCGCTAATCGCAAATTCAAACATAGGAGCGCTACATGCAGTATGCATCCTATTGACTGTACACTTTTCGGCCACTAAACATTAAATATAATTTGCTTCTATTACAAACAAAATACTAGGTAGTTGAAACGAAGGTATCGAAATGTATACAACATGAATATTATACTTCTCACACAATAATATAAATTATAGGTAATACTATTAGGTATCTATATTCTTTTCAAACGTAATGAATAGGTATACTTTTTAGAATTAATAGGTATGTTTTCTATGTATATTCAACAATAGGCTAAATAAATTAATAGAATATAATTATTATATCACAATGTCTTGCTTGAGATGAAGTATGCATACACTCATAGATTCTATTAGCATATTCCTTAGATAGTTAGATATCTAAGACAACGTTTGGAAAATATTTATGGAATATGGTACCTATTGGTACCAAACACAGATATTAATTTGATATGCAATAAAAGATAGAAATCTCCATGGAATATCTGTCATTGAACAATACAATTAATCTAACAATACATATGTATACAAAGGTGTATACATACATGAATAAATCATTTATATAGTGTAGGCACCTACCTAATATAAATAAATAAAGTAACATTATTTTTATTAAATTATCGATTGATACATACCCATATCAATAAAAAAAATTTCATATATTATAATATATAAGCTTAAAATTATAAAAAAAAGAATAATGCTGAACATCATTTATTAACATTGCAACTTTTTGTTAATCATTTATAATAGGTACATATAAAACAATACTTATACTATAATAATATGTAAATCTTATATATAAGTTTCAAAATTGAAAAAAATAAAATCATCTTTATAAGAATTTAGTGATCGATTAAAATATTAAATACCTAAGGTAGGTAATGCAAATTATACCAAATATCAAAACAAAAACTACATTTATATATTATATAATATAAAGTTCAAATTATAAAAAGAAAATAATCACATAATATATTAACATTGAAACATTAAGTTAACCAATTTTATTTTGTACTAATAATATTGTTAAAAAATGCGACTGACTATAGTCCAGTGTTTTAAATATAATATAGGTATCGTTTAACTTAAAATGTACACACCTTGCATTTAAATGATGTGATTTAAAATTTATTTATATAATCATTAATAAAAAAAAATATATAATTTTAATTTTTAGCAAATAAAACACATTGAAAAAACGAATGTTATGACAATAACTAGTCCAGATCAACATTTTAAATATAAGTTAAGTAACAATATAAATGTATATTACTTATTTAATTTATATAACAGATATAAAATAAGTATATTTTTTTAACTAAATACTTGCACACCTCACATTTCAATTATGTGATTTAAAATGTATTTGTATAACAGGTAATAATTTCTAAATAAAAACTATAACCCACTATAAACTTAATTTTTAGTAAAAAAACTAAATTACAATATCTAGTATATGTACGGATTAACATTGCTTCATGTTAATTAATTATTTAGTTAAAAAAAAGTAAATTCATATGAATAAAAAAAACATTTACTAAACTTAGGAATCAGCTGGTGTTGTTGTTTTTAGTTTTTCGCTTTTGTGAGCCAAATAATAGCAACAATTTCCATATCTTTGATTCTTGTGGTGTTAAAAGTAGAATGTAGGTACTGCTTCTAAAAATTTTTAGTAAAAAAAATACATTAAAAAAACTTAATTACAATAACTAGTATATGTACAGATTAACATTGCTTCATGTTAATAAATGATTTAGTTAAAAAAAAATGTAAATTAATATAAATAAAAAAACATTTACTAAATTAAAAGAAGAAGACTGTATGTAGGTACTGCTTCTAAAATTAATTTCTTAAATAAAATAAATAATTTCAATACCTGCCAACTGGCCAATAACTTATTAAGAAGTAGAGAACATAATTACTATTTTACTAAATGCCTCGTTAAATGCATTTTTATTGTCCTTATGGCTGGTATAGCTATTAGTCAACAATTTAGTTGAGTTTAGAACTATATTTGTAGATCAATCTAGACAAAAATGACTACACTGCTTTTAGTAATAAGTAACATAATAACTAATGCATGATGTACACATAAGTAATATCATAATTTAGTGCCTACAGTAGGTATGCTAAAATACGGCTATATATACAAGTGATCTATTGGCCTTGTAATTGAAACATTTATTTCGTGATTCGTACAACTATGTTGTTATTATTGAACAGTATGATGTCACTTTTTATACAATATTCAACACAGCCCCGTAATTAATATTCTATACAATAAAGAATTAATGTAATTTCCAAAACTAACCAAAACTTTGACTGTTTCGTATGCCGAATTATATTCTGCTTCAGTTGAACTGAACGTTACTATGGATTGCCTCTGCGCTTGCCATGACAGCCCTAGCATGAACAGATGACCTGAAATATTCCTTCCTTTTTAATAAATTAAATTTGCTAACTAGTGTATTAGTAAAATATTTGTTTAATGTATACATAATGATCCGTCAAAACATCTAGTTCTTTCCATACCTAGAAAATAATCTAGATTACCTTGTGTTATTTCAAACTATTGTTCAAGACCTTGTAATAATATATTTATTTTTATTTTGTTGCTTGACAATCAAACCATCATCAACAAAAATAGCTAAAATTAATGTCTCATTATTATTGTGATTAAAATAAATACACGGATTCTATGTACCTACTTTGTTCTATTTTCAACTCAAATAGAAATTGCCTAAATCTATTATTCCAACATCTTGGTGATTGTTTTATTTAGTAACTTCTATTGGGTTTGCATACTCGTTCTGTTGAATCTACGAATCCAATTGGTTTACAACTTGTCATGAGAATATAATATTGGTTACCTATAATGGCATATAATGGCAGTGGTAAATGTATCCATAGTTTAGTGGTCATTATCAGTTATTTCATCCTACAAAAAACTTCTCCACTCGCTTTTATTTTATATGTTTCTGAATAACATGTATACATGACGTACACATAAGTAATATTATAATGTAGTACCTACAGTAAGGTAAAAGGCGGCCTTATGTACAAATTACCTATTGACCTTGTTATTGTAACATTTATGGCGTGATTCACAATTTAGGAATAACAACTATGTTGATATTTATGTTCAATATGATGTTACTTTTTATCCATTATAAGTGATATATTCAAACAATTTTCTTAAAATTTTTCTCACAGTATCTTTATAACTGGAACCGCCAATTTTGGAAAGCATATTTACTTTTTTAACATGTTAGAGAAATAGATATTACCTATAGTATGTAAAAAAAATATATAATAAATTTAAAATAAATATATCATTACCTAAGTAATAAAAAATTAATAACTAATAAGCAGGGCTCGAGACTTCTAGCACTAAAAAACCTCGGAATATGCGCTATAATATGCCTAAAAAAATGATAAAATATGCACTGTAATATGCTCAATAAAAAAATTTAAAAAAATTTATTTTGAATAATTCTAATCCTAAATATTCCAGAGTATTTTTCTTTTTGTCGTCCATTGTACATGTATGATTTCTTCATTCTGTAAACATTTTTGGTAAAATTCAATGAATCAGTAAGTAAATAAATATTATAGTTATTTATAAATTATAAATTTTAGTTTATACCTTGAAGATTGCACTGTATTATTACGTGTTTGTGAATATTTTCAAATTTGAACGATCTTCTATTATTGGTCAGAAATGTTTTGTACGTTGAGAATGAACGTATCTATTTATTGAGTTATAATAAATTACGCATGTATGAAAAAAAAACATGTTAAAACACAGATTGTGCTTCGCTCTGTTAAATTGTTAAAATGTTTTCATTTTTATAATAAATGATTATAACTCATATTCAAATTATTTTATCATTTTTACAAGTAGCAAATGTATTTGTAATTATTAATTACTTTTCACAATTACTTACAGTTTGTTCATGTACCTGAGGCATCATTACATAAAATGTCTTAAAGTATTCAATGAATCTTCATTTGGGTATTGGAAGTATTTTATAAGCATTTTCAAACTCATGATTATTGCATACTGCAGTGTTCAGTTGAATTAAAAGTTTTTGTTATTCATGCATATCACTTAGAATCTTCATAATATATTTACTCTTTCAAAATTATTGAACACAAATTTTAAATTAAATTATGTCTTATATTTGTCGGATAACCTGTAATATTATATCTGTTAAGAAACAATAACATTTTAAAATCTATTAAAATCTATGAAACATACACATTATAGGTATGTATTTATGAAATAAAATATAATAAACAGCAAGTATTTCATTAAAATCATTATAATACCTGCTGGATTTACTTAAAACAGTTTTGAGTTATTATCCCCATTCTATCAGTGTTTTCAAGTATAGTTACAGATATTTAAAAAAAAAAAAATAATGCCCAACAGTTATATTTTGGTTATAATACATTTTTTTTTTTTGTAAAAACATATTATGTACGTACCATTTTATTGAATTTAAACATTTGAATTTAGCAGAATTTTATCTTTGTTAATATCATAATTATTCATAGGTAAATATATTAATTATTGAAACATTATTTATCCAATTATCGTTGGCCAGTAAATTCTCAAGTATACAAGTATAGAATTATGATTTTTATTACTTACCTATTTGAATATAAAAAAAAAATATTATTAAATCAACTTAATTTTTTTGTAAAAATATTGTATTTCATTAATTAATAAAGTAACCTGTTTTATCATCTGGAGATGAATTTACATAAAGCTAAAAATATTTTTTAATAGTATTTTTTTCACAAACATTTATTGAAACATATTCTTTGGCATTGGTTAATGGTTTATAATTTGTCAGTTTCTAAAACTGTAGGTACACTTTATGACTGAGAGTCTGTGAGTCTGTGACCTCCTCTTATAACTTAACAATTAATATAAATAATATTAAATTAAACAAATTGTTTATTAATTTAATAGTATAATTATTATGAGTTACTTGTTTGCTAGTTGGCGAAACGTTTACCTACTCAAATTATTTTTATTTAATGCATACTGGTCAGTCAAATACATTTTGCATCCTAAATAAAAGTATATCTATTATATCTTTTATGACAAACAATACACTTGGACCATGAAATTGTCTTCAGCTTTATCTGCAAACAAAACTGCCAATAAAAATAATCAAATTTAGAATTATAAAGTAAAGTTTTAAAATATTTACCAACTTTCTTTAAAAGTGATTTATCACTCTTAAAATCCTTTCCATCTCACATATTAACTTCATTTAATCTAGTATCCAAGCTATGATGTGTAAATTCTTCCAAAATATCATCATAATCACACATGCTTCTATCATTGTAAGGCTTAAGATGTTTGAATATGGTTTCCAACATATGTTGTTGTCTTGACCGATTTAATGTAACTTTGTTATTTTTTGCATTTAATGAACTAGTAACAATATTGTAAAATCGGAATTTCTTTTTTTCCGGTAACTAAAATGTATACAATTTTTTATTATAACCAAAAAATATGTATAACGAGAGTTCTTTTAATCAATTTGTATTGTGGTAAAGTATTTGTACTATTTCATGCTACTTGCCCAAAACATGTAAAACCTCGTATAGTACTGTACCTAATATGATGAAAAAAATTATAAATTTTTGTACAAAAACTGCAGCGGCTGTATAGTGTATAGTGAGTTGTATTATTACACTATCAATAATTGTTTGATTCCACTCGCGCGTATACGTTTATTCTTACGATTATCACACATAATAATTTATATAATTTTTATATTTCTATTATGTTGTATTTACACGTAATAATATTCCTTTACGAATTATTATCCTTTTTGTTTGTACATTTTCTTATTTTTTAAGAATCGCGCAAAAACGAGATGTTTTCATGATTTTCTGTATGCACGGCGACGACACCGGCGCCTTCGATAAACGATTTTCGATGACTGTCACACAATCACAGAACGCAAGTCGGCGGCTCACAGTCTGAGCCTCAAACTTCGTGCACGTATATTATTAACGTAAATGCAGTTTTTTTGAAAACTAATGGACATTATAATTCTTTCCATCAATTCTTCAGATTAAAGAACACGTAATTTACTATTAAATTTAAGAGTGTTCCGTTAGCGTCGGTAGACGCGGCATTAAGTGAACAGTAGCCCGGCAAGATTTTAGATTCATAATATATTATCCATCTCAATGTAGGTGTGATAATATCACAGAACTAAATATGATACAAATATTGATAATAAACCTTATCATGTCATCGCCTGCGAACCCTATTTTGTATGTTTTTCATCGGATGCATTGAGAATTCTAGAATTTTCCCGTACAAAATTATAAAAGTGCGTCCTCATTTGAGTAAACTTACATAATTTAATTAAAACCCTCGGTTCCACGGATTGTGTGTGAGTGTGGAAAACGTAAATTTCTACTACATAGTTTTGACGTGACTTTATATGTTTTTTAGTTATTAAAGATAAATGCTGTTGACACAGTTGCCAGGAGCGGTGCTGAAAGTAAAGTACCTAGTTGAAATACAGGTGCCCTTTCTGAGAACAATATTTTTAATACAGTGAGTACAGATTAATGTGATCATATTGGTTCATGCCATTTTGATTCTATTAACCAGTTGATTCTATAAAGCATCTTTGTTTTCAATATAATATTTGGTTTAGGATTTTCATTTTTGATTCCAATAAATTGTTGATTCTATCAGTAATTTTTTAATTTATTGTAGTATGTATTTTCCTTCTTTGTTAATTTCCATATTACGCACTATTCACTACTTCATAATATAAGTATTGAGCAATACTCTTGCTCTGTACATTTATGCACAGAAATAAATGCAATATGTGTTGAATATATATTTTATAAATTAATATTGGCGATTTGATTTTATCTACGGCAATATAACATTATAATATTATATATTAACCGTGTTGGTTGTGGAATATATCGTTATATTATGATAATATTCACAAACTAAAGTTTATATTTAAAAAAAATATAACACAATCATTTTTATGGGAAAGATGATTAATGTAAATTATTGTTTTTTTTTGTAGGTACTTATAGGGATGATCACTTAAACTATGGGTGGTAGTTATTTTTACTGAATCAAATTACTATAGTGTGATACCAGTGGCTTATTCAATCACTTGAATTGGAGGAACAATCAAACACTCTAACCTTGATTCAGTTCAGTATTGTCAATGGCTACCATTTAAATTAACCAATATTGAGTTACTTAAGCCAGTGATCTATGCATCTTGGGAGTTATTTAAGATCAAAATTATTGATAATAAAATATGGTGGGTACATATGTTATACATAATACACACATAATATTTCTGTACCGCTAGTTGGTTAAATTTTAAAGTAATTAAGTAGTTTAATTTAAATTTATAATACCTATAATTTTTTTTATTAAAGACTATAGTTCTAAGTAAATATATTTCTGTTACAGTTAATTTTTAACAGCTGGTGTGGTCCAAGCAAAGTTGATATGTTGATATGTTGTTTACGCTAGACGCTAGATGAAATTAAACAATATAAAGTCATAGAACTTCAAACTTTTTATTATATCCCTGTCAAATTGTTCTAAAGGTTAACTAAAAAAAATATTTTTATTATAATTTCCTATTGTTGGTTAATGCAATTGGAATTTTAATTTTAACTTATTAGTTGTTATGGACTGATTTAGTAATTAATTTAAAAAAAAACTAATTTTGTTTGTAAAGCAGGAGGGCCGAAGTAATGTAATGTGATAAAAATATTATCAAGTAATGCGAATGTAATTAAAAAAGAAAATATTTAATTTAAATCTTTTTGAAAGTAATTTGCCTAACACTTTTTACTATACTATATGTATAGGTATACACTTTTTATTAATTGTATTAATTTAATTATACGAGTCTTAAGATTGTGCTATTATAATTATTACATTAAGCTTAATTGTTGTTTGAGTATTTATGTATAGTTTTTCTTTTTCAATAATTTAATTTCATTTTATATTGATTTAATATAACATAATTTTACTATTTACATATTTAAATCATTCAAACAAAATATATTCTTTTGTTTATATTATATTATTATTAATGTTAATTTGTAAAGTACATTTTTAACTGTTAACCTATTCAACTAAAAAAATTATTGTTGTTTTTAAAATAACTGTAACACAATTTGTAATGTCCCATGGTCAGTGTTGCGTTGTAATGTAACCTTGAATTACAAATTACTTTTGCAGTAACGCTGTAGTTATTTCATTATATTTTATTTCAATGTACACAAAATTACTTTTTAAAAACAATTTATATGAAGTGATGTGTTATTTTCATAGTACTTAAAATAAGTTATAATGTAAATGTATGACAAAAACTAGAGGCTGCTATATCCTTATTAAGAAAAATTTTAAATTAATCCAATTTATTTACTATTCCTTAACCTAACCATTTATAGTCTTTTTAAATCATATTTATCGAATAGAGTGCAATCTGTTAAAATAAACAATAGGTACTTATAGCAACCTACTAGAAATTAAACACGGTGTTCCGCAGGGAACACTTCTTGGCCTTATTTTATTCGTTATATATCGGTTTGTCATAAAATATTAATATAATATTGTCATAAAAGAAGTAAAGGAGTGGTTTGACAACAATTAACTAGAGTTAAATATTAATAAATCAAAATATATCTATTTTAATAATGAGCTGATACTTCTTAACTCAGATCATGAACTGTGATACTGTGATCACTCAAGATACTGTAATGGTATTTGTAAGAATTGCATAATTTTAGAACAAGTACGCACTTTTAAATATTTAGGTGTAACAATTGATTATAAGTTAAAATGGAATGATCATATTTTTTATTTATCTAAGGTTGTTCAAAAATGTTTTTATGTTTTTAATGATATTAGATTTATTGTTAACACAGATTTTAAACTTATGCTATACTTGTCTCTCTCTCTCTCTGCTATATTTGCATATGGGGTCAAGCATATGACTATACAATGTATCGTCTAAAAATTTCTTTAAATAGACTAATTAAATTTGTATTGCTTAAGCCTATGGTTTTATAGCATCAATTTAGCGTATTTAGAACTTAATGTAGCGTCCATTGATAATCTACACCTAAACACCCTAATAAGTTTATTCAGATTTAAACAAAACATTACCCAGGTGGATCACTCATATAATGTGCGTTATAAAGATAATGTTCATATACCTGGGCATCATTTTAAAAAAACAAATTGCTCTGAAATGTTGTATATCCGTTGCTATTAAAATTTGTAGATTATGCAAGATTAATATTTATGACTTTTTTAATCTATTTATGTTTGTTCTTTATAAAAGAAATAGATTTTTCTAAACCTTAGTTACTATAATCCTATTTATATATTTATATTTTGTTCTATTCTCTACTTAAAAAAAAAATATTTACTATGTCTTTTTTTCTTTATTATTATACAGTAGAGTCTCAATTACTCAAATTTTTTTTGTCCATAGGAAAAATTAAAAAAAAATTTGAGTTATGTAACTCGAAAAATACACAAGTTGAATTAATTTTTATCTCCCTTGAGATTTGAGTTATCGAGACTCGACTGTATAATGTTTTTTTTCTTGTTTAATTAACTATACTGTATATACTGAACTCAAATTCTTAATCCCCACCACAAGCATTACGATTATATGGGAGTTTGCAGCTTGTATTAATTTGTTATTTATTTTGTATTTTGTTGTTTGTAAAAAATAAATTATATTTTTATTAATTCCAAAAGTTTTAGATAATAATCAACAATTTTATTGAAGATCCCAGTAATTAATACTTCTACATTTTGTTAAAATGTGTAGAACTTAAATGGCACTTTGCATGGAATTATTAAAAATTAAATATGACACAATGTCTTGACTCTTCATAACTGCCAGTTCTATCAGGTAAATGTTCAGCCGTGCATTAGGTATTCTCATATTCGCATTGCCTAACCTGAAATTTAAAGGAAATGTTGAAATGTATAATTTATAAACTATAAACTGAGTGGAGACTACAAATTACTATTATTGGTCTTGGACTAGAAAAAAAACATTGTAATACAAATATTGTAAATTTAATCATTATAATATATTAATGAGTTTCTTACAACGGTTATTGGTTTAAGTCCATTATGAAACCTGGAACCGTGTATGTTTGAGGGATGTCTTGATCATCAAATGAATGATAAATAAAGCAGAAGTTCTCCCTACATACTGGACAAGTTGGTTCAGACTAAAATATGTATAAACATAACCATTGTTTAAGAAGTAGGTATAGGTAAGACGGTAAGTATGAAACTATTCAATAAATTCCTAAATGTTTTAACAAATAAAATTTACTTTAATTTCATATTTATAATGAGAAAAAAAATGAAGACATTTTTGATATAATGTGATATGGATATGTTTAACAATTCATAACTATAAAGTTTTTACGAAACTTACAAATTGGCGTAGTTTCCAACATTTCTTTGATCATCTTTTTAAGCATTTAAAACAAAATAAATGCATACATTTTTCTGTATAACATTTATTGTTTAAATCACAAAAACAAATTGAACATATTATATCCATATTGACAGTTGAGTTCTAAAATAAAAATGTAATATAAACTATAAAATACAATATACTTCATTAACTCTAGTATAAACATTCATTTTTTAAAATTAAATTCTACAGACTATAACATGAATAATACCTTGCTATTTTTTATTAAAATTTGTTTATTTCTCCAATTCCATCACTGTCAAACATTATTATATGTTAATATAATATATTTGTGTTAGGTTATAAGTTTATAAGTTATAATCGTTGACAGCAATAAATACAATGTGTATATTATTATTAAAATAAAATAAAAATACAACATATTAGATATTTTAATATAATATAGAAATTATTAGTCTAATTTATCAGTGAATATCAATAATGATTTTAAATTCAAACACATAAAAATTAATATTACATTTAAGTTCTTAGTTAATTTTCTATTTTTAAATCTTAGCTATGAAAAAAAAATGTTAAATGAATTTCTAACTTAATTACCTACACTATAAAAAAAGTACGTGGAACCTTATATTATTACATTTTAAAGTTTTTTGATCAAGCAAAAAATTATTTATCAACAAAAATTACGCCGTGCAGTTCCAATTCTGTATTTAAATATTATTGTGAATTGACCTATCATCAAACTTAAATTTATGAACATTATCTGTGTTATCTCGTACGTTTTTACGGTATTTAGATTTTTTAGTGAATTATAAGCATTTTCATGTGCAGGTACAAAAACGAAGGAAAAACGTGAATTTTTACGTTGCATATATACAATTTTTACGTTGATACAATATTCGCATTTTCTATACATGATAACATTTTCAAAATATTTTGACTCATTTTGAGATGTTAAGAGACATTTTCAGTTTCCAATTGTATTAGTCTTTTTTCCTATGAATGTCAATACATCTTTATTTGTTAGGTAAAAAAGCTTGAAAATTTAATACGAGGCTCCTACTATATTGTTACAATGATATTTGAAAAATATTAAAAATCCTTAGTCACAGTTTCTTTTATTAGCATTTAAAGTTCAAATCTTGACAAAATACGGAAAACACGAAAATTAGCGAATTATTTTGAATTGAGAGTTAATAAAAATTTTTACTTTTAAATCTAAGATATGAAAATGTAATACAATATTCTTTATAAGTTTGTCTACCTTTATCAAAAAAAATAAAATGTCTACAATCAAATTAATTACATTTTTTGAACGATGGAAGTTCATATTTTTACAAGATTGGTTATTCGCTCGATTTTTCATGTATAGCCATTTTGTTATTTTGTTGTAATTCAAAAACGAATAACTGTAAATGGGTATATGAAAATTTCACTGAATGTTTATATTTTCATTTTCTATACACCATACAATTTTGAACATATACTTTGACTCTTTTTAAGCTGTTTACAAATATTGACAGTTTTTTTTTCTATAAATATCAATAAAATTTAATTTGTTGGGTAAAAGAGCGTGAAAATTAAATGCAAATCTCCTGATATATTGTTACAATAGCAGTTGAAAAAAATTAAAAATAGGTACATAAAAGCATTAAAAGCACAGTTTTTTTATAAGCATTTAAAGTTCAAATTTTAACGAAATTTATCAAATTTAAAATTTAATTAATATTTTGTAGTTCAAAATTTATAAAATGTTCAACTTTTATAGCTAAGGATTGAACATTTAAAACAAGATCCGTTCCAAACCAACGCTAATATTTAGCAAATTAATTGCAAATCGGTTTTTAGAATACGATTATATGATTATATGATTTATTATTTGTATTTTGTTTCTCTAATTTATTACACCATGCTACTAAAGAGTCTCCAGCTTCTGTAATATACATTATTTATGCACTATTTATAAATATTTTACTTTTAATAATTTTCAATAAACATAATTTTTACTAATTACTTTTAGTCTTTTGATATTTTGTATTTATAATCCATAATTAGTATATTCAATTTATTGTTTTTATTTAAAATTAATTCAATACTTTAATTTTAATTTTAATTAAATGTATTAATTATTTATGTATAAATCATTGTTATTAATTATTCTTATAACTTTTAGATACCTATACCTAGTAAACCTACATTATTTTAATTAATTATTTTTAGAAATCTTTTTGATCATTATTATTAAATTTAAAAAAATTCATAAACATTCATAAACATTATAACAATAATACAAATATATTTTCACCAATTTGCAATTATTTGCAATTAATTTGCTAAATATCGGTGTTGGTTTGGAACGGATCGGACAAAGTGGGGGGGCTGAACAAATTTGCAGAAAAATCCGCCAAAATTCCAATTTTGATTTGCAAATTCTAAAAACCAATTTGCAATTATTTGCAATTAATTTGCTAAATATTGCCGCTGATTTGAAGTGAATCCGCCAAAGTGGGGGGGCTAACTTCATGACCATCGATACACCATTGTAATAGGAAATGCCGGGTATGGCCACCTTTAGAACCGATAAAATATATATTTGAATAGGCACCAATCATTTGGGAAACATATAACATAGGACATTACGAACAATTAGGAAAAATTCAAAATAATATGCTTCGTTTTATCTGCTTTAAATGCAATCTATACAGACCACCTCACTCTGGATATGAAAATATTCTAAGCTTTTTAAATTTAAAAACATTAAAGGATAGAAAAAACAATTTTATATAACCTTCCTATTCAAACTCCTTAATAATAAAATAGACGATTCTTCCCTCCTAAGCATCATCATTTTAAAAACAAACAATCCTAACACTCGAAATAAAGAATTATTTTATATAAAACCCTACACTCAAAATTATATGTCATTTACACCTATAAGTATTTTATTGTCTAGTGGAAATTCAGTAAATAATTTAGATTTTTTTTCTCTATCACTTAATATCTTAATACTTATTATTATAAACTTTTATATTTATTTTTCTTTATTGTATGTATAATTAATTTAATATGTTATCTTGTATATATTTATCTTTAATAATTTTTTTTTTAATCTAATTTATACACTATATGTATTATGTAAATTGGACTAACGTTCGTTAAATAAATCTATCTCACTTCCATTGTCAATTATTTTTAATAAATCGTTTAGTACAGGTAAATTTCCTTCTAGCTACAAAAAAACTATAATTATACCACTTTTTAAATCTGGTGATAGAAAACAATGTGGAAATTACAGACCTATTGCTTTAACTTTAACAGTTTCAAAAATATTTGAGAAATGTATAAAATCAAGACTAATGTCGTTTTTGGACAAACATAATTTTTTTTCACCAAATCAATTTGGTTTTCGCTCAAATATGTCAACTACTGATCCTTTATCTAAAACTTCTAATTTTATTCATAATAATTTAGATAACAAATTTAAAGTTCTTGGAATTTTTCTCGATTTTAAAAAAGCTTTTGACTCCGTAAGTCATAATTTGTTACTTAAAAAATTAGAATATAATGGTATAAGAGGCAATGCTCTCAATTTAATTAAATCATTTATCTCTGGCAGACCTCAACAAGTAAGAATAAACGGATTACTTAGTGATGTAAAGACAAATTGTTTCTCAGTACCTCAAGGTACAGTACTTGGCCCTGTCTTATTCATCATATACATAAATGGACTTTTAAATATAAAGCTTAATGCTGAAATTTTTTGTTATGCTGACGATACAGTTATTCTGATTAAAAGTCATGACTATGAAAATTTATATAAAACAGCTAATAACTGTCTATCTGTAGTAAAAGACTGGTGTGATAATAATAATTTACAGCTAAATTTATCTAAATCTAAATATATTGTCTTTAATATTACAAATAGTTCACATATTAAAAATACTGATTTTTCTCTGTGTGTACACTCTTATAAATGTAAATATCTAGATAACCCTTGTGAGTGTTTACCTTTGGATAGAGTTTATTGTATTAAATATCTTGGAGTAAAATTAGACCATAGACTAAAATTTATTGAACATATTTATCATGTAAATAGTATTATTAGAAAATTATTATATAAGTTCCGATTGCTCAAAAATATGTTAGATATTAAAACTCTTAGAATTATCTATTTAGCTCTTGTACAATCTATTTTCTCGTACGGTATTTCAATATGGGGATGTACATACTCCACACATATAAATGTTTTATCTATTACAATTAATTTAATGATTAAAACTATACTTGGAAAACCAAAATTGTATCCAACTTGTTCAATTTACTCAGAGTTGAAAGTTAGAACTATCTTTCAAGTTTATGAACGGGCGATTTTATTGTATATATTTAAAGTAAATATAGGTCCATTTCAGCCTTTGCATTGTTATAATACTAGAACAAAAATCAATTGTAATTTAATTATTCCACGAAATAATACTAATTTTGGAACACAAAGTCCAATGATTAAAGGAATTCTGTTGCTTCGTAAATATAATATTAATTTAACTAATTTTGATAATTTTAATAAGTATAAGAAACATATTAACACTATTTTATCTTGGTTGTAAATGTCCACTTTTTAGTTCAATGATAATTTTAAGTAACTACTCTTAATGTTGAACTTTTTTTTCTTTCTTTTTTATTTTATTTGTATACTTTTATAATACACATAACATGAACCCAGCTCATCCGTCTACAAGCATATCTATGCTTATTGGATGAGCTTGCAAACCTACTATAATTTGTTTGTATATTTTGTTTTATCTTGTTTGTTTGCTAAATAAATATTATTATTATTATTATTAAATAAATAAATAAATATAAAAATACAAAGTATAATATTCATAATAAAATATATAAGTAAAAAGGAGGGGGTGAAACAATATACCTATAAGTATTTAAAACTTCTATGTATACTAATTACTGTATATATAACTCCGTTGCTGTCGCTCGTCCAAGCCAGTAAAATGATTGTCACTTGTCAGTGAGCTTTTTTACGCCATGATATTGTATTTTGAGTTTTGACAACCCATTGTTTACGATTAGAAAGTTAATTAATTTTATAATTCTTATAATCTAAAAATAATAACAATAGTTCTATTAATTTGTTGCCTCTATTACATCGAAGAAAAAAAAATAGTTTAATTTTTATAAAAATATGTATAATATTGAAAGTTTACTGTGACGTTTGTTACAGATGTCGTATATAAATTTTAATATTCATTGCGATTTCTTAATTTAGATACGAAATGTTTATAAATATATTATAATTTGTTAATTACATTTTTAATGGTATTTTAAGAAACTATGCGGTTTTTGACTGAAAATTAATTTAAATGGATTTTTAATACAATTTAGGTGCAGTTATAAATAAACTTTAACGAACATAAATTTATATTTTCAATATTCAAATTTATATTATATTTTAGATTCTGAGTGAAACAATAAATGTATTAACTTTACAATAATGTGTGTTTTTTTTCATTTATTTTTTTATTTTTGTGTCCGTGTACACGATAAGTAGTCGAAATAATGCTTCGATTTTCAACTTCAGTATCTTGTTCGATGGAATGTGAATATTGTTGGGGAGGTCAAAATTTAAAATTCCCAATAGTTTTCAAAAGCACCCGGAAGTATAATATAAAAATTAAGGAAAAACGGGAATTTTTACGCCAAATAGGTTTTCCACAAAATCGATATTGGTTTTTGGTGTGACTCTAAAACAAATGAACATATATACATGATATTTTCACTGGTCGTTTATATTTGCATTTTCTATACACGATAACATTTTCAAAATATTTTGATTTGTTTTGAACTGTTTAGGAACATTTTCTGTTTCCAATTTTATTAGTCTTTTTTTCTATGAATGTCAATAAAACTTTATTTGTTGGGTAAAAAAGCTTGACAACTTAATTCAAGGCTTCTACTACATTGTTACAAGGACATTTACTGTAACAATTATAAATATAAATATGTTACATGACACCTATGTATATAATACGAACTCTACCGTATGTACGATTAACTGCTGACCGATACATTAATATTAAAAAACACACATAATTGTAAGGCCTATGATGGCCTACACACTCTAGGTATTAGTAAGTTAGTTCGTTGTGCACCTTAGACCTCAATACACACTACGATTACCGGACTCCGTATGACTATGATACAGTTACATAGTATAATAGAACATAGTTGATATATTTGTGAGTATTAATATTTGTAAGTGTTTAGTAGACAATAAAACATAATTATTACTGAAAAGGAATCCTAGTAATTTAAATATATTTTAGATCCTCAGTGCTCGAAATGGAAAATTGTACGAACTGGAACGCTTATAAAATTAATATGCGGATTATAATATTGTTTTAATTTTTTTAATTCGTGTTTACTTTACAATACAATATAATTAGTTAAATAGATACAAATAATAGGCGAAATTTTTAACGCTATAACTTTTGAACCACTTGTTTCATCAATTTTACATTATATTTATTTGGAATTAAGATAAAAAAAAAAGGTGGATAAGTGGATGTCGCTCTGCTGTATAGTAGGATACAAGTGGGTCACTGTAATGAATGGTTTTAAATTTGAATTCAATGATATAATATCATTGTATAAGAAAAATGATTCTAAACGGAAACGTTCAGTCAGCCTATGCCATTACCAAGTATATTTGATGATATTATTGTGAATAAAGTAATTTTTATATAACCTATTTACGTGGAACCTTGTATTAAATTTTCAATCCTTAGCTATAAAAGTTGAACATTTTATAAATTTTTAACTACAAAATAATTATTACATTTTAAATTTGATAAATGTTTTCCAAATTCTTATTTTAAATGCTTATAAAAAAATTGTGCTAATGTATTTTTAATATTTGTCAACTGCTATTGTAACTATATATCAGGAGCCTTGCATTAAATTTTCACGCTTTTTTACACAGAAATACAATCTTATTGATATTTATAGAAAAAATTAAAACGGAAAATGCCCGTAAACAGCTCAAAATAAGTCAAAATATTTGGAAAATGTTTTGGTGTATAGAAAATGCTAAAATAAACATTCAGTAAAAATGTCATGTACTTACTTACTTGTTGGTCATTTGTTTTAGAGTTGCACCAAAAACCAAAAACGCGGCTCTCTGAAGATCCTTCTTTAAGTGATAGCATTTAATTCTTCCATTGTCAGACGTGGTCCATCATAATCTAAAGATAAATAGATACATCAAAGCTTTCATCCAAGATGTAGCCTTGCTGGTTTAAATTATTTATTAGTGCAATCCAGTCTTGGTATGTCAGTTCATATAATGGGGTGGGTACAGATATCGTTTTTTCAGAGTTGGCTGCGGAAGTACAAAAACTAAATTAAACAAACATACAAATAATATACAAATAAAAAAACAACACACGAAAAAACCAGATTTAGATGTACAATGATCACTTAAAGCTGGTCTACCTACAACATAATTAAATTTGTTAAGGCACAATATTATTGTAATATGTCTATTATTATAAACTACCTGATGGTAAACACTTGCTACCTCTTGTTATCCCTGGTCTACGCCTAGACTAGGAACATGGTAATGCTCATTTTTTACAGTAATTTTATCTTTTGTAACATAATTACTTTTCTTGATTATGCTTTCAAAATATAAGCAAGCTGTAGCTTTTCTTTCATTGGAAAACTCAAAAAAATTTGCTATTCTATATGTAATCATCTCCAAACTACTCGCATAACGTGAAAAATACATATAAGTGAAGTTGAATTTGGCCATACTGTCATTAAAGCATTTATTTCGGCATCAGAGTTATCAGTTAAAAATATAGAAGGATAGCCTTGTTCTCCAAATGCATTTCTTACATTATTCTTAATTAGACTGAATCCACTTTTATATGCTTTTTCACTCTAACCATGTAATTATCACACCTAAAGGAGCAGCTGCACATGGTGTCAATAAAAAAGTTACACAATGGTTCTGTGGATCTCATGAACTAATTGAGTCAACAAATACTATTTTTTTTGATAGAGGTAAGTCATGGGCTCGTTTCATGATTGGTGTTAATATTAGCACTGCAAATGGTTCAGACTGGAAGAATATTAAAACTCCACTTTCAGCATAGGTTTCTTTTTTTTTCTTCTAATTTCTAAATAAATATTTTGAGTAACTATTAGTTGAGTTATATTGATAAGCCTAAGTTATGTTTAACACCCTATCACAAATTTGAAATTTTTAACGCTATAACTTTTGAACCACTGGTTTCATAAATTTTACATTATATTTATTTGGAATTAAGATAAAAAAAAAAGGTGGATAAGTGGATGTCGCTCTGCTGTATAGTAGGATACAAGTGGGTCACTGTAATGAATGGTTTTAAATTTGAATTCAATGATATAATATCATTGTATAAGAAAAATGATTCTAAACGGAAACGTTCAGTCAGCCTATGCCATTACCAAGTATATTTGATGATATTATTGTGAATAAAGTAATTTTTATATAACCTATTTACGTGGAACCTTGTATTAAATTTTCAATCCTTAGCTATAAAAGTTGAACATTTTATAAATTTTTAACTACAAAATAATTATTACATTTTAAATTTGATAAATGTTTTCCAAATTCTTATTTTAAATGCTTATAAAAAAATTGTGCTAATGTATTTTTAATATTTGTCAACTGCTATTGTAACTATATATCAGGAGCCTTGCATTAAATTTTCACGCTTTTTTACACAGAAATACAATCTTATTGATATTTATAGAAAAAATTAAAACGGAAAATGCCCGTAAACAGCTCAAAATAAGTCAAAATATTTGGAAAATGTTTTGGTGTATAGAAAATGCTAAAATAAACATTCAGTAAAAATGTCATGTACTTACTTACTTGTTGGTCATTTGTTTTAGAGTTGCACCAAAAACCAAAAACCAAAAAATTTGAACTTCACTCTAAGTATATTATATATTAATACTAGCTGTCCCTCCCGGCGTTGCCCGGGCAAAAGTTACCTCAGATGAAATAGTTGAAAAAGCCAATATTATAACTTATGTGTATAAATTCAAGAACTCAAAAATGCATAATGGAAATTTTATAATTTTAAATTTTAATCCTCTAGATTGTGATACTGCCGATTTTTACGAACCGGAATTCTTAAATTTTAATTTTCACCAACCGGAACGGACGCTAAGTTTATATTACGAACCGAAACGCCGTCCCGGTCCATTTCGAGCACTGAATATCCTGATATCTACATGGTTGCCCCTGGCTACGGTATTTATATATTATATAGGATCATACAATTCTCCCTGGATATCTTATATTTAACTGGTTGTTCCCCCGACCACTTTACAACACCATCCATTACAGTGACAAACTTGTAACCTACTGAACAGTGGAGTGAAATCCACTTACCCACTTTTATAATTTATATATGAAAATTATGTAAAAATGTTAAAGGTAATATTCTTAGAATAGTTAAATTAATGTAAAATTCACAAAATAAAATACATGTAACCATACAGAGTCATAAAAAGTATATGATTCAAGTGTCAAAAATATCTACTTTACCTATTTAATACTTATGTATCTCAACAAAAACACTACATACGTGGCAGTAGGCAGTACTCTCACTTATTTTAGAATTGTGCGGGAGGTTGAGGATCCAATAGACAATAGTCTAGTCTCATGTCCCAAAAACATAATTCAATAATATGTGTAGGCTACTGAGTATTATGGGTAATTTAATTATACAGTGAACCCTGTTTTTGCGGACACACGGTACCTATATATAGGTACATAATATAATACTGTACGATAACTGATTAATACGATATAATTGTATTATTTACGATTTTAAAATTGCAAACTGGAAATATTTTTAAAAAAAATTATTTTATTGTAATTTATAAGTAATTTTATTTCACGGAAGATCTCGTGAAAGCGGAAAATCTTGAAGGGGCGATGCAGTCGCTTCCCCGTGCACACGCCTATACATTCGCATTTTACTTTAAATTATGATGAGTCTTGTAACATGAATAAATTATTAAACACGCGTTGTTAACTGTTAGTGTGTAAAACTCATAAAAGAATTTCCGATAATAGGTATGTGGTATCGTCTGTCATTCGTCATCTAACTAGAATTTAGAAACAAAAAACATATTGACCTACGGAATTTTTTTTCGGTGGGGTAACCTTCCCTTAGATAAGGTCTTACTTATGGGATATGACTAAAAACTACATCTATATTACATCTATACTATATTCTATAATATTAATGTTTATTGCAATCATTATTGAACTGGCTGTCCATCCAATCTTCCTAACAAATTAAGAATCCAATTTATATGAATAATATAGCTCTACGTAACCCAAAACTAATAAACTACAATACAATTTTAAAATATTATTTTCAAATAAACGTCTTAATAAAAACTGTGCATATAATATGCTTTAATAACTTTTTTTTGAATGCTAATAAATATTTAAAAAAAAAAAAGGCGGATAAGTTGGTGTCGCTCTGCTGTACAGTAGGTCATAAGTGGGTCACTAACCTACATTACGTATGGTATTAAATTTTAAATGTGGACATGTAGATACATAAAATGTATTTTATTCTAGCATCCAGGTGAAAAGTTCGAACTACACCACTAGGTACTTTGATTATACATAGCTCAATAGTAACTGTCATCTATACGTGCATAATATGACCCAAATACTACCCAAAAGCGAAAAAACACGTATTTTGAGCACAAACCTATTATGTTTTAAACTACGTCCATGCGAAAATAATATTTATTTTACTGCCGACTGCGTATACACAGAACGGGTTTTGTAACTAGATGCGTATCAATTAGTATTAATATAAATTGTAACTAAATGATTCACCTGACGAAAATAATAAATAGTCTTAACAATAGGTAGGTAATTAATACTTGATGCTTAATTAATCTGAGAAATCATTATTATATTTTAAATAAACAATTAAATTAAACACATTTTTATAACTCGATAAGTAATTAGCTACAATATATAAAATTGTATAGAAACTATTAGATTTCATTTCTGATTGATGAATGAAATTAGTAATTACCTAGCTTATATTATAATATACATGGCAAAAAATAAAATGATGTGAAACAAATCTATCTTGTCTTCAATTGTATAACTTCAAACTTGCCATATAGTAAACGTCATGTAACTTGAACATTATCACAATATTTAATCATCGTCATCATCTGAAATTAAATCAATACCTGCAAAATGACAAAATAAATATATATACTCAATCTTATCAATACTAAATAAAAAATAATATTCGCACAATCTATTTAAATTTTAAACATATGCAATATCAATATTATAAATTTGATATATTCTGAAAAATACGCGTTTATATTTTCTAGATTCTAGTATTCATACAGATTAAAAAAAATGCATTTTCCATATTTTTCTTTTATAAGAGTAACCCCACAGAAATAGGTTATGGAAATTGGCAATGCTAACGCGCACTGAACTTCACTTCATTATTTCAATCGCCTAGCTAATAGTATGCCATTTTCCGCCCATGTACAATTGTCGAAAACTAACGTAAATGAAAACCGATTTAATTGAGAGTATGGCATGTCAATCTTAAAGTATTAACTGGGCCTATTCATTCTGGGCCTGATGGAACAGGAAAAAAATTGATCGCTTCCTGAAGTGACTCTTATATGAGACGTTGTATAGTATAATAACATACAATTTAAATTATAATTATCACACGTATATATCATACATAATATTTTATTACCTATATATTATAAGTATTTAATAATATTTTAATTAGAATACTTACTCATTGAATGGTTTGCAAAAACAGGATATCCATGCCTGTTAAAAAAATCACTCATAAAGCCTTCTTGAATTGATCCGTAACTAGATATTATTGGCAACTGTATTTGAGGCATTTGCTCAACTTGTTGTTCATCGTCAGATATACACTAAAAATAGTTGAACAATTTATTATAGTATGAAAATATATTATTTGGTGGTTAACAGACTGGTAGGTAATTTAAGCAATTAAAAGCATGTATTTACATATCCAAACGCTATGTTATCTGAATATCTATAAGCGCTGTAGTAATTATGTTGACATGTATAATTACATATTTTCTGTATACTATATTATAATAAATATTAAATAAAATTTAGAAAAACGTGTTTACAAATAGAATGTCCAAATGTAACTTAATACAATTACATAGATTAGTAAATTTTTTTATAAAAATTAGCTCAAATATTAACTTATAAAATTGCAAGAATGTAAAGTAAAAATATGTTCTATACGAAATAGATAATTATTATTAAAATACTCATGTCTAAAAGCACACTATTATTGAATAAGATTTCCAATGAAATATAAAATTATTTTAACATTAATAATTTAAATTATCCACTTGTATTGTGTTATATTGGTACTTAGACAATATTGTCAATGTGTAAACTATTGTAAACATAAGCTGTTCAAAGCTAGTATCAATGTATATAGTAATACATTTGGTTAAAATGTAATATAATACAACCATCATAAACATCTCACGAAAAATACCAAAGACCTAGAATAATATTATACTTACAGCAGCTTTGTCATCACAACAGACTGCACATGTACAACTCATAGCATGTGGTAATAAAACTCCATCATATACTAATGTTTGCAAACTACGGCCACCAAATCGTATACTTTTTTTCCAGTCCTTACTAGAAGCCCTCCCAGAAAGGGTTTCAAACTCACTAGGTGTGTACCATTGGTTTCCAAAATTAATATATTTGCCTCGGCAGCCAGAACCAAATTTTTTTTTATGTAGCTCTGCGTTGGTGGTCTACAGACATAAGACATGATGAAAAATTAAGACAATAACTCTAGTATGTAGATAATAGGTATATTAAAATATATCCTTACTTTGCATCGTACAGGTAATACTGACAACTTGGCAGCTTCGGCATATGAATAACAAGGTGCTGTATTTGAGGATGATACACCTTGATCAGTCTCTTCTTTGTGAACATTATTAGTGGTCGAGTTATCTGGTCCAAGTACAATATGAGCAGTTTTGAAAGTCACATCCTTAATAGATTAAATTGTATTAGTAAATGTTCAGTAGTGAATACCAAGGAGTTTTAAAATTTAAATTACTTTGGCTCGAACTACAGTTTGCCAGGTATCACCATCAACTTAAGTGTGAGTATCACAATCCCTTTCTGGACGATAGCTTAAAAACATTAAAAATATAAAAATTTTTTTGTGAATTTCGATTTTTTTCCTATATCTAAGATAGGGTATGAACAAAAAAATCCATTATTTTTGATCCTTGATCCTTATTTTATCCTGGGACTCAAAAGTCCCGTCAGTCCTTTACGGTCTGGACTTATAAGTCCCGTCAGGCATTTAGGTCACTTTTCTTATACATATAAACAATACAAAAAAAACACGTTTTCCTAAGGATTTTTTTATTTTAATTTTTAAAAAATACAAACGATTACAATTTAGAGAAAATATTACTTTTTTTATATACTTAAGATGTTTTTTTATAATTCATGATACTCAGAAAAGCAGTTTTTTTTTTCATTGACACATAGATGGACCTTGCAATACGAGCATTTTGAATGTGGTCTTGACTCAATACCTTTATTGCTGCATACTTCACATCTTCCCCGTTGTGTTACGAATGTTGGATGATGGATACCTAGATTTCCAGTGCGGACGTCTCTTGGCATAGAATAAGCTGATTTTCTTCTTTTTAAATTTTTTTGGATTTGAGCTGGTGATTTTTTTTTCTGTGGTAATTGTTTGGTTAGCAAACCTCGTACAACAGCTCTTCTGTATTCCAACACTGGAATTTTCTCAAATAAGGTACAATAAACTACATAAGAATTTACAAACATAATATCGATCAAACCAAAAAACAATCTGTGCCACCACTTGCGAGATTTCCTATCTATATCATACAATGCACGTAATCTGTCAGCATGGTCTACTCCACCCATATATGAATTATAATCTGAGACCACAGTTGGACATGTTACTGAAACTGAAGTACCATCCTTTTCTTTTCTGTTTACAGATGTAACTTCTGAACCATGAAAATTAGATATAAAGTTGACGGCCTTATTATCCATCCACTTAAAAAATGAAATCCCATCTGGTAAAAACTTTTTATCGTGTTCGCCTCTTTTCATTTTTTTGTCTGTACACATCTCTGTAGGTAACCCTTTTCTGTTTGTCCTTATTGTTCCGCAAGCTAGAGTGTTCTCTAGTTTTAGTTTCTGCACTAAAGGTAGTGAAGAAAAATAATTATCAAAGTATATTTCTCGTTGTTCGTTCCAAATTGATTTGGTAAGTTCCAAAACCACTCGTTCACCCAGTCCATATTTGTCAAACTCGTGATTTACAATTTCTTCTTTACCTTGATAAATTTTGAAAGCTAACATGTATCCTTTTTGATCTGCTAGGCTCCAAATTTTGTAACCTCTCTTTACTGGTTTCATCGGATTATACTGCTTCAATGTTGACCTACCCTTAAATGTCACCATACTTTCATCAACACTAACTTGTCTAGTACCAAAATAGTTACGTTTGAAAGATTCATTAAGCTTATCTATTATTGGTCTTAATTTGAATAACTTATCTTTGTTGTTTATAGGCAATAGTGTATTGTCATTACAGTGTAGATGAATGAGAATTTTTTCAAACATATCTCTAGACATAGCATTTGACACAAGTTTAACTCCAAGATCATCTGATGTACTCCAATAGTCTTTATATGACGGTAAACGGTTATATCCCATCAAAAAGTTAATACCTAAGAATACCAGCATATCTTCTCTCTGTATTCTAAGTGTTTTATTTTTTTGTGTGCCATATAAGTTTGTCTGATAAACCAAATCATTCAAAATTGTTTCAACAAATACCATAAATACATCTGTAGGGGTGTTGCATCTACTAAATTCAAACAAATTTACTCCTTCAGGTCTACAATATTCTGGTCTAACAGTATCAATATCTGTCTTTCTTAGCCAAATTCTAGGTCGTAAATTGTCGGTCTGATCTTCCTCCTCAGCCTCAACGTCATCTAAAGTTCTAACTGTATTCTTCGATTTAGGCTTGGTCACTATCTTTTTACTTTTTTTAGCTAAAAAAAATATATATATCATGTTATTTTATTTTATTAATACTAGGTACCAGTACATTTATACAAACATTACATGTACTCACTTCCTTTTTTTTTACCCTTATTTTGAGTTTTCTTAGAAACATATTCTTCATCTGACGACAATTCAATATCTAAAATATCAAAAAAATATCATTAAAAACTAATATAAAACAAAATTAAGATTTGAATTTAAATTTCATAGAATAAGTACAATAAGTAAATTTTGTTGTATAAAAATATATACATGTGTGTAATGTATACATTATACCAAATATTAATTTACCTTTATTGGAGTTACCATCAGCAGTGGGTAGGTTGTTATCAAATACAACATCTAAAAAAAAGTATTTTTCTTATAATTAAGAATTTTATAAAATATAAATAACATAAAATAAAATAAATAAACTTATAAATAAATAAAATATAAATTAATACATTAATTTATAAAATAAAATATAAATAACTATTCAATAAAATAAAGTTACCTAAGTTTTGTATATCAAATTCTTCAACATTTTCTACTTTATCCAGTGGATCCAGAGGATGAATAATATTAGATTCATCTAAATCAGAATCTTCAAACTCTGAAACAATATCACCATCGTCAGGAATTTCCTCCAAGTATCTCTCAATTTCTTCAATCTGTATTGAATTCATTTTCTGTGACAAATAATATTCCAAATTGTAGTATTTTGAATTATTTTATGATTTATCACTATGGGAACAAAACTGTTAATGCCTGATGGGACTTATAAGTCGAGTTTAGATTACATGATATAAAACATTATGTAATATTATAATACTATTTATGAGTGATAAAATACATTCTATACGTATAATAGACCTAAAAAAATGAATAATATGCACACTTACCTATATTACAATCCTTTCAAAAAAATGAAAAACACAAGAACACAGCTTGACATGTGGAATCGAAAAATTGAAAAACGAAATGATAATTTTGATAATGATAACAGACTAAAATCACAACTATATTATTTTTTTCTGATAGTGTATGGGACATAGAAGTCCCATCAGTCAGTATGACCAGTTTATTAATATTCTTTAAATTTATACAGATTTTATACTTCGATGGACTTTAAAGTCCCGTCAGTCCAGAAAGAGGTTTGAAATCATTTGATTCCGAAAGCTGAAATCAAAAATACAAGTTCAATAACTTAAGTCATGGTTAATACAATTTTACACTACATCAATCACTATAATAGCAAAGATAAAAAAAATATTTAATTTATTTATAAGTTTATAACATGTACATGTATATTATTATGATAAATTGCCTAAATTTAGACAGGTTCCCAAGCTCAGATAGATCTAGCAAGTTGCCGAGTTTACGCCACTGGGCCAGACTATATTTTGGTAGATCTTGTATATAACTTACTTGTTTTAACCCAATTTAACAGGTTTTGGCTAGTAAAAGTTCTAAAACTTTGTGGCTTGATACTTAGCCTATCCAATACTGCTGGTGCCTAAACTTTAAAGGTAATAATCCCCTATTAAGTTCATCTATAATAATGTGATAATAAAAAAAGTAATTTTAACACAGATTATATTCATATAACAATCTGTGATTTTATCAATTGGTCGATAGGAAATACTGTCGGGTTACCATACGTCCCGGTTTATCCGGAGTACTAGTTTTCAGTATGGCATCCAGGTGTCCCCATAATGTATTTGAGACAGCGAATTGTCCTGGAATGAGACTTCAATATTTTATGTTTGTATTTTATTAAATACTTTTGGTTAAAATAGTTTGCCTAAGTACCAAACAACTCTGACTAATCTGCCGATGGAGAACACATCAGCCACAGATTAATAATTTTATAATTAAAAAAATGTTTTTCTTTGTCAAATACATATGTTAACCCTAGAAAAAGGTTCCGAAAATTATACTGTGTCTCGACGGTATTACTAACTACACTAGTACACAACAGTACATAATATTACAAAATATTCTCAAAACTTATGAATGTTGAATACTCTTAATGCAATTGAAAACCCGTGCAGTAATAAATACCTAAAAACTGTTTAGTGATAGATTATGGTCCAAGTGAAACATTATTATCAGCGCATAGTTCTGTGAGTCCAAAGACTTGTAGTTTTTTTGATAATAGGTAGGTAAGTCGTGGGTGATCTACGTTAAAGTGAAAGTAGGTACTTGAAGTAGATTTTATTGCTTAAATGTGTTAGCAAAAGAAGTTGGATACATCAGCTTTAATCTGTTTAATAATAAAACTGTAATATATCTATTATAATATGAAAGAGGGGGCCTTTTATATCAATAAATGGTGGGTGGGTCAAACAATTGTTGGTTGTCTCGCACATAATGTAAGTCGACGCCGCCGCTGAATATCTTAATACGTGTTTGGGATGGGTGTCTAAACCAAAGAGCATCCGCAGGATAAAATCCCACTCGTAGCAATATTAAAATCCAATGGACATAACATATTTATGTAATATTATGTTTTGCAACGGACCAATTGGCCACCCTCCCGTGGGCGCCCTTGAACTAAACCTTTTAACGATAAATAATAATTACCTACCTAACGGGAAAAAAAAGGAGAAAATATTATAATATACAACAATCGCGTCATGACGGCACAAAAATTATAAGAAATACAAAACGTTGTCGGTGGTACGTCAGAGTCCGTCAACGTTGTCTATCACATACCTGCAACGAGTCGGCGGTAATAACGTTTAACGTGCCAGCGCCTGACACGTTAATGAGCTGCCCAGCGCGTATGGAATTGGAGGACACTTGTACTTGAGACGACGGCGGCGGCAATCCGTTGCGGTTTTCTTTAAGCGCGTCGGCGGCGGCGGCGACGACTACGACTTCGGTGGCCCCCGTACCGGTCCCGGCGAACTTTTCCGAATGACGCTGCCGACCACCACTGCCATCACGTTCGTCCACCGTGGCCGCTTGCTGTCGAAGTTGTTGTTGCTGCTGGTGGTGGTGCCGACGGTGCTGTTGTTGTTGGTCGTCCGCGTAACCGCCGCCGCTGTCGATCACGCACATATTATAATAAAATATATTTTCTCGATCTGTGACAACGCAAGATAATAGTCGCGTGATATTTATCGTTTTACTGCCAATGCCGGTAACGAATGGTCGTTCGTTTTTTCACGTCCGGTTCGTAGAACACAGACCACGTACTACGGAGCTTACAGTCCGATCGCAGCGCGTGCAAAACCGAACGCCGAGCCGCCGAGGTCGATAAGAAACACCCGCGACGACTCCGCTCGACGCTCCGTGCACAGATTATCGATGCATCCGTCGCACTATCTAGTATCTACATAATATCAAATACTATCTACGACACAAGGTGTATCAATACACCTTGCTACGACAATAATACAGGACAGCTGCAGCTATGGTCAAAACTGGCCCTTATCAGTTCCCCCCGAAAAATTGTAGTTGTAGTTGTCGTTATTAACCCCTTAAAAATAAATATTAAAATATTATAATATTATAAAAAAAAACGTTTACTGCGGTAGTCTCAATATTTCATCTAAAAATACAAATCGTGGTTCTATAATTTATTCTAAATAGTGCAATCCTTTTTTAATATAACAATATAAAATAATTTTTTAAGGAGTAAAATTAGGCAATTTTAAAAAATATTATAACATGAAATAATTAATTATGTGTTGATCACCAAGGCCAATAATTCTTCTCTGTATTTGTCAATTGCATCCATGTTCGCAAAGATCACACCAACACTCCTTCCATCGACGATGTAATAATAATTACAAATCGAATACAATAAAATTATTGTATGGTATTAGGGAAAGTATTCACAACTACAAACACCATGGTACCTATAACTTTATTTTTTGAAACTGAATAATAATTAATTATGCAATTTGCAGTGTCAGTAACTAAAAAAAAAACATTTTTCCTATTTCAATGTTAAAATTAACATAACAAACAATTTGGTTACTATATTTCATATTGATATTAATATTAAAATAGTGAATAATTCTCATTTCACAGTAAAGTAACATTTACCTACTATGAGAAATCATGTGTAAATCAAACAAATTATACTTAAGTTATTACACTATAATGTACTGACATGGGAGAATTATGTCAAATGTATATTCATTTATAGTAGATTGTTATTTATATTAATTTATTTTATAAACGGACAATGTCCTTTTATAGCAATATTTTACTATTTGATAATAAATAGAGATTAAATACCTACAATTCATACAGGAAAAATAAAAACACAAATAAATGTGTCCATAAAATATTAGAAAATATTCTAATACAATCATAAATATCTACCCAGGGTACATAAATTACTAAACACTTATGTAAGTAATATGTACATTTTTGATCGGTACTTATTATTTAAAATTGAATAAATGAATATAAGATTTACTAACAAAATGCGACTGTAGAGACTGTATGACTAAGAAACAAAATTTTTACCACATAAAAAAGCCTTGGCTTGATATCGGAACAAAAAAAGTTATTCAAGTTTGAATAACACACACAATAATGGGTTTTGAAAGCATAAGAACTTCTTTCGTATAAGTGATATTACAAAATTAAAAACGGTATTGCACAGCTAAAGTTTTCCTTTTTATGTGGTAAAAATTTCGTTTCTTAGTAGTAAATTATGATCGTAGCTTTCTCAGTTCTTTCCTGAACAAAACAGTTTTTTCCGTGTTTCAAATAATTTGTAAGACGGAGACAACACACGCGGGTGACGACTGACGGGTGTGGGTCCTCTTAAAGAAATGAAGATACTTATGAAATACGTATGAACTGTTTGTAACGTAGTTACATTTTAGATAGAAAACTAAAGCAATTGCATTACAATTTTATTAGAATACCGAATAAAGTAACTAATTCACATACATTTCTATGTAACGAGTGAAGTAACTTAAGACGACGATGCACCGATATTTGTTGTCTCCATCTTACAAGTGCGTAACATGGCAAATTTACGATCAGCAGATCACGTTACAAATATACGTATCATATTTCAGTTATTACAGGCCTGTAATTTCGATTATTGAATATGATTAATATAATAGTAATTATAAATAGTAATAATAATTATTTTTATTTTTATTTATTTTTCACATTTACTTATTGATATTTACTTTTTTTCTAATGGTTCCACTAAAATGTATTTGTAATCTATAATATTGGTTGGAAAAGAAACTTCGTTTCTCCCGGGTGTCCCATGACACCACTCATTTTAATTTTAAAGCAGGTTGAGAGTATTTTAAAATTGTAAATTGTTTGTACATTTTTAAATACCTTTTCATAACTTGTGCTTTAAAATTAAAATGTAAAAAAACCTATAAGGTTCACTAGATAATACTCTTACTTCTAAATCCGTGGACCGCGTACGCAATAACTTATAACTTATCTAAGCAAGTAAAGCCCGTTCGGTTTTTGGCATTGTTTCATTTATTAGGTCTTTTATTAGGTTATTTCTAATTTGTATTGCTTAATTTGATATTTTTAATAATTTCTGTTAGTTAAAGCTTTTTATATAGTATTACACTTTATGAATTATTGTAGTAGTATTTATTTTCGTTACGACGTTACTTATATGGCTATATCATAAAATATACCTACATAGTAATACATAGATAGTATGTATAGATACTCATTGTAGGCTGAAAAACCATGTCTTTTGTTCATCCAAAATTATTTTTCGTAGGTAGAAATATGTAATTGTTTATCATAGCGATCAAATTTAAAACATCTATTACAGTATTAAGTATTAACAGTAACGAGGTAAACCGACTTTACAGCAGAGTGGTTACCTGCTTTCCCACTTTTTTTTACATTTTTGAATTTAAATCTACCTTACACTTATTATTTGATAATTCATTAGAAACTTCTTCTAAGCGAATTTGTATTTTGCGATCAATAGATAACATAGTTTTATAATTAATTTATAGCTGGTAGATACCTATTATATTAGAATGTACCTACTAATATTTGCATGTAAAGATAATGAACGACAATATTATAAATAAGTTGTAAATAATCAAAATAATAGTCAAAATTAATCGATATTCATACAGTTTTTATAATAAATATTTCAGAAATATGATATTCCTTTGATGTCCAACATAAATACATAATATTATATTAATATATAATATGTGTTATAATTATAATTTATAATTATTATTTTATTTGTATACTTAACAAGACGAGTGGGGGGGGGGGGGGGGATTTAAACACCTAACCCTCCGTATCTACGCTACAGATGAATACATTATTTAATTAAATTAATTGATACATTAGAAATATTACTCAAAACATAATAATGATTTAATTCGTGAGAGTCTAAAGGTATTAATTGTAATTCGATTGACTCGCAACTGGTAGTGGTTACCTACTCACCGCTGTTGCTTGCACCAATTCGTGATCTATGAAATATAAATCAATAAATCATGACCCCAAGTAGGATATTCACTACCTATATAACTATACATATTAGTATAATCAGGGGTGGATAGGTAGTATTTATATTGTAAAGGAATAGCTTTACGTACTCAATTCACGTGTTAGTGTATAAGTATTATTATACTCGCAGAGGCAGTTCTCCTTGAGTTGGTATGGTCTCTTAGGCGTAACCTCATAATAGTTAGAAACCCCATTCTATTTTGGCAAGCTAATCAAGGGGAGCGGCCAACAACAAGTTATCATAACGAGGCGACGGTTGCGAGAATAACAACTTATTGAACCAGCTACATCCGCCTCAAAACATATCTCTACCCTTTATACACTCAAAATGTTGGCAAAAGATTTTTTAATTATTATTAGTAGTGACGAATCATACACAAATTTTTTAATTGGCAAAAATGTTTTGGCAAATAATGAAAATTCCCAATGTTTTAAGTGTGGAAGTGCTATGAATTTATACCTACGCAAGGAGAGAGGTAAGGAAAGGAAAATTTTACGTTGCGAGCGAAAGTGATGTCAAACAACACAAAGCTTAAGGTGAGAAAATTATAGCTTATTTTATCATAATTGTGTATACTATTATAGAAAAGATAATACTTTTTGGACTTTTATTGACAAAAATGGTTGTCTAAATAGTGGACTAAGCCTCAGTCAACAGTTAGAACTGGTGTTCTACTGGACTCAAGGTTTATTCAATAAAACAATTATGACATTAACTGGGAGATCGTCCAACACCGTATGTGACTGGATGAATTTGTGTCGGGATATATCAGTAAAAATATTCGAAAAACGTAATACATTTGGAGGACCTGATATTATCATACAAGTCGACGAATGTTTGTTAAGAAGATCCAGAAAAAATCATAAAGGTAATTCATATTTTATAATTGAATACATAACAAAATACAATTTTATTTTGAATATTAATTATAAAATATTATAAATCATCATTATGTTGTTACAGGTTGATATTAATTCTTTACTAGGTATTGCTACTACAATAATTATACTATAATATTATGATATAGTTTTTAATTTATTTATTTTCGGTAAACCGTATACTATATGACAGCCCTTCAAAATATTTTCTTGTCCCGTATGATAAACACAAATGGCCTATCCATTATTTAATATATAGGTATGGTTATAGGTGAAACTACGGGTCAGGCCAGTCAGGCCATGGCCTGACCTAATACTGACTAAAAATTTGTATATATTATATATTTAAATAATTATTTAGGCATTATAAATAATATATTTATACATGTAAACGTACATTATTAACATTTCTTAAATTAAATTGTACACACTACACGATAAACATAAATTTATTTTTAACATTGATTATGGAAATATGGAGTCGTATAATAGGTATAGTCTATTGACTATTCTATGTTCTATGTACTCGAATAATCGGTTTGATCAGTTATTGTTTAATTTAGACATTTTGACGTTTATTTTTATAATATAGCAAGTAATAGTTAATTTTACTTAACATGTCGCCAGTCGGTAATGTTTGATATGTGGTGCTATACCCGTAGAAAATTATTGTCGATACTATATACTTTATACGTACTTGAATATTTTCATATTATTTCTTTCATTATAAATTCATATTTTTATCATTGACCGGCGACAGCGATCGTTCATAAGATTCTTACGTTTAACATTAAAAAACCATGGAGAGGTAAGTATTAATTGGTTGTACTTGTAAGTATTTACAAGTATCCACAGCAGCTCTGCTATACTCAGCACTGATATAATTACTGTGTTTGTTATGAAATTGGTATTTAAAAATTATAATTATAGCTGGACCAGTGTCACTACTCACTGGTAATACTACAACCGACTGACTTGATTCAGGTTTGTGTGTTGTCACGACAGTGCTCCGTGTCACAAACAAAAACTCTTATTCAGCAGATCCCACGGTTGCAGCATCGCCCAACACACTATCTATGTTTTATAATTACAATAAATGTCATGACTTTGATTTAGTTTGTTTATGAATATCAGGACGCGTCCGTCGAACGTCTTGTTCTAGTTTCATTAGTGTATTTAGTTGATACGTGACGCGCGATGTAAGTAGATATAAGTCAAATGTGACATTGTAATGTGCAAATACAGTATTAACTTTGATCTGTAATTTTTATTGTTTAAACATTTATATACTTACAAAGTTACAAATATGTTTAAAACAAATAATCAACCACATCATTTATATGTATTGACCAATTGGTTAAAAGTTAGTTTACGAGAAGCAATACAAATGCTTAAAAATCCGAACAAAATATCAAACAGTGTTGAATGTTCAAAACTTGAGCCACAGCCAGGTAAGTGGTATATTTGTATACAGAACATAATAATACAAAATTAATGTCAGATGGCATCGAGTGGCAAGCGACAGGCACAAATTTATTACCTAGTGATAAAAAACTAATTATGCAAGTCGAATACTTTGCATCGGAAAATGTATACAAAAGTATTTTTAAGTTGACTGGAAAATATCGATATAATGCTACTTTCATAAATTATGCACAAACTTCAAACGCAAACATTACTGACCCACCGGATAATAAAATCCATACGCCACAGTTTGTTTCTAAAAAAAGATCCATAAAAAGTGTAATGAAACGTCGTTTTAAAATATTCAAAAAATTAACTAATGAAGAAATAGTGAATGATCAATCTAATATTGAACCAATTATGTAATATAACGCCTATTTTTTAAAATTATAAAATATTATTATATACTACCATTTTTTTTAGAAACATAAATTTTGACCCACGTCCGAAATACGCCGTTAATGAAAATAATCTAAGTTCAACGAGAAAATAGTGATTACCATAATCGAAGAGGTACAGGGGTGTGTATGTATGGTGGCAAGATCACGTCTGAATAATGGGCCGCTCCCAGGGCTCCTATATAGTCCTATCCCCCCTTTACTAGATCCCTGGCGGACTGCGTCGGTGGTTTTCACAGTCCGTGGGGCCTTCCATAATTAGATGGTTGACTATTTCTTAGTGCGAACACTGACCTATGACTCAGGGTTGCAGATGTGCCTTTGGTCGATGCGGGGTATCGTTATAATAAGTGCGTATACCCACGGCCGTGTTGTCACAGTGCCAAGATCTAAGTCATAGAATCTAATGCGCGTCGTGGAGTTTCCGCAGATATTCTTACTGGCTCGGGTTCTATCTTCTGGCTGTTGGCGGATGCTGAATCTGTTGCTAACAATTATAATGTTGCTCTCCCAGGGTCTTGTGTACTACGCTGACATCATCCCAACCATCTATGTGTTATCCTAGTACATTCGTATATTCTAACTATGTGTAGGAGCGGAGTAGAGGGGTCCCGTACGTAGCAACCCACATGTAACCTACTGTACAGCAGAGCGACATCCACTTACCCACCTTTTTTAATATTGTTATTTTTGGAATTGTACTCAATAAATAAATAAAAAAATAAATACTACTATTAAAAGTAAGAATAAGGTTATAAATGTGTTACATGCAGGTTTAATGTTTAAGATAAAAAAAATACATACAAAATGTATAGCGTACGATAAATAAAAGGTGGTCGAGTGCTGCAATTTCGTCGATCAAGTAACAAAAATTGTTAGTTAAGTATCGCCTCGGACATGTCTAATTTGATACACAAATTTACGTAGATAGTAAATGTACTACTTTTGCGTATTCTGAATAATTTATAAAATATGATTAAAATTGTTTTTTTTAAAGTTAGATTTACACTTGATCTCTATTTTGTTAGAAAACATGCCTTAGAGGAAAAACTCCCACGCCTCGTATAGTGATCAGATTTCGATAATTTTTTTTTTAAGTGAAAAACTTTTTACAAGTTGCGTTGGACTTGGATTTTCAAAATGATATTTTTCTAAAAAACATATTATTATTAAGTGGGAGATTAAAGTTTTTAAAATATGGAGTTTAGTGTGAGCTGTAGAATATTTTCGCCGATTAAAAGGACGTTACACTGCGGACATTTGTTGTCTCCGTCTTATTAAGAGCGCTTAACATAGCACATTTTAGTAAATTGTTTGTACATCTTAAAATACTCATAACTTGCTTTAAAATTAAAATATAATAAAAAGTCTGTGTGATTGCCTATATAATATTCTTGCTTATAAATTTGATGATTCAAACTCAATTCATTCGTATCTTTAAAACAACAGATCTGCTAAGCGTAAAATTCGCTATGTTCCACACTTGTAAGACGGAGACAACAAATGTCCGTGTAACGTCCTCTTAATCGGCGAAAATATTCTTTCTAGAGCCCGGAATTTTCAAATATGATGCATATATGCATACGAAAAGTGGCTAAATATGTAATTATATGCATTAATTCGTACAGTATATTTAGCCCTATACCAAGCAATAAGACAATAATATGGACTATTAATATAGGGAGGTCTCTTAGCTAATGCACTGAAACTATTATTAATACATCGAAGACAAATAGTTCGAATATGTTTATTGTTTACATTAATCCACTCTCGAAGGTTCAACTTTTACTAATTTCACATTATTTAATGTTTTACCAGTGGACCTACTGTCTAATCTTATGGGTGTTAAATAACTCAAATAACTGGTTAAATCTAAATAAACGAGAAACAGTAGCTTATGATGCTTAAGTTGATTATTTAAAAAAATCATTTGGTCAAAAATTCGTAGACTACCTTGGTTCAACCTATTTTAATTCTATGCCTTTTATTACAAAAAAAAAACATTGACTGTAAATATTCTAATGCCAAAACATTAGTTATAAAACGGTTGTTAATGTCTCTAGATCAATAATTATTTGTATCTGTAAATGAAAATTCTCTTCTCTCTTTCAAATCTAATCTATAATGTACTGTATTATATTGTTCATAATTAGTATATAACCATCTATAATTAAATAGTAAATTTACATATATTATAAAAATAGTTAACTCTCTACCTTCAACACAAGCTATGCTTACGGAAGGTAGATAATTTTTATTCAATTGTAATTGTATAAATCCTTATAAATAAAAAAAAATGCATTATAGGTATGTATATCAAACTTAATAAAATATGTTTAAGGGGACGGAGTGGCCGAGCGGACTAAGGCGTCAGTTAGCGTCAATTAGCATGAATTTGCACGACTAAAATTAGAATTTGCATGATATTGGTTTAACGGTTAAATCCAAAATTTGATGAGCCGGGCTGGCGCAACGTTGCGCTAGCCTGGCACAAAAGAAAAAATATAGATATCAAATATTTAAATATACCAATATTTAGCACGCCATTTGCATGGATTCGCACGACTGTCCCCGGAATTCGCACGAAATTTTTTTACGGTTAAAAAACAATTTTAGTGTTTTTACCGTTGCGCCAGCCCGGCCCATTATATAAATTCTGCGAATTTTGGGACTTTGACTATACCAATATTTAGCACGCCATTCGCATGAATTCGCACGACTGTCCCCGGAATTCGCACGACATTTTTTTACGGTTAAAAAACAATTTTAGTGTTTTTACCGTTGCGCCAGCCCGGCCCATTATATAAATTCTGCGAATTTTGGGACTTTGACTATACCAATATTTAGCACGCCATTCGCATGAATTCGCACGACTGTCCCCGGAATTCGCACGACATTTTTTTACGGTTAAAAAACAATTTTAGTGTTTTTACCGTTGCGCCAGCCCGGCCCGTAATAGAAATTTTGCGAATTTTGCGATTATGATACTGTTTTCGTACCACACTATTTATATTAGCATGATAATGACCTTATTTGTCGAAGCCTCAACCCATAATAAAAAAAAAAAATATTTATATTTTTTGAAATATAATATGCAGGTATGAAGAATATAAACAATCATCATTCATCATCGATAAAATATTAAAATGTTTTAACTTGCACTGAACGACCCTTTATAGTATAGATCATCTTAATATGTTATAAAATCGTTCATATGCATAAACTATATAGAGCAATATTATCCAAACAAAATTATAAGTTAAATTATTACCAGCAAAAAATAACTTGAAATTCATTAATTTTCGATTTATTATTGTACTAATTTATAATATACATGATAGGTTATTAAAACTATTTATGTTTAAATATTTTACTAGGTGGGTTTTTTTTTGTGCGGACGTGCTGGAAGTACCTATTATTTTTGAGGGAGGACTACGGTTAGGTTAGGTTATGATACGTATGACTATGGTTCTGAATTTGAAATATTTCAATTGAAATTTTTCATTTGAAATATTTCGAAATTGAAAATTTCACTCTTCTTGAAATATTTCAATGTAATTATGAAAATATTTTTTCTTCTTTTAAACGTGTTCGGTTATAGATGATTAGAAATAATTTATTACCTAATTAGTAATTACACTCAGTTGGAAGTTGACGACCAAAAACTTTTAGACACAATAACCCTACGCATGACCATCAGTAGACAAAATATGAACTGTCGTGTAGAAACGCCTCGGAACAGTTAAATATTTCGGTCTCGCCCTAAAAAAAAACAGTTTGGAATCATTGTTAAAACCAATTTGGTCTAATGATCTTCAACAACTGTGGTCTTAAATTAATCTCAATTCTCTTCTCCTTGTCTCTTCTCTCTTAAATATTTCCTTCACTGTTTTTTCCTCATTTACTCTTCAAACAGAGGTTCACTATTGGGTGACTTCTTATTCAAATTTTTCATGCGTTCTGTGTTTTTTCTCAAATACTTATTATGATGAGCAGTTTAGATTGAATATAAAAAAAAAGCCTGATAAATAATAGAAACAAATATTATTTTATTTATCATTTACTGTGAATGTGACTGTTATTACGTCGTATATTAAAACAAACAAAGTATTTTATTTATATTTAAAAATTGTTAAGTAAAAATATTTACTATGTATACTAAAAAATGTTAATAATGAAATACAGTACATTTATTTTATAACAAGTTAATACATAAAAATGTGTAAGTTATTAAATTACTCTTTATAAATAGATTATTTTATATAGTGTAAAATAATAACTCACATGGCACCATAATCGTTTCCTTCACACTTTTAGATTTGGGACTTGGGGGCTCCAAAAAAAATTGTCTTGTCTGAACGTATTTTTAATTTATCAAATGAACAGTTATAATTTATATGGTTAGATGTTCTAATTTATAATTATTATGATAAAAATAAATATTTATGATACTATTATTTTTGTAATAAATGTATTATTGGACATTGGTAATAGTGGGATGGTAATTATTAAAAAGTCTAAACTCAAAGAATATTTTTTGAATGTAAATTAAATTGAAATTTGTTTTTGATCTAATTAATATTAATCAATGTGTAATAATTATATTTTATTAAGTTGTTTACTTGTAACAGTCAAGTCACAATATTGTCTTTTTCTTATGTTTTGGCACCGTCGGGTTCTTAAAGAACCGGCGGTTAGCCTATCGATTCTCGGGTGACGAGTATTTATGAGCGGGTGAAGTGAGACAGCTTTAAGTCACCTGTTGCCGCCGCAACATAACGAAATATAAGCATTAAGCATAGATATAGGATATCGACCATGGGGGAACAACTGGTCACACATACACACACACTTACAATCACTGTTGTAATTATTGTTTAATTTTTGTATATATTATTCAAACGTGTTCAGTGAATTATTATGTAATAGTACCTATAATATTATTATACATAATTATTTTTACTATCACAGTATCACCGCGTTATCACACGTCGCCGAGCTGGCTCCGCGAACATTATTAACACGGTCGCCGTGATATTTTGTCTCGTAACGTACGTCTTTCAGCGAACATCGATTTTCGTCGTAAGACTATACAATATAAAGAACTAAATTATTGTAACCTAGTAACTATTAGGTACATTGTTTGTTATTGATTCAATTTATATCATTGCATTTCTTGTTGTCCGTACATTTTGGTATGTACATTTTGTTAATTCAACTGAAATCGAAACGTCTTATCTTTCACTCCGTAGTTACTGTATTGACGGTCTGTATATCATATCTAGACATCGCTTGCCGAACGAAAATGTGTCAATAAATAGCTATGACAAGACAGATATTATTGAAACTGAAGCAGATTCAGTATCTGGTGCTATACGCGTTATCACGGTCACAACACCGTTGATTAGAAAACCAATATCAAACCATAGTTCTGGAAATTTTACCAAAGTAAATATCCAAAATTAGAAATAATTAGAAATTAATAAAAAATGCACCCTTTTACCCCAATCATGGCGTAAAAGTGCGCACCTAACAGGGTAAAAGGCTGCAGTCTAAATTAATTAAAATTATATATTTTATTAAAAGAACATTGTATAATAATATAACTTATACCTAGTGCATGCATTATTTTCTACACAATTAAATTTGGTTGAACACTATATAAAATGTACCTATTTTCCCTATTTAATTCGCCGGCCAACACTTTATGATTGAGCAAAATTCAGGTTAGTAAAATCCGGAGCAAGTTTAGTGTATTTACCTGTTGAAGTAAAATATACATTTTGCGTGTTTTAGATGCAGTAGAAGCCCAGAACGGAATTGTGTGCGTGTATACCGATTAATTAACAAATACGAGTTCGATTTATCTTACCGACAAAACAACGTTTGTGCCGTGTGAGTACAATTTTGCTATCCGTGCGTCTACACATTTACGCCAAGGTGAGCAACGTTTTGAAATATACTTACATATTAATTTTAGGATTGTAGATTAGTTTTTTAATAATTGAAATAGTTTTTTTATTAGTTTAATTTTCTTTCGTCTTTTGAAATAGTATTTAGTTTATTTAAACAAAAAAATATTTAATTTTAATTCTTAAATTAGGTATGCAAAAATTAAGTAGTTATTGTTAAGTATAAATATATTAATAAAAATCAACCTCCTTCATTACAAAATTGTTCTTTAATTCAATTAAATCTTAATATTATATGAATGACGAAGAGCTTATAGCCTTAGGTTCGAAAATTACTAAATTAATAGATATTTATATTCACATAAATCAGATATTCACATAAAAATCAGAACTTATTAACCTATGCAAATCTAAACAATTAAAAAGCGTAGTAACCGTTATCTAAGGGATAGATTATCAAAATATTTTAAAGGGATCACAGAATTATACGACATTGAAGAAACCTTAAGCGAATTACAAAAACATAAAGTTCAAAAAAATTCAATAAAAGATAAAATCGACATTAAAGATTTACTCATACAAAGTAACTACAAAGTAAGCTATTCAAGTCCGGAAACAATTAATAGTACGTACTATACCGACATCGTTCTACAGTACGTCAGAATATTGACTTTAAAGCGACCTAATAACAATAATTATATCATAATATATATTATGAAAAACATATATAAATATATTATATTTACCTAATATTACGATGGATATAATAACATATTTCATTTTTTTCAAAAATTAATAAAAGTCATACTGTGTGAATGTCATACGTGAATACGACGGTAAGGACGTCAAACTTTCTAATAATTACCATACACCAGTTAATACTTCGCGCTCCTAGGACTATACTGCTACAACACAAAATTCATCAATTTTGAGTTATGACAATTGCCGAGTAGAGAAAAATAAGCCCTATAAAATGCAAGAACGCCACATTCAATATCATTTTTTCATTTAGCCACTATAAATATGTGTTTTTACTCAGTATTGAATTATTACATTTTTAGCTAATTTTCAAAGCAAAAGAGCCATATTTACTTTATGGAAGTATACTCATTTCATTTTAATTTATCCAAATAATCACTTTCAAGACTGCTGCCTTATTTTGATTTGTGGCATTCATGCACTAAGTAAAAACTAACGATTGTTTGATAATATGTTAAGAGCAAAACAGAAATATTTAGAGTTGTGGTGGTATTGCATTTTATAACTTGTTAGTCAGAATATTGACTTTAAAGCAACCTAATAACAATAATTATATTATAATATGTCACAAGTTTTTTTCATAAGCATTTAAAGTTCAAATTTCGCACGTTTTCACGAAAATGTGCAAATTATTTTGAGTTGAAAATTCTTAATAAATTTTTCTTTTTACGTCTTAGATTTTCAAATTTAATACTAGACTTTATATAAGGCTATATCTACCTTAATAAAAAATGTATAAAAGACAGTCAATTTAAATTTTTATGAGCGTTTGAAGTTCAAATGTATACAACATTGGATATTCAATTGACTTGTCATGAAGCGATTTTCTTATTTTGTTGTAATTCAAAAAGAAATAACCGTAGATTCTTGAAATTTATATTATATATTAATTTTATCAATTTATACACTTGATAAAATGTTCAAAATATTTTGACTTGATTATTTATTGACTGTTTACGTGCAATTTAAAATTTAAAATTTTTTTTCTATAATTTTAACAAAATTGTATTTGTTAGGCCAAAAATCGTCAAAGTTTACTCCAAAGCTCTTGATATATTGCAAATAGCAGTGTTTAAATACATAAGCACAGTTTTTTTATAAGCATTTAAAATTTAATTTTTGACAACATCATTAAATTTAAAATTTAAAAATGATTTTGTAGTTAAAATTTATAAAATGTTCAACTTTTATACCTAATGATTAAAAACTTACGACAAGGTTAGGGTCGTAACGTAGAGTAAGTAGGTTATTCTGTAACCAACAAATCTCAAAAATATAAAAACTCAGTTTTTTTATAGTTATTTTATGTTCAAATTTGGTGAAAATTACATATTAAATAACCAAGAATAACGATTTTAGTTATTTTGTTGTAATTTTATAATATTAATTTGATTACCGGCTACCGTATTAATAATACGTAATAACAGCATAAATATAATATAAAAAATCTACACTGACAAACCGTCACCGCTCAGAATCATTTTTCGTACACAATGATATTAATATATCATTGAATTCAAAATTAATACCATCCATTATACAGTGACCCACTTGTTGACGCTGAATCCGATCCTACTTTTGGTATTCGCGGTTATCGGACACGACTCGCGATGTGTTGTGGACGAGAAAAGGTTACCCAAAGTTATGTGTATAGCTTTATATAAAAACGAATGGTTCAAAATGGTATTGAACGAAAATGGTGACATATAATAATAAGCAATACATCAATAGTATAATTAATACTTAATAGGTGGGCACCCAAATGATTTACATAATAGTAATAAATAATACAAACAAATACAACAGTGTTATACAATATACAGTACGTGATAATAGATACCGTATGACGGACGGCACACAGGACCACAGTAAGTTGCCTACAATTGAACGGATATATATATGATATGATTCCCGTGCATTGATGGCAGGGCTAAGTGGAATGCGGTGTCCATTAGTTTATAGGTCTATGCAGACGACGCCATCGATAATATATATATATTAAGAGAAAGAAAGAAGAAAGAAGAAAGAATAACGAAGAGAGAAAAGAGAGAGAGAACATAAAGGGGATAACATTGACGTATGAAACTAATACTATATTTCCCCCACGTTCTCTTTTCTCTTTTACTCTATATCGTACCCCTGTCCTCTCTCTCTAAGCGCTGTCCATTTATAGGTCTATGGTCGTCTGTATCGACGTTGTAATGTTGTATACACATTTAGATAGTCCTTATAATTGTTTTTTAATTTTTTTGGAGAAGGAGGGGAGAGGGGGATTGTGTTTTTGCATTTTAAAGAGGTGCTGAAACAGGGACATTGAGGTTCATGGTGGAAATTTTAAATTTTATTTTATTTATTAATAGTTGCCATTGGTTACAGTCTACAGTAGAAATTAGTATTTATTTATTATTGTATATTCGGGCAGATCAGGTACAAGCTTGCATCAAATCATATTATTTAACATTGCCTACCGAGGTGAAAGGGTTATGCTCTTTGTCCACGATCCGACGTAGTCGGAAGGTGGCTGAGTTGCACTTACTGCCGCAAGTTACACCCAAAAGAAGTTGAACAAACAACATTTTTTTAAGAGTTGCGATTTTTTACCGGCAACGAAATGCATGGGTTCAGCTAATATAATATATTATATATTATGTCAATAGCCCGTCGAGCGGCTCGACGAGAACAGACGCTTACGGTTGCGTCGGGTTCTATCCATGCCCGGATATAGGATCAATTGGGCCCCGGGACACCATACACTTAGTGGGCCCCTTTCAACTTTAACTTCAAAATAATTGTATCATTAGATATTAACGACTTTATATAATTGTATAATTTTTTACTAAACAAAAAATAAACAGGATGTATCTTATGTCATTGTATGGGGCCTTTCTTTTTTAAAAATTAAGGATCGATGATATGGAATTTCATTAAAACAAAAAAGACGTGTTTCTCTTTTTTTAACAGGCAATTTTTTTATATGGAGGCAGTGGTACCGAACTCGTGTATTAGGTGTGGCAGCTGCCACACCTATTTTAGGGGGTGGGTGTACCCCTAAAATTGGTGGGTAATCGTAATCCTAAGTATAAAAAGGCGGGTAAAAGAATGTCGGTCTGCTGTACAGTAGGTTACAAATAGGTCACTGTAATGGATGCGGTGTAAAATTTGAATTAAATGATATAATATCATTGTATAAGAAAAACGATTCTGAGCGAAAACGGTCAGTCAGACTATGATATTACCAAGTATATTTGATGATATTATTATGAACAAAGTAATTAATTTATAACCTATATTTACGTAGAACCTTGTTTTAAAATGCTTTAAAAAAAAATTGTGCTATTGTATTTTTAATATTTTTCAACTGCTCTTGTAACAATATATCAGGAGCCTTGCATTAAATTTTCACGCTTTTTTACCCAACAAATACAATTTTATTGATATTTATAGAAAAAAAAACTAAAAAAATTGAAAACAGAAAATGTCTGTAAACAGCTCGAAAAGAGTCAAATTATTTTATCGTGTATAGAAAATGCTAATATAAACAATCAGTGAAAACTTCATGTATATTCGTTCATTTGTTTTAGAGTTACCCCAAAATATTAATGTAATAATGTGTTGAAGTCTTTGACAAATATTTCACTAACCAGCATTAATAGTGGTGAATTAGAGCAAAATATTTATGCATGCTATAAATTGTATTGGAGTTAATTGTGTTTGTACGTGGCGAATGACAATAATACCTACGAATGTTATCTCTTTTGTAATTATTTATCATACCCCTGTTTCACATCCAATTATAACAAATAAATTCATTTTAAATTCTGAGCAGACCCAGTTAGTCATAATCAGTGGTCGTGAAGGGGGGCCTACGGGGGTTTAGCACGTCCCCTCCTTTCTTAGCTTTGTGGAATCGAAACCCCCCACTCACATTTATGTTAATTATGTTAGCCCCCCTGATTTCCACCTATGGAGCTAGTACTTTTGAAAGGTAAAATTCGAAAATTCTCAGGATTTTTTAATTATAATTACGAAAAAGAAATATAAATTAATGAAAAAACGGGTATTTTTATAAATTTTAATAGGTACCTTCTACTGGTTTTGAACAAAAACGATATAATTTTTTTTTTTGTAGATTGAAAGCTATTTTTACAAAAAAATCATGATCATTTAAGAAATTTACTAATCCATTTTTAAGACATTTTTTAAATAGACAGCGTTCGAGACTGAGAGAGGTAGCTATAATATCTGCTGTAGGTAAATTTGGTATGTTACGCACTTGTAAGACGGAGTCAAATAAATAAATATCCGTGTGGCGTCCTCTTAATTATATTTTTATAATTTTATTCGCGGACGAATAGAGGTAGTTGAAATTTTTCAGAAGACCACGGCACACTTAGTAAATGCTTGCGACACCCAGTTTGAAAACCACTGGCCTATAACATAGTACAAATGGTATAATAATATTATTTTAATTATAAACAAAAATTATAATATTGTTGAAATGAACTGCGAAAATAATCTTGATACAGCCTACAATAGGCTACATAATATGGGCAACGCACGTAACTTACTACGAGACACTCAGCGTACTAATGACGAACACAGAGCAGCTGAATTTATCATTATTATTTTATTTAACTTCAACAAACAGCGTATTGATCGGGTATTTACTATTTACTATTGCCTATTTGAATTACCAAAATAAAATTTATATTTTTTACCAAGGATTACGGAATATGAATACGTTATTTAAATATATTTTAATATCCTGACTTGATTATACGTCCGTATATGTCCCCGATATAGTGATACACCCATAATGTAACGCACATAATAATACACATTACAATTAGATTTATATATTAGCGCATCTCTTTACTCTATAAAAGTATAAATAATCAAAATTAATATTATTTTGTATCAAACCTATTTTGAACATGTTCGTATAGTATTATGTAAAATGTTGTATAGTTAAATAAAATAGTATAATATGGTAATATAAAACTAAAATTAACAATAATTACTAAAGTCGTACAACGAATATGATAAATAATGCACTAATAATAAACGTTTGTTATGAGTCTGTCTATATTTTGTTCTTGTAATAGCCAAAGTGTAATTATTTTTTTAAGAGTTGCTGTGTTTAATTTCTAATGGTAGTATATTGTAATTTGTTTGTGCATAGTTGGTGCTTTGATATTATATATTTGTCTAGTATTATGTCCCAGTTCAGTTTTAAAAGTAAGGTTATTTTAAATTATGTCAAGTACCGCCGCTTTATAAAATAATTTTTTTATCGGTTGTCATTGTATAAATTATTTTGTATGGTATCTTGAGTCTTTTTTTAGGATAATTGTTATTATTTTATTTTATATTTTTTTTTAATAGATCTATTAGTTGTACCAAACATACCTCCTCATATAGAAATACCATAATTAATTATGGACTCTCTTAATGCTTGATATTCTACTCTAACTGTCTTAAGTTCTAAGATATCTTTAAAATTTTTAAATGCATACATAAGTTTTCTTAATTAATTTGTTACAAATTTTATGTGGTCATTCCATTTAAGATTATGACACATTTCTATACCTAAATATTTACAGTTTTTAAAATTTTTTTAAAAAGGCTTGGCATGTAAATATATTTTTATTTAAATAGTCATTCTCATGTGTACATAAATTTGCTTTATTTGGTTGATTCAAATTAACTATGTAGTGTGGTAATATGTAGGTTATTTCTAAGTTTAGGTATAAATTATTTACACATAACCATTTTTGTATTTTACTTATCTCTGATTGAACACTAGCAAATACTTTATTCCAGGATTGGCCATCAACAAAAAGTACTGTATCATCTGGGTAGCAAACTAGTATTTAAGTAATTAATTTGGTTAATTTGATATCCTTCCTAATCAAATGTATAACAAATTTAAATATATAATATATAATATACGGATCAGTATACTTTAAAATCCATAAACATTTAAAATGAATAGTATATAGAATTACAAATTGTATTTTGTTTGCTAAATCTCTATAAATTATACATGTTTCTGAATTTAATAAAAGCCGAATTCCACAAGCATTTACTACACTATTTTAGATAGTGAGTTATCGTCATCAATATTAAAAACGTTAGACATTTCACTTTTTTTTGCAAAAATTTTTCGAATTTTTAAACCATTTAAACTTAATTCCAACCTCTCGTGAAAATTTTTTCGCCTATTAAAAGAGATTTCTTTTTACTTGTGTCATGGCTCATTGATTAAAATGTTGTTGTTTTCCCAGTTCTGGTGAAGTTGATTAGCCTTGATTTTCATTTATTTTGATTGAGTTAGAATTGGTGTCCGGAATCTTTTGACTTAATTACGGCAACATTTTTTCTTGGATTTTTATTTTTACCTGTGAATATTTTGTACGTGTTATGAACTACAATTTCAACGTTTATCTTTGATGTAATTTTATTAACTTTATCAGCACACGACTCTTCAGGGGATTCGAGGACACCAACAAGTTCAATATTATTTTCAATGGACCTCTGTTCCAGTGAGTTAATTTTTTTGTTAAGGCGTAAAACTATTTCGAATTATTTAATGTTCTGATCCTTAATCAATTTATTTTCTATTTGAATTTGTTTTAAAGAACAAAAAATTTCTTTAACATGATTTTTAAAACTATCAAATTGGTCGCTCATAAAGTCAACAGAATTTACTAAGGCTTCAATTTCTAAAAACAGCTTCTCTGAAGCCCGCCCCCGTAAAGTGCAAGTATTCATTACATAATTTGCATTTTGTATCTTCTCCCCTGGAAATTCCAACATGGTATATTGAACAGATCATTTTAAAGTAACAATAATAATATTAATAATATCAGTAATAATAACAATGAAATATGTTTGATTAGAACGCATCAGACTAGGTCCAAACACGACGGAGCCAGATTGATAACAATAATTTAATACATTTGTTGTGGTTTATATTTTTACACCAGTGGAATATACTTAACTGTATTTTTTCAAACAAAATGTGTACACTAATTAAGTATATAAATATTTATTTCAACATTTATTTAAAATAATGTTTTTGGTACATTTGGTGTAGTGTATAAAAAACAAATAATTTAGTTGTTATACAGACAAAGTTAAAAATAATGGCCTATTGTTTACTTGATATTTTATGGTGTCATCTGCAGGAAACATTTTTAAATTAATGATACATCTATTTTTATTAACACGTTAATGTATTTTTATTCCAGTGTAAAAGAAGTTGCTTCAAAAATAGCTGAGAGAATTATTGGTGCAACTGATGCTAGTGGAGAATTGATGTATTTAATAAAGTGGGAAGAAATTGACGATCTTGATTTAATCTCAGCTAAAGAAGTTAATTTAGTGTGCCAACAAATTGTTATCAACTTCTATCAAGAAAGACTTACATGTAACACAGAAGCTGGTCCATCTAAAGTAAATAGAAAGACTAAAAAAATATCAAGTTAGAAAAGTCTTACCGGACATCTACAATTCACAAAATAGCTGAGAAAAATATGGGTGCAACTGATGCTAGTGGAGAATTAACATATTTAATGAAGTGGGAAGGAATTGATGATCTTGAATTCATCTCCGCTAAAGAGGCTAATTTAATGTGCCCACAAATCCTTATCAAGTTCTATGAAGAAAGACTAACATGGTACAGTTCTAATAAAAATGGTGTTTATCTAAATAGGGATAAGACAGAAGACTGTTCATTTACTAATTTTTATTTTATATCTAATCATATGGTAAATGTTTTCAATTATTTTATTTTTTAATTGTATGTAGCAGTTATATCTCATAAATTAAAATATCAGTTGTTCATTTATAAAATACTAAAATGTTAGCAACTAAATATAATTTCATAAAATGGTTTTTTTTTTTCAGATAGGTGAAATTTAATAATAGTGATCTTAAGATTTGTTTACATTATTTTATGTCAATAATTTACTTATTAGTTTTGAAAATTTTCATTATTTATTTGTCTAAACTATAATGTAATACTGAAACATTCTATCTTAAACGCAAAATTAATATGCTTATTTACTTGTATATTAAACATGAAAGCATTTTAAGCATATTATTTTATCTTTTCATATAACTTTTAACGATTAGTTAGAACTAATATTATACTTCAAGAATTCTAATTTAAAATTTTCTATTTTATTTTAATATGGCCAAGTAACACAAATTAAGATATATAGGACGTGTGATAAGTGAAGCCCAAACCTTCTCACTGTTTGGTATGACAACTAGTACTTTATAGGTTCTGTGTTAACTGGGAGAATATTTTTTTTTATTTAGTTCCTTATTCTCCTGATTAACACAGAACAATCCTATGAAGTGCTAGTTGTTATGCCAAACAGTGAGAAGCGGGCGGACTCAGAAAAACATTGATTGGACCTATCCTGTTTAATATCTTAATTTGTGTGAAATACCTATAGACGTTTTTTTTATTTCATCATTTTTAAAAATTCTATACTAATGGAAATAAATATATTTGAATAATGGTTAGTATATTTCCATCACTAAAATTGATTTGATTTATACAAATTACAGTTGAATCTCGAGGGAAATAAAAATAAATTTGACTTCATATGTATTTTTCATGTTATAAGCCTCAAGTATAACTTAAAAATACTTCAAGGGCCATGATAAACATTTGAGTTATTGAGGCTCTACTGTATCTAAGAAAATCATGCAGATTTATTTACTTCATTAAATGCCCTTAAATATACCTTTCGAAAGTTCATTAAATGGAAAGTTAAATAACCTATGTACGAGGTAACGTAAAGTATCTATACTCCATTCACAATAAGGAACAATCGGCAGCAACCAGTTTTAGTCGGGCAACACTTGTAAAATGTATACCATCTGGATACTGCAGAGTGCAGGACAGAAGCAACCTATGACAAACATCAACAGCCCTATCTACACAGGGAAGCTCAAACAACCTATACCCTATAGGCATAATATGTCAAGCCCGTATCATTGTCAACTGTATAAACTTATTGTAATTTTGTGACAATTTTGTTTTTAAACTTTGGCAGTTTCTATTCAAAAAACTAACAAACAATCAAGTAGTGATTAAAGAATAATAATCCTTTTATTTAATATTGAATTTTTGGAGAACACAATTAAACAACTTGGAAAATAAAAAATAACCTTATTTTATAGTTTAGGAATTTAGAACTGAAAGTACTTAGTACAAACACAAAAAAGTATCAATAGGTAACAAAAAGTTATATACACAATAAAAAAAAATAGGTAAACAATGTCTGTTAGTTAACCATTGTTAGGCTAAAACTTCATAAAAATAATTAAATAGCAATAATACAAAAAAAAAACTACAACTAATAAAACAAAAGATTAAAGATGTTAATTCCTTACAAAATTATTTTTGTCTATACGATATGTATACATTTTATGGGATCGTAATCTCAGATTTCTTTGTGTAAATCATTGTATATACCCCATTGCTCTATATTATCGAAATATCGACGAATGGAACAGCGGTAGATTTCTTCCTCTGGTTCATATCTAGAAAAAAAAAAATAATAGTTATATTAATTAGGAATATTTTAATCCTATATAAACAGAAACACACACACATCAGAATCTAAAACACTATATTATTCAAATTTAAAGGTAATATGCAGGAAACTATAGAGGCTTTTTAATCATTGACTTTTCAATTAAAAATTATGAGCATTTTAAAACAAAATTCAAAACTATAATATCAATAAAAGTCTCAGAGATGCTCTAGACAATCTTACTATTAAATTGTATAATAAGTACCTAAATCCACTATAAGTTTTAAAATAATTGATTAAATGTATTATTTGGAACGTACATTTTGCTACGTTGTACATTTATAACAAAGAGCAAACACATAATGGGGAATGGAGTTATCTTAACAAAATTATAATAAGAAGGTACTTACCAATTATTGGTGTCCACTTTGTCCAGTATGGCCATTATTTAGAAGTAAAGTGTTCATTCCACTGAACTCTCTAGACAAAACATAATAGTTCAGATATTTTAAAATAAAAATATTTTTTTTATATACAATACAATACAATATTCAAATACATAATATTTATAATTATAGGGACTATTGGTGTAACATAATGCATTTGAGCAAATAGTATAATAATATTGTTATGTTTAGTTGGTTGTTCATAGTATGCTGCAATATACCAACAAAATTATCGATGAATTTTGAGTCTTGTGTTAACAGACTTGGAATCATTTGTGAATTGCTTTATCATTAATAAAAATGTTTTATATATATTTACAAAAATTTTATGACACGTTTTTTATCTTGAAATGTCAATGTACAACTATTGTAAAATTATGTTAAATAGTCTTTATCTAATAGTTAATAATTATTAATATCTTACCTATTACCATTTAACATAGCACTAAAGTTTCGTACACTTATAGTTCTACGTATTGAACTAGAAAAACAAACATTGTGATTAAAATATTGTAAATTTAGACATAATATAAATTTCATATGTAATAAAATAATGTGTTTCTTACGATGGTAAACTGTCATGGTTTATTCCTGGAATGGTATATGTGCTTTTATGAATGTCTAAGTCATCAAAATAATGGTAGATATGCATAAAATTCTTTCTACATATTGGACAAGTGGGTTCAGACTAAATAACAAAAATATAAAACATAACTTTTATGATAAGACACAAACTACTCAACATGTTTCTAATTAGTTATAATCAAATTAATTCTTATTTTATCTGCATAAATCAATATAATTAGATTTTTTCAGTTGTACTAAATAAATACTTCAGACAACAAGTATTAAGACATTTTTCTGAAGTTAAATTTAAATTACATACATTTTTTATATAATATGATATGGTTACGTTTAACAACTAATAACTATTATGTTTTATCTAAACTTACATTTGGGCGTAATAATAAACATTCTTTTGACCACTGTTGTAAACATGTATAACAAAACAAATGTTTACACGCATTTGTATAACTTTTGTTGTCAATGTCACCTAAACAAATTGAACAATCTTGGGACATGTTGAAATTTTGGTCTAAAACAAAAAAAATAATTTAATGTTAATTTGAATACCACTGCAAAAATTTAATTCCCTTCCCCCTTATTGCCATCATGTCAATAAGAACAGAATAGTAAAGAACACAATTAAAGATATATTTAATATCTGTGATAAAGCATAAATTCTGATCATGATTATATGCTCGGTTACATTTTAAATTTTACATTGTTTTATTTGGGTCTATTAGGTTGGCAACAAAGAAATCAGAAATGAAAAATATTAATTTTGTAAAAATTAAATATTAATCTATACTCTCATTACAATTTTACCTTATTAAAAAAAATTATAACTAAGCCAAAATGTTAACATATTTTTATTTAATTTTATATAATGTAAGTATGTGTATTATTATTATTATATCATTAAAATAAAATCATAACATCCCTAACCACTAGATATTGCACTGTAAATTACACCTTAAAATTTAAGTTAAAAAAAAACGTTGGGTTTTAATGATAATTATTTTATTTGGTTGAATTGAAAATGATTGCCTATACTAACTTTTTAAATATATTTTTTTTTAAACTATTTCTATCAGTTTAATAATATGTCAAATTTTCAAACAATTTTGCGCCTTTTTTTAAATATTATACATTTATTTTTCTATATTTTATATATCTTTAAGTAATAATATAATAATAATAATGAAATTTAATGCAATAACAACATAAATAATACAAAAAAGAATAACATAAAATATCATAGGTTACATTTTGGCCATAAAAGCAAAGCTTGTGCTGGGGAGCGAGTTTTCATCACCTTAAGAATACAAAAAAATATAATTGAAAAAACAATCTGTTACTTAAGTACAGTTTTTTATAACAGTCTTATTATAATGATATAATCTTTGAAAAATCCTTAGACTTAAGATGGGGTTTAAATTACATTAAATTATCAAAATGATTAATATTAATATTTAACAAACAACATAAATCAAGACCCGTTACAAGACACTTTTCTGATGACACCATAGTATTATTAAAAGGAAAATCAGATGGCCTGTTATTTAAATTAGGTAATATATCGATTAAATTATAAAGGCGTAGTTTGATGGTATATATACGCCAAGAGTCAGCATTCTGCACTTGAATATTTCGACATCGTTGCATAATGGGCATTTAAAATAGTAGCCTGTATTTAAGGCCAAATCTTGAACACATTCTCGGTGAAACCAAGCATCACCTTTGCAACACGGTGCCCAAATAGAAGTTGGTACCGAAGACCGTATAACATCATTTTTACAAATAGCACATTGAGGAGAAGTAGACTTTTTTAACTCCGATAAATCAATAGTTTGCTGAATACGATGTTGTTGGCAAAACGATCTAAAGATATTTGTTTCAATGAGAATAATATAGAAATAGGTTTACAAATATAAAATTAAATACATACTTAAATGACTGAAAATATTGATGCATAGACCCATTTTTCAATCCACAAGGAAGATGAAACACTTTTCGACATTTTCCTCCACAGCATAATATGGAAGCGCCTTTTTTCTTGCAATAAAAGCAATTCTTAAACATTAATGATGATGTAACTATAATCATAACAGCAATTAGGTTGGGGCTTGAGGGGCTTAGCCCTCCCTGATTGAATTGAAGCCCCCCCCCATATTTACTCGTATATTAAACCTTGTTTTAGTTAATCTAATATTAATTTATCATGTTTTATTGATAAATTGTGCTAAACAATTTTATTAAATGTTTGAATGTACTTTAAAATAATATTTGACATATCCTTTTTTACTTTTCAAAATTAATTTGTAAAGAATAACTCTTAAGATTTATGAAGTGTTTGCAGGATTCTATAAGATCAGAAATTATTGTTACCAAAAATGTTTTAAAAGTTATTGATTTGGAAAATCTGCAAAACCCCTTAAATTCATTGAAAAACTAACAAATTTTTCCAAATTATTATAAACTATTTATTATAGCAATAACTTTGCTACTTAATATGAAAAGTCATTTTCGGCCTATGCGAATATTGAAAACATTAATGAGATAAACAATTTATGCTACAAGAACGATTTAGTTGTGTTCTTCCACCCTTGCTCCCTTCTATTGCAAGTTTTTTTTCAATTCTTTGTAAGTTCCTTTATCTAAATCTAACATGATTTGTTTCATATAAGACCGTCTTCCTGGTTTTCTTTCAATATTCAAATATTTTCAACTATTGATGTCTATAATACTACACACTGTATAATATAGGAAGAACATACTTGCTTAGATGCTCGAGACAGTTCAGCTCTTATGTCTTTTAATAAAAATCTATATATTCCATCATTGTCTGCACCATTTTGAATGGACCTTGATGATAATAGCTGAAAACAAGTTTATAGTTATATTTTACTAATAATATATTAATGTTTTATTAAATCCACTTACAATACAAAAATGATGAATAACAACATCATCCAATTTGAATAGTGGGCCATATAGCTGTTCACTTATCTCCTTACGTCCACACACCATACATGCTTTGTTATGCATTAAATTCAGCTCTACCATCACATTTTTGCGTATGGGTTGACAAACTGTTGGCTTCGATGCATTACCTGTTAAAATTATAACATTTCATTCAAATTCAGTTTTAAAAATTAACAATAGTTGTTATATTTTAGATAAGTTAATCAACATTTTCTAGCATTTGATAATGCAACTGTTGCACATTATCTATTTTGAGTAATCATTTTTCATCACCTTTTTTTTTTAAATCGGTGTGACAGAAAACTTATTTTCTAAACTGATAAGAATACAACACCTTCTAGATATTGAGAAAATTATATAGGATACAATATGGAGACAACATAATGAGCCAAGAAATAAATTGAAATATCATCGGGACAAGGTGACTTAGAAATTTAAAGGAAACACACTCTATCGACCATCAGTAACTGAGTTAACTGAAATGCAACCATGAGAGGGTAGATACTGAGAGAGAATTCATGCATTATAGAGTTGGATTGGGGAGGAATTTTGTTAGAGGTTTAGTTTTATATACTGATGAAAAATATTTTATGATAAGGTCGGATATGTCCTCACCATTTCTGGCTATTTTCACATCTAAATGTAGAGACTTAGAAATAGTTTGAGAACGCGTACTGTAAGATACCCACTTCCAAAAATATTTAGGATCAGTCCCGTACGTTCTGAACAATGTATGAACTCATTAAACACTAATTTTTATTGAGATTTCTTTTGTGATCTTTTTTTTTTTTAACTGAAAACCATGTATAAAAGAGAAGCTTTTAATAATAGAGCATCCTGTCATAGATGTGAGAAAATGTGTGCACTTAGGTATACCTGATTTTATCTTTAGCCCACCAAAGAGATGTAATAATAATATGTTCAGCAATACATACTATATACATATATACTTTTTAACTCAATATTCAATTATGTCCTTCATAGGTACCATATTAATTAATTAAAATGTATAATAATACTTAAACCAAGAATTAATAATGTGTATGCAAACTTAATTTAAAGTAATATATTTTTAACTTAACAATTTATTTATATGGATATTAATTTTAAGCTCAACACTGATAGTAAAAATTAAGAATATTACATTGTATTTCTTTTTTTGAATTTTATTTTTATTAAATAATTACGAATAGTTAATTTGGTGTTCTTATTTTTTAACTAGTAAAATTAGTCATTTACCTATTAAATACTTTTAAGTTCTCCAAAAAATCAATCCAAAACTCATAAATTTGTGTGACTTTGTAGATTAAACTTCATAAAGGGCATTGTTATACAGTACATGTTATTCATTTTTCCAAATAGAAGATACAAAATTAAACTGTAATTATTGTTACTTATATTGTTTAGTTGTATACATATTTTATCATAGTGGTTTAAGCACTTAAAAAAATTTTATTATAGATATAGGAAGGGACATAGGTATGAATGAAATAATACTATTTTCTAAAATTATTGAGAAACAAAGTCTATAAATTATTAATTGAAATGTAATTGCATTTTATCATTAGTGGTGCCTACAAAATATAATATTTCAGACTGTTGTTTATGGGTGCAGAATCATACTCTTGCCCCCACAGAAAACTTACCGTGGGTGCTAGTGCCCTCCCCTCCCAAATACAACAACTGGTTGTAATGCCCAATCTATTGATTTATGCATGGTTTTATACATGACAAATTATATAGCTGGAATAATAACAATAATAAGATAAATATGTTTTTTCACGACAAAACATTAATTGTACGTTCTATAGTTACTTAGCGACTAGCAACAGTTCCAGAAAAAAAAAATCAAAAATTGAACGTCCAAAATTCGCGAGTAAGCACCGAAATTCGCGAGCAATTTTTGAAAATAAAAATTCCGGCAAACCGGACGGTGGATACTCACTTGTTCTAGAAACCGGCGCCATGGATATAATGAATATTTGTCCTCGTGTGGATACCCGGTCGTCTCCTTTTCCGTTGCTCTGATGGTGACAACGAAGAAAAATGCAATTTGACTTGTAGTGGCTGATTCCGATTTCTGACTAGGTACTTGCTACACTAAAATTACGGCAGAGGTTACTGATGAGTGATGACGGACGATCACCGCTCGGAAGCACTGACACTTTGTTGTAGTGGAATTCTAAAATATTATTAAACATTCATTTATATTTTCATAAAAATTGTACTGTATGTCATCTACCAGTACGATATTATTATATTTTACGATTAAAATTAATATTTTATTCAGATTTTTTTCACGTGAATACCTACTTTATTTCTTCTATTTTGGAAACCTTTTTTCTAATATTATTCATTGATTTTAATAACTTCTAAGTCTTGTACAAAATTAATATGCATTCACTGATACCATCGATTAAATAACACTATAATATAATATGATATAGGCAACACCAATGCAGCCATTTGTCACTCATTATTCGGATTTTATAATAGTTTGTACTATCTATGGTGTTATTTAATCTACGCTTTAAATTATTTAATACTATAAAAAGTTTCAACAAAAAATTTATTCACAGGGACCCCTCTTGGGAAACTGTACCCAATGCTTTTGCCAAGCTCTCAGAAAGGCAAAAAAAATGCAGTATAGAAACATGTGTATGTCCATACAACAAAGAGTATCAACTCCCATCATAAGTAATTTTTTTTTATAACAATAATAGTTTTAATTATTAAGCAAAAAAAACTGGGAATTCAAATATTTTTTCCAAATTAAAACAGAACTTTTAGAAGTACAGTGTACTGTCGGTAACTCTAACATTAATAACTCGACACCTCAAACGAATAAAATTCACTACCAAACACCAATAACACATTAAGATTTTGATGACTTAAATTTTTTTTCTATGAGCTTCGAGTTACCGAGAGTTTACTGTACATATTTTTTTCATCTACATATTGGATTAAATGCACAAAAAAGCAACCAGCTCTAAACTAACAGCATTCATTAATCCATATTATGTACGTAAATAACATACAAAATATTTGTGAAATTGACATATTAAAGTAAATTTAATTCTTATTCAAAAATATTCAACTTTTTGTTATAATATAGATAAACTTAAAATTTAAAAAAAAAAAAGAAAAATTAAAATAAATATGAAAAAAAAATAATAGGTACATGTTGCGTTAATATATATTATTTTTTATTTTCTAAACAGCGGACCATGGGAAATTCTTTTGTGCAATTCATGTGGATCAAATGGAACACATAGGTCGTGCAGTTATCTTGAACAAGAGTGGTGCTGTTCAGTTTGCAAAGGAGTTTCAGGTATGATTTATTATTATTGCATTAATTTGTTATATATGCTAAATATATGAAACTCATTTAAAAAAATCAATAACCAACTGATTAATACATGTCTAACCTAACACAAATTCCTAAAATAAAGGAAGAGGGATTTCGGCCCAGGAGAATAAAAAAGTACTGGCCCACATACTAATTTACCATATATTACATTTTAGCCAAATGTATTACTATATACATTGATACTAGCTTTGAACAGCTTATGTTTACAATAGTTTACACATTGACAATATTGTCTAAGTACCAATATAACACAATACAAGTGGATAATTTGAATTATTAATGTTAAAATAATTTTATATTTCATTGGAAATCTTATTCAATAATAGTGTGCTTTTAGACATGAGTATTTTAATAATAATTATCTATTTCGTATAGAACATATTTTTACTTTCCATTCTTGCAATTTTATAAGTTAATATTTGAGCTAATTTTTATAAAAAAATTTACTAATCTATGTAGGTAATTGTATTAATTTACATTTGGACATTCTATTTGTAAACACGTTTTTCTAAATTTTATTTAATATTTATTATAATATAGTATACAGAAAATATGTAATTATACATGTCAACATAATTACTACAGCGCTTATAGATATTCAGATAACATAGCGTTTGGATATGTAAATACATGCTTTTAATTGCTTAAATTACCTACCAGTCTGTTAACCACCAAATAATATATTTTCATACTATAATAAATTGTTCAACTATTTTTAGTGTATATCTGACGATGAACAACAAGTTGAGCAAATGCCTCAAATACAGTTGCCAATAATATCTAGTTACGGATCAATTCAAGAAGGCTTTATGAGTGGTATTTTTAACAGGCCCATTCAAATGAGTAAGTATTCTAATTAAAATATTATTAAATACTAATAATATATAGGTAATAATATATTATGTATGATATATACGTATGATAATATTCAGTATAATTTAAATTGTATGTTATTATACTATACAACGTCTCATATAAGAGTCACTTCAGGAAGCGATCAATTTTTTTCCTGTTCCATCAGGCCCAGAATGTCATAAACAGTAATTGAATAGCCCCAGTTAATACTTTAAGATTGACATGCCATACTCTCAATTAAATCGGTTTTCATTTACGTTAGTTTTTGACAACTGTCCATGGACGGAAAATGGCATACTATTAGCTAGGCGATTGAAATAATGAAGTGAAGTTCAGTGCGCGTTAGCATTGCCAATTTCCATAACCTATTTCTGTGAGGTTACTCTTATAAAAGAAAAATATGGAAAATGCATTTTTTTTAATCTGTATGAATACTAGAATCTAGAAAATATAAACGCATATTTTTCAGAATATATCAAATTTATAATATTGATATTGCATATGATGTTTAAAATTTAAATAGATTGTGCGAATATTGTTTTTTATTTAGTATTGATAAGATTGAGTATATAATATATATATATATTTATTTTGTCATTTTGCAGGTACCTATTGATTTAATTTCAGATGATGACGATGATTAAATATTGTGATAATGTTCAAGTTAAATGACGTTTACTATGTGGCAAGTTATACAATTGAAGACAATAGATAGATTTTTTTCACATCATTTTATTTTCTGCAATGTATATTATAATATAAGCTAGGTACCTAATTACTAATTTGATTCATCAATCAGAAATTAAATCTTATAGTTTCTACACAGTTTTATGTATTGTAGCTATTACTTATTCAGTTATAAAAATGTGTTTAATTTAATTGTTTATTTAAAATATAATAATGATTTCTCAGATTAATTAAGCATCAAATATTAATTACCTACCTATTGTTAAGCCTATATTTTATTTTCGTTAGGTGAATCATTTAGTTACTATTTATATTAATACTAATTGATACGCATCCAATTACAAAACCCGTTCTGTGTATACGCACTCGGCAGTAAAATATATATTATTTTCGCATGGACGTAGTTTAAAACATAATTGGTTTGTGCTCAAAATACGTGTTTTATTCGCTTTTGGGTAGTATTTGGGCCATATTTTGAGCGTATAACAGCTATTGAGCTATGTATAATTAAAGTACCTAGCGGTGTAGTTTGAACTTTTCACCAGGATGCTAGAATAAAATACATTTTATGTATCTACATGTCCACATTCAAATTTAATACCATACAATTACAGTGACCCACTTCTGACCTACTGTACAGCAAGCGACACCAACTTATCCACTTTTTTTAAAAATATTTATTAGCATTCAACAAAAAGTTATTAAAGCTTAACAATATTCACAGGTTTTATTAGGACATTTATTTGAAAAGAATATTTTTAAATTTTATTGTAGTTTACTAGTTTTGGGTAACGTATATTATTCATATAAATTGGATTCTTAATTTGTTAGGAATATTGGACGGACAGTTCAATAATGATTGCAATAAACATTAATATTATAGACTATAATATATATGTAATATAGTTATTGGTCATATCCCATAGACAAGGCCGTTTCTGATGGGGGGTCCAGGGGGTCTGGATTTTTCAAAAATTTACGATTTTACGTATTTACTAACGCACTTTGCTTTCCTAAGTTTTCGTATTGGATTGTCACCTCTTATTAATTATGTTATTTTATCTTGTTATAATATTCTCTAAAGTAGTTTTGATGAAAATGTAAATTAATATATCTGTGACCAGTGTGACCTATATGAGGTGGTTTTACATAGCACGTCGGGGGATATTTTTAATTTGTGGAGCGAAGCGACGAGTGCCGATACACGCGCAGTCACTGCCGAGGGATATTAATATCACATTGTGATATCAAGCTGTGATATTGTGTAAATTTTGGTTTCAATTTACGAGTTTTTAAACAGCTAATACGATTATTAAAATCTATTAGCATATTTACATCCATCATAAAAAACATACAATTTTAAAAATAATCAAAAAGTTTTTTCGATGTTTTTATTGAGGATATCACGTATTTTTGAAAAATTTACTGTTTTATAGTTTTTTTGGTATAACTTTTTAAGTAAAAAAATGCGAGCATTTTGGAATTGGACTTTTGTATTCGGTGCTTTAAAACACACATTAAAAAAAAAAAAAATCGAAAAAATCACGTAGGAACTAAACTGCATTTGTTCCAATACAACAATTGTTATTATTTTTAGATTATAAGCATTATAAAATGCATTAACTTTTTAATCGTAAACAATGGGTTGCCAAAATATAATAACACGGCGTAAAAAAGCTCACCGATAAGTGACAATCATTTTACTGACTTGGACGAGCGACAACGGTGTCATATAATCAGCAAAACATAGATGTTTTAAATACCAATACCAAGGTATATTGTTTCACCCCCCTCCCCTACCACTCACTCGAGATCACTTACTTTTCGACGGTTCAATAATAATTGTTGGGTTTCATCTCATCGCAGATGTTTGTAGATCTGTTCACGAATTTTGTATACTTATTTAACGTTAATATTATTTTTATAATATTTACTATATGCTCGTTGGTAGGTACATATATCATTTAAAATGGTATAGACTTTAATGATCACTTACTACGCACACAATTTACACGACCTGCATGCACACAAGTAAATAATTGCTTATATTGAACACCTTAAAAACCGTCGGTATTCATACCCCTGAAGTCGACTAAACGAACGATTGTATAATAATATTATGTAAAGCCGAACCAATCCGACTAAAATCTACGAATTTATAATAATACCTATAGGTACTAAATATTCACCTACCATACGAGACTAATCCAAAAATAGAAATATTTATTATTATAATAATATTAGAATTTAAGCCAATGGTAATTTATTATAATTGGATAAGCGATAGTAAATTAATAAATAAACATTTAGCTGTAATTTGTTTTATTATTATTTTTAATAAAAATAGTATGTATTTTAAATCCATGGATTTGGAGAGCTTATTTTACCGGAAATGTATTAATTTTAAGTGCGTGAACGCATATTTTAAGAACATAATATTCATGATTTGTTAGTTTATAATGTAAATCCGTGCCCAACTAATCACCATTACCGTTATTGATAGACGAACTAGATACATTAAATAGGTAACCACAGCATTGAATGTATATTGTGTGTTAGTTAGTGCGAACACAAGTTCATGAAAAACTAGAAATAGAAATCGACAACAACTGAACTGGTAACTAGTTTTGCTGTATAATTAATTGAAATGGCTAACTAACACAGATAATAAATAATTTTTGGTGATGCTATTTTCGATTCTATATAATAAAATGTAAGGCTGGGCATTAACGAGTTAATAAGTTAAAAGTTAAGAGGACGTGATACCCATATGCGTTGTCTCCGTCTTGCAAAAGTACAACACAGCAAAAAACTGTTTTGCGTGGGATAGAACAACTTCCTTGGTATTTATAGTAGAATTACCGAAATTCCACAACGCATAGGGAACAACTGTATCTATGTTGTAGCGTTTTAAATTTTTTTATAGCATTATCCAATAATTATTAATAATTAAATGAAAAAAAAATTTCTAATGTTCTCAAACTGATAACTTTAATTTTATTTATGATATCCAATAACAACGCAGATAAAGTTGTTCCCTATGCGTTGTGGAATTTTGGTAGTTATACTATAAATACCGAGGGAGTGGTTCTATCCCGAGCAAAACAGTTTTTTGCTATGTTGTACATTTGTAAGACGGTGACAACGAATGCGGGTATCACGTCCTCTCAATCTACAATTTTATTATTCTAATAACTGCAGTATCACGGTAAGTGAGTTTTATTATTAACTTTAGTATTTTTTACAAACTCCAATTCCATACCTAGCAGTCATAAATTAATTAATTTAGCATATTATTAAAGCATATTTTGGACATTAAAGAATATTTAGCCTATTTTTCATATTTTAGAATATATTCTAGTATCGTTCATACAAAATCGTATATGATATTAATTTCTTGAGTTGTGATTTTTTCTAGCAACCATTTTTTCAAGGCATAAAAAATTAAATTGGTTTAAGAATGATAAAAATAAAATAATAATTCAATTGTTTTAATTAAATTAAAAATTTTATTTTAATTATAATTTTATTCAATGTTTAATAAAAAAAAACATGTGTACCTACCTTTATACTATAACATCAACATGGTAAGGAATTAGGAAATATGTGTACAAGTTCATTATAAAACACATCTTGGTTATCACAGACCTCTTATTTTAGAGTTATACTTATTTAATGATAAATATATTTTAAATATATATTTCATTATTAATCATATTAGTACTTTGATAATATTTAACTAAGTATTCCAAAAGTATTTAAAATTATTTTTAATATTTTAAAATAAAATAAAAAATGTTGAACAGGAAACTCAAATGTATATTAATCTTCCTTCCACAAACTTGGAAAACGAGGAAAATGAAAAAAACTTGTTGCTGCCTGGTTGTGAACCTCTTAGCACGAATACAGTTAATAATTTGGTAAGTAAATACTAAATAGTCAAGACTTCTATAGTTCCATGTTTAATTTTTTACTTTTAAGCCTATTTAATGATAAAATATGTTTTGCTTAAAAAAATAATGTCTCAACTGGAATCTCAGTTTTTTAATTTTCTAAGAAATATAGAGAATGCACATTTTTTTGCCATCAAATTTTTAACCAGTTAATTTGGTACTATTTAGAAAATAAATTTTGAACAAGGAACAACCATTCACTAAATTAATATTTACCTAATTTATAATTATAATCATCCAACAATTTAACTACTAGTCTACAAATAAATTTAAATTTGTATAAAACATGTTTTAAATATATGATAAGAAGAAGTTATTGAATAAAACACAACTTAGCAGAGACAGTGTAAATAAATACCTAACTTGTGTCTAATAAGTTAATCAATATAATAATTAAAAAAATTTACTTTTTATATATTAATTTGTTGTATGATTAGTAATTTTGATTACATTGACAGAAAATCCAGATCAATGAAACAATTACTGATACGGCAAACTATTCACTAAATACATATTTCAATAACTGGCGGTTGTAAAAAAATTTATGAAAGATCTTGCTACATTGAAGATAGTTTGATGAGTTTTCAATTTTCATTGTGTTAGAATTTTATATTTTTGGACAATGTAAGTTTTCACCATGGAAATCAATTGATTGTCCGCTTTAAGATTGATATAAGTTAGTGATTACTGATAAGTAACTAACATAAATTATTTTTATTAAATTCTCTTACAATGTGATTTCAGAAAGAATCTGCTGCTGTGCCTGACTTGGACCCTGCCAAATGGAAAATTAATTCAAATTTAATAGACTATTTTATTTTGAATCAACCAATTCAAGATGTTAAAAAAATACATTTTAATAAAACTGGACGAATGTGTGTAAAATATTTCTGGAAACTGTCTTGTAGTATCTTCATAAGGCCATTGCATAATGGGCAAATTACCAATAGAGAGTGGCTCTTATACTCTTTATCAGCTAATGCATTATTTTGTTTTCAGTGACTTCTTTTTTCTAACAAAAAATGTAATCTTGGAAAATTAAAATTTGGATTAAAAACTGGGGTAATTGTGAAGCAAAAGTAAAATATCACAAAGAAGGCCAACAACGTGAATCAATTAGAATTTGGTTTTCAAGAACACAAAAAAATTCTACTTCAATTGATAACGCGTTACAGGTAGAAATTAAATGAAAACTGGATTATTGGACTAATGTTCTTCATCGAGTTATTGCAACAATTACTTTTTTGGCTGAAAGAAGACTACCATTCCGTGGTAAAAATAATGAATTTGGCTCAGTACATAAAGGCAAATATGGGATGTTTAGAACATGTAGCTAAATTTGATCCTTTTTGGTCGGAACATATTTCTAAATACGGTAACCAAGGGAAAGGCAAGGTTTATTGTTCAAAGTTCCAAATAACTAGATATTTACTAATTAGTTTGATAAGATTTCTATGTAGGTATAATAACTGTATGAAATGTAAATTACGAACTTAAATTCCGTGCATAGCGATGACATTTTTTTTAAGTTTTTTTATACTTTCATATATATTCATAAAATACACATTTTGCCCCCCCCCCCATATATGAACCCTTAATGGGCTCCTGGGTAACCAATATATATATAAATAATAATACGCATTAAATGAATGACAATAATATACTAAGTAACACGACAAGTTTGCGAATGATGGCCGGTGAAGACGTTTCTTCCCGAGCGCAACTCCAAATAATAATAATTAGTAATTACAATGATAATAATAATAAATTACGTGTCGGCACATGCGCCGCGGTGGGTGGTGGGGTGGTGTATCGGCGGCGGCGGTGACTGCAACAGCTGCAGCGACGATATCGATACGCTGGTGAACGGGGAGCGGCGGTGGGTGACTATCGGCGGCGACGGCGCTGGACGACGGTGAAGGACCGGATTACGTAACGCGCCATGTTACGTAATCCTAGCGATATGAACGGCGTCGCACGAGATACGCGGAAACGCTAACTTCGACGGTGGGCGACGAATTACACACACGATACCTACTCGCCTAATATGCCGTGGATTGCAGTGCCTCGGGCTCAGGTCTCTGTCGATAGACTGACCAAAACCACAGCGAACAACCACAGACGTGTATTGCGAGGCGAACACGCGAGACCCAATCATAATACTCGACGCAATTGGTGACGGATCGATGAGAGTCGGCACAACGTCGGCGACAATAACAACCGCGAAAAACCAGCAGGGTGGACACGGTCGTCGAAAACCAACAACGCAATTGAAACTAAATAGGTACGCGACACGAGGTGAACGGTCGCTCGACTCGGGCGCAACAGAAAGACAATTTAGTGTCGCCGGCGGCGACTTGGCCGGAGCCCGGCGTCCACGGGCCGCGCGATGCGCGATCTCGCGGATCGGTTGCCACACGGCGTAATGAAAACGGCGGCAAGTTCGAACAAAGTCAGTAGGTACCATGATCTTTACCTACCAAAGTAATGAATTGTAATTTACCTAGCTAATTTTCCAGTATGATATCGAGTTGTCATCAGTTATTATAGATAATTAGGAAAAAAAAAAGATAATTATATTATATTATATGGAATGACATATCGTATATGATTCTGAAACCTTATTTTAGACTTATATTGACGTAGGAACTATCGCACTCGCAATTAGGTAATTAAGATAGGTGCATCACATAAACAACACCTGTCGCCCTAACAACATAGTAGATACATTATAATACAAGTATACGACGACGATTAACGCGATAAAGTGATGCACGGTGAACATAAGAGGACCCCCACGGGAGAAAATACCGTACAAAAACATACCAATTTCGTTCCAATAATACGGCTTACTGAATGGTTTTAGAGCAAAATATCTTTGTTAAAAGTTGTAGAGGAGATCTAATTTTATATAAAAAATCCGTAACAACCCCTTCAAAAACATTTAAACATAATTTCTAAATATATATTATTTTTTGTGTTAAAAATATAAGAATTAAAACATATCTTATAAAATAATAATTATTAGTGTATTATGCCAGATATTCTGCGTCAAATAAGTCTATTTGGTGTAAACGGGTGTGGCGACATCCGACAAATAATAAAAAGTTGCATTTAAAAATATCATTGTTTGTATAAAATATAATAATATAGGTACTTAGAACTTTCATGTACCAATAAATAATATTTTTAAATTATAACAAAATATGAATTTCAGATTACAAAATAATTATAAAATGTTCACATTTTTCAGCGAAATTATCAAAATTCTAACTTCATACGCACATAAAATATTATTTTGGATTTACTCTCAACTTTTTTTTTAATTTTCACTAACAACAACTATTATGAGTAACCGTTTATTAAATTTGAGATATTTTAAAATCATTTATCGACAATAATTCAAAAAAATCGAATATTTGTCATGGTTAGCTAAAACCACTCAAAAAGAGGCAAAATATTTTGAATATCATGTATATTAAAGTGTCATATAAATATTTGGTGTACATTTAAGGTATCAATGGTTATTATTATTTTTTGACTTAAATCAAAAAAAATCTTATAGTTTTTGTCAAAAACAGGTTTTTCTTAAAAATCCTCGTTTTTCCTTTGTGACAATGTATTTTTAATATTTTTCAATTGCCATGATAACAATTATTTTTTAATTGGTATATATGTTATATTTTTAACTAAAGCTTATTATCTATGGATATCTTAATAAATTTTAATTTGCATTCCAAGTTAGATATGGTTATATTAAACCACCATGTCTTGTAAGTTTGTGCACTAAAAAAAAAGAATTCTTAAAAAAGCCTTAATAGGTTTATATCTTGAATCTGATTTCCATATGACACTTATTTATAGCTATATAAACAGCAATAAGTCCTGCTAATAACATAAACATAATATTACTATAAAATTACCTTAATAGTAACATATATTTTAAATTTATAAATAATCAGTATAAGGACATCAATAAATCATGTTGATATTTCATACTATAATCATATTCATAGTTGTTGTACATTATACTTACAATATTATAGATTCATTTGCTTAAAGCTCGAGAAATTACAAAAAAAAGTTTAACTAGAGCAGATATATCATCTTCCGAAGACTATGATAATGTAAAAACCAAGCGGAAGAGTAAGTCTACAACATTAAAAAATATAATGGAGCCCAGGTCCTCGTGCCCAACTGACTCAGGTACATTAAATATATTAAAGTAAGTACTTGGACATTTGTTAAGCAAATAAGTTTTTTTTTTAATTTAACATCTGAGGACTATGATGACAATAGTATCGATAAACCTAAAGCTAGGAATACACTAATGTATAGTGGATGGTCACAGTCTCTAAAAAAAAGAAATTTGGGTTAAATACTTACTTTTCTTAAATACCTATTAAAAATTATAAATAAAAATAATACATCCCAATTGTATATAGTTTTGATAAGTCCAATTTCTCAAATTATTCAAAGCGTAAACAGCTATCACAAGGTAAAGGGTTCACCAATTTCAAAATAGATGTTGGTGTAAATATATAATACTCAGTTTAAGACGCATATTGTTGTTGGTAATGACGACATTGGGAATAAAAGATGAACATTTTAGTACAACATTTGCAAGTCTAATAACTATATTTTGGCATTTACAAACATTTACCTACGTATAAATCTACGTATATACAAATTTTTTTAAATACTTACTAAAAATAAATTGTTCTATTCTTTCTTATTTCGTACTAGTTTTTGTATTGGTTTAGGAAATTACAGGTTTGCTAAAGTAATGTCAATTAAATTGCTTAATTATTTATTTGTATATTTTGCCATTTTGGTATATTTTGAATTTTTTTTACTTAAAATGATTATAAAAAAAAAACTGTTCTTAATAGCTACAGTGGCGGTATTAGAGGGTCGCCTCACCAGTAATATTCACATCTACAAATCTATTAATATATTCACGTCTAGCCATAACAATGTGTAGGTATTTACTTAATATTACCAAACATTTCGTACACTATAAAAATATAATGAAAATATAGGTACTGCACACAATAATAAAATATAATATCAGAGAGAGAGAAAGGAAACTCACGGAAAAATCAAGTTAGAACGCAGTTAGTTACCAATAGAAAAATAGTACCTAATACATTGTACTTGAGATAAATTACTAAACACGTTTAATCTTAAGTTGTTTCCTAAGAAAATTGAAGACGAGTAAAGGATGCAACCTTAATTTGTTAAATCGTTGGTACCTACCATATTTAAGTTTTTACATTTTGTGACGACGAAATGGCACGGACCAGTCAAATTATAGATTTCCCAGGCCGAATAGTTCCGCCAGACCACCCCTGCTACGACGTTTTATGCCGTTTCAGTCGAACCGCTATCGATAAAATTGTTTTGCCTGCCGATTGACCAGAACTAATTTTGATCAAGATTGAATAATTAATTTAAAAGGTGGGTTGTTTTTCGTACCACCGTGCAGGAAATGTGGTTATTGAGTTGAGACATACGTTACTGCAGGTGGCTATTGGTGCGACATTATTATGATATCTGTATTATTAGTATTAATATCATAATATTATGTACAATAAATTTAAATACAATAAGGTATTGTAGGTAGGTATATAATACATAATAATATACGGCCCAGTATACTTCGCGTTATTATTATAGTTGAGTAGGTTTGAGTTATGAAATAAAATATGACATACATTTTTAATCAATTTACGTCTAAATTTATTTTCTTTTTAGAACCAACAAAGCTAGTTTTCTTCTTAGCCTACAAATATCGCAACCCAATTTTGCGTCGCCACCCTTAGGTTGGGTAATGCTGCCACACTCATATGGTGGGGGTGTGGTGACCTAACTTAGCAGGTATGGATATTTTTTATTTTATTAGGACTTATGCGAAGGTGCACGTAGTTTGAGGTTGTCGTGTCATTTGATACATTAGTGACATCAGCGGAACCACAATTTATTGATTAGTAGGTACACAAACAAATCCTTAAAATATTTATAATATATTTTGTGTTAAATATTAAATCATATTAAATCATTGTGTGTACTACTACCACGGTTATATCTCAGGTTAGTATAATATCAAAGTCACTTAGACTAAGCGAACGTCGTACCACTGCATGTTGTTTCCGTCTAGTATACTACTATACTAACGCATAACTGCAGAAGTGTTTGGAAAGAACGTCGTTCATGAACACGAATTCACGAGTGAACGTCACTCGTTTTTTTTAAATAGAGCGTAAACGTGAATGACGTTTATATATTTAATTGAATTTTTAAGACGTTCATATTTATTTATTATTTAATAATTATTGATTGATACTATTATGATATAATATATTACGAATTATAAAAATAAAATAAATGAAATTCCAGTGGACATGCCTGCACATAAAACAACAATAATATTATGATTTCCACGAATTTATATTCATGTTTAAACGATACATTAAAATAAAATAAATTAAATTAACGCATTCATATTTTCAAAGAACATAAACGTGAACGTGGGCAAATTCAATTTTTTAGTGAACGTTCCGAACACTGTAGGTAATGCATAATATACTAAAATGTACTAGCAGTTCAAATTTTGTGTTGATAGCTTAAATATTAGAGTGAACTGAAATCTAATAATCAAAACTTAAATGTAAGAACATTATTTGTGTTTTGTCAGTGGTTTCTTACAATATTTTAATATTTAGGTCAGTCGAGTTAACTAAAAATTAAATGTAATATTAATTTTTTTGAGTTTTTGAATTTAAAATCTTTATAGAAATTCACCGGTAAATTACTAGACTAATAATTACTATATTATACTAAAATATTTGATGTGTAGTATTTTAATTTTATTTTAATAATAATTTAATGATAATAATACACATTGTATTTATTGCTGTCAACGATTATAAGATATAATTTTATAACATTACAAAAATATATTATATTAACATACAATAATGTTTGACAGTTCTTCAATTGGAGAAATAAACAAACTTTAAAAAAATAGCAATGTTAAGACTAATGTCATTAGATAGTCTAATTCATGTTCTAATCTGTAGAATTTAATTTTTATACTAATGTTAATGAAGTATATTGTACTTTATAGTTTATATAACTTTTTTATTTTAGAATTAAATTGTCAATATGGATAAATGTTCAATTTGTTTATATGGTTTAAACAATACACGTTATACAGAAAAATGTATGCATTTAATATTTATTTTGTTTTAAATGTTTAAAAAGATGGTCAAAGAAATGTTGGAAATTACACAAATTAGTAAGTTTAGTAAAAACTTAAAAGTTATTAATTATTAAACATACCCATATCATATTGTATCAAAAATGTCTTAATTTTTTTTCTCATTATAAATAAGAAAATTAAGTAAACTTTATTATGTTAAAACATTTAGGAATTTATTGAATAGTTTCATACTTATCTATATTTACTCCTTAAACAACAGTTATGTTCTTATATATTTTAGCGTGATCCAACTTGTCCAGTATGTAGGGAGGAATTCAACTTCATTTTCCATTAATTTGATGATGAGAATATCCCTCGAACATACACGGTTCCAGGTCACATATTGGACTTATAACAATAACCGTTATAAGAAACTCATAAAACAATATTATAATGATTAAATTTACAATTTTTTTTTCTAGTCCAAGACCAATAATAGTTATTTGTGGTCACCTCTCAGTTTATAGTTTATACATTTCAACCTTTGCTTTAAATTTCAGGTCAAGCAATGAGAATACCTAATGCATGGCTGAACATTTACTTGATAGAACTGACAGTTTTAGAGAGTCAATACAATGTCTGAAGCTTTTTGATAGTCATTTTACCATAAAGTAGCTTCCCTTATGACAATTGACAATTTTGTAGATTGATTCACAGTTAACTGTTTTTTTTAATTTTTTTTTTAATTTTAGTTTATTGTTTTATTAATTAACAAATTAAAATAATATTAATAATTGTTTAATAACTAATTGGTTTTTTTTATTTTGCCACAACAATTATTTATTAAGTACATAATTTGTGTATTCCTTGGAATTTGTATTTTTTAAATTAGATTTTAAGGCAACATTAAAGCATGACAAGTAATTGTGAAAGTATAAGTAATATTTATCTCGAAATGAAAAAAAGCAAAATTAATATTGAATTTCTCATTGACATTGGTAGTTATTTATCTGCTGTCGATTTCGAACATTGATAAAGAGTTGCTAAGATCTACAGATTCTATTGCAGATAGTTAAAGGTAATATATATATATAGATATATAGGTTATTGAAACTGAATTGTATAGTGTAATTGTATTCACCATACAATAACATAACCTAACCTTATTTCAGAAATAATAAAAAAAGCCAAAAAGGTACTTCCATCACCTATTTAAGCTTTACAATAAATCTATAGTAAATCCTTGATAATGTTTAAAAAAATGTAGGTATGGCATTAAGATTTTGCTCACAGCTAACATTACCAGTTACTGAATTACAATAACAACAGCTAAGAGATAATATTATATATAGAAATATATAAAAAAAATTACCCAAGAACTACATTTAATCAGGAAAAAAAACCAATTTACCAAATTTGAAATAGTTTACAATAATGATTTATGTACTTTATAAATACTATAAAAATATACAACAATTAATGAAAATAATAAATACATAATAATATCATGTGTATGGTGCATTGATGCAAAACGGTTGAGAGAGGTAGGCATTAGTATTGGTATTAGTATGAGTATTAGTAGGTACCTACTAATAAAGGTAAAAGGTAAAAATACTTTACTTATATGTATAATTTTTTTTCGGAGTGAGGTTACGGGCATACCTTATAAAGGTGGGTGGTGCCGTAGCCCATAAACCGTGGTGGGCAGTGGCGGGTGTTACACTGGGGTAGATGGTAGTGACTAGTGGGCACTATAGGCTACTAAGTTAAAATATCCAGGGATAAAACAACCAATGGTATAGGACAAAATATACAATTAAAAAATAAGTTAAAAAGGAATATTAATAAAAATATTTATTTAATTAGATACATTGCATATTTTTAAATCAAATTTTAAAAATATTTAATAATATAACAATAAAATAATAATAATATTATGTCGCATACAATATTTTATAAATTAATAGATAATTATATCTTTAGTTAGTGTTACACTAATTGTAATGACATGTGTCAGTTATATATAACATTTAAATATATACAGACAGTTCAAATTAATAATAAAAAGGTGGGTAAGTGAATGTCACTCTTCTGTACAGTAGGGTACAAGTGGGTCACTGTAATGGATGGTGTTAAATTTGAATTCAAAGATATAATATCATTGTATAAGTAAAACAATTCTGAGCGAAAACGGTCAGTCAGCCTATGATATTACCAAGTATATTTGATGATATTATTGTGACTAAAGTAATTTATATATTATAACCTATTTACGTGGAGCCTTGTTTTAAATTTGCACAATCCTTAGCTGTAAAAGTTAAACATTTTATACATTTTTAACTACAAAATAATTAATAAATTATAAATTTGATAAATGTTGTCAAAATTTGAACTTTAAATGCTTATAAAAAAAAATTGTGCCTATGTATTTTTAATATTTTTCAACTGCTATTAGAATCATATATCAGGAGCCTTATATTCACGCTTTTTTATCCAACAAATAAAATTTTATTGATATTTATAGAAAAAAATTGAAAACAGACAATGTCCGTAAACAGTTAAAAAAGAGTCAAAATATTTTCAAAATGTTATGGTGTATAGAAAATTCTAACATAATCATTCAGTGAAAATTTCATGTCCCTACGGTCATTTGTTTTAGAGTTAGGTACACAAAAAACCAAAATCAATTTTCTCGAAAACAGATTTTGCGTATGTTGAAAGCGTGTTTCAATGCTTGTTTTGATAATATTAACAAATGTTGCACAATAATTTAATGTCTTTTTTGTAAGCATAATATCATCATAATTTGATAACAATATAGAAATAGTATGCAGTAAAAAACTAAAATACATGTTTTTTTCACCCGTAGAGGGCAACTGCCACAGATTCCATGATAGTTATATAAATATATAATCTTCCACAAATTCAATATCACCTTTTTTAAAACGCACAATTTCACATTTCAAAATAAAAATAAAAATATTATAAAATATAAAACAATTTGTTATGAAAAATTTAAAATTTAATTTAATCTACTTCTTGTTGCCACAAGCCATACTAATAATTGTTAAATTAAAATAACGTATTTTTATACCGTACGTGTTATGGTTAAATATGGTAGTTAATGGTAAGTTTAAGTAATTTTTAAGAATACGATTTTATGTAATAAGTATTTAATACAAGTAATAATTAAAAACAAACTAATTTTAACACGTATTGACTTATTATTTTTGTATTTTAGTTTATTTAATTTTTACGATTAAAATATTTTTTCTTTAAATACCTACCTAAATAATTATTAAGTAGGTAAAACTCAGGGTAAAACTAAAACTCAATTTTATTATAACAATAAATACCTACCTTTTCTTAATAAATTATTAAGATATTAAATATAAATATAGGATATTAGAAATTATATTAATATTATTATAGGTGTATAATGTATAAATAATCATTAACTGTATATTCAGGTAAATAATTATGAAAATTAGGTTATTTCTTCTTTGGTGGTGTTAATTAATATTCCATAAATTTAATGTCTCACGGAATGTATTCCGCCCAGGGACTCGCAAAACCTAATGCCGGTCTGTATATCAAACGTTTCCAACGTTATCTGCCATAGAATTTCCTCTACTTAATCACTTCTGACGTGCGTACTGACACACGCGAATTTTTTTCAAGCAATGGTAGGTATAAAAACATTTGGAAATACTCTGTGCGTGTAGTCACAGTACACACTACCAACTATATATATATATATATTACACGGAATTGATTTTTTTTGATTCCATTACGAGAGAATAGCTGAAATGACAATATTGAAATGTAACGTAGGTACCTACTTTACTAAACGCATATTATACGCGTCCCACTCATTATAGTATAAAATATAATAATTTTACGAGAAACGATTACATTTACTTGGGTACAGGGTACCCACCAGCTACTACCCACCCCTTTATTAAGAAAAATCTCAGAATTAATTGTCTCTGAAATATTAGATACCGTTCTGCACCTGCACACCACTGACCCAATGTATCGCAATCGTATTGTTTATAACTATGGGCACAATTTTATGCGTCGAAACATCATCGCCGGCGGCCAACGCACGCCGCCTGGTACGACTAAAGATGAGTAAAGCCGTTGGTCGACTCCAAAAAACATTGCTACTTGTTAATATAATTTTAAATAAATAATAATAATATTATAATATTTTATAATACCACTGTAACTGTGACAAGGCCGTATTGCAACAGGACTTTTGTTATTGCCCTAAAAATATAATACCGAACGCTGCCGCCGGCATAACTGCGAAAGACGACAGTAGTTCCACCTTATTGGCCCATGGTGTGATGGTGGGAGGGGGGGCGTCGACGTTGCACGGTCCACCTACTGAGTGCCGCCGCCTACAACGACGACATATGCACGCGGGCTTGCCGCCGACTTCAATGCGCACCGCACCTACAATCCGAGAACGGCGCGCGAAACAACGCGCCGCGGTCGTCTACCCACTATGTCTTATGACGCCGCCGAGTTCCCTCCGTCCCGCACGACCAGACCGATGATGATAATCCGCGCAACGCGCATGTGAGTAAGAACTAAGAACGTACTTGCATTGCATATTATTCACGTGCACCGTACGTCACTGCCACAGGCACCACCCATAAATACGATAGAAATATAAATCATAGAATGTTCACTGCAATAGACAATACTCTGAGTGTTGTCAACTTATTTTGTCCAGGTCGACGGCGATGAGAAGTATAATTGAAAGAAATTAAATTCGTATTTTGTATATTAATTATTTTGACGATCGACACAATTAACTGGACGGGAAGTAAACCTGTTTACAGTTACATTTTCGGCAGTAATATTATTTCCGCACGGTCGCGGCGGTGGCAAATAATATTATTATTACTAATATTATCACCGTGGCAACGGAAATATTATCATTATTATTTGTATTTATTATTATTTCTACTGAGTAATATTTCCGTCACCACCGTCGCACACAGTCGTCTGAAATCCAGTTTTAGGCGGAAAAATTTTTAAATTTGATTGAAATAAATATTGTTTTGTATTATAATCCAATATAAATATATAATATTATATTATATTATATCATACGGAATATAAAAATATTATCTAAGATAATATTGAGCTCATTAGACTGCTCAGGCGATCGATAGTAAAAGTAGATGATGTTTTCGTGCAACTGTTAATTTAGCATTCGCGTCGCAGCACGGCGCGGCGACTGTCGACAAAAATTGAAAATGATACTCCTCCGCGATATCAGTTATCTTTATTTCCCTTCACCATCTACGACATTATTAATATTATGTTTATGATTTTTATGAAATTAAATTATTTTAAGAATAAACTACAGAGCTTAACATTTAAATTAAAAGGTCTTTAAAATTTCAATAATTGACTATTAAGTACCGTTGACAACGTGACATCGTTGATGGATTATTTCAAAATGTTCTCAACTTTGTATGGATAACTACTTAATAAACCAATTCTATAAAAGAAAATCTTGCATAGGTGCATATAGTGTCGTGGACTATTGGGAAAACAAATTAACAAAACACGCTCTGATGAAGACAATTTGTACCTTCCGATTCGGCGGGGTATATAGATATAGTATTATATCGGTTATTTTACTTTTTCTAATAAATTAATTTTGTTATTGCAACTTAATACGCTGGTAAGTACAATTTCTACTAATATTATCAAATAAAGCACTTCACTTAAAGCAAACCGTATACGAAATGTCGGGAAAATACATACAGACCAGTACCTATAGCCACCTAGGTAATAGTATCCCGACTTCGCGTAGGGGGGAAACCGCCTAACCATCAGTAGATTCAGTACAAAAGGCACTTTCGCGCCGGTTTTCCCAATAATTAGTAACAGGAACTTATGCCGAGATCGAGTTGCCCATTGAACCAGTTGCAGCTACCGTCGCCACTCGTCTCCCACCCAGACTTATTGCACCGACAACGACTCGGCAGACGACCTGCAGGTACCGTGAGTGGTGAACTCCGTTTTTCGGCGTCCGCGGTGATATCTGCACGGTTGTAAAAGCATGTTGCGCGTACCAGTGGCGCATTCAGACAAATTTTGTTGAAAATACTTTTAAAAAGTATTCAAAATACTTAAAAAATACATTAAAAATACTTGTATTCGAATACTTTACACGAATGAATATCACGGCTGTATTGTATGCAATATGATAATACATTAATACGAAAAACGAGTCCATACAATATTAATGTTTAAAAATTTCATGAAATTTAATATCGTGAAATATCCACGAAATATTTCAGAATTTTAATAAATGTAATTTTTAATAAGTTAACTGTCATAAATTACCTTCATAATAATTGTATGGTATATTTATACCTAACATTTTGTTCATAACTGTTTCTCTCTCTAATACCCAACAGTTGAGGCATAATAATTTAAATATTGGAATCTAAATAAAAAAAATAAAAAAATAACCTAACCTTTGGTATTAAACATTTAAAATGGTACCAGACATTTTTATATTGACGAAAAACATACAAAAATGTTTAAATGATACGAATATTAGGTATATACTATATGGTAATAATATGTCAACCAGGGCACTCATCATATTCCATTCATTAAATAATAAAACAACCATCATTAATATTTGTATATCAACGGCAATTTCAAAGTTTCACTTTTTTGTGAAATACTTCATATTTCATATACAATATTAACATAAATGGTTTTTATGATACAAATTTACAATATCATGAAATAATTAAACGAATTAAATTTAACAAAGCGAATAATTCGCGTTGGTAGCCCGGGAATAAATAGTAGGTACCTCTAGAACAATACTGCCACAACTCAAAATCCATTGACTGCTTTCGAATAATAAAAATGTAGTTCTATTAAACGAAAGAACGCCAACAGTGTTAAAACAATTATTTATAGGTAGGTGCCTTATTTATTATTATACCATAATTTTATCGTAAGAAACTAAATGTAAAATAATATATACAGGCGCACCTACCTACTTATTGGAGTAGACTGTAGACCGTAAACAGTTAAATATACCTACTCAATTTTATTATTCCGTGATAATAACTAAATTTCTGCTGTTATAACCATTTTGGTTATCGAGATGGGAAAAGGGGAAATATATTTTTGTATGTTGAAGATTATTATTTTAACAAAAACAATGAAGGAAATTTATGAGTTGATCTGCCTTCTACATTTTATTAATTATTTAGATATCATAGATTACATTCTAAATTTACCTGCATGCGTTATTGTTAACATTTAAAAAATATTTTAATAATTTTACAATATTGAGACAATTACTGCTACTGTGATACAAATTTTATAATCATGTCTAGGTTAGGTCGGCTAGGCTAACGATCAACAATTTGTATTAGTTATAATTATTTTTTATGAGATGAGATGCATACAAGTATCGATTATTAATTAGAACTCTTCATAGTAAATTAGTTAATATTATTTACTTATATATAAGTACCAATGTTTATAATTATAAATAATCGTTATAAAGACTTATTAGTAAAAAAATGTTTAGTTGGCACTCATAAAAAAATATTGTTATTCATTGTTATTCATAGGTATATATTCAAAGAAGCTATTTATTATAATATATTAAATAGCCCGTAACCGTTTGCGAATCACAATTGTTGATTTTCACATTTTTTGTAAGATAGGTACTTAGGCATCGTTTGATTTTTGAGTTATACATAGTAGTTTGTGCATCGACAACATAACTATAAAAAACTTGTATACCCAAAAGCACAGGTGGTTTTCTTACTATAATATTGAAATTCGCACATCTCTAAACTCACTCTCGTAATAAGTATTCAATTAAAATATAAATGTAGATATTGTATCGCATATGCATAATAGTGTTTTCATAAAAAATCTATAGGGTAAACGATCATCTATGTACTTAATTAAACGATAGAAATATTATATATTAATAATATTTTAAATATACACGTTGCACAGTTGCGCCAATGACGTAAATAATTTATAAGTCAGGTTAGGTTAGGTTAGGTCAGTAGGTAGACCTATATGTCAGCGGCGGTTACAATATAATATAATGATTAACGACCGACACACTGTCAAGTACAATAGTGAGGGCTGTTATAATATTATAATTCACCACTGTCGTAATTTGGGAGTGGTTCAAGTGAAGCACTGCATAGTAATTTCAGAAGTTAAAAAATATTTGTTTGATTTTTTTTTGGCACTGTTTTTAATTCGTTTTCTATAATTTAAAATATTTATTATATAAGTACAATTTACATAATATATTAGATTCAATGTATAGATAAACAAAATTTTGGAATATTTAATTTTTTTTGTACAGAACTTGCACGAAACGCGAGAATGGCTACACATTGCTGTAACGTCGCTATAAGCTATTAATATATTAAATTATACTATGTATAATCAATACTATTACATATAGCCATTGCTGTTTTAAATACTGCGCTGAGTGTGCTCAATAATAATAATAATAATAATAATAATAATAATAACATATAATATCGGAGAACGGATGAAGTACCTAATTATCGTAATGGGAGAGCCAGTGTTTTGCGTATTACAAAGTTGATAGCTTACATATCTATTTTTTCATGAGAGAGGCGGTGGTCACCGTCGCATAAGTTAATGCAAGGGAGATGTGTCTACGCACACACTCGCAAACACGTAAAATAGTGTAAATGACGCGTGCGCAGAAAGCAGAACACCGACAGAGGGAAGAAAATCTACCGTCTCTAAACACAGTTCCCAATAGGCAACTTGCTAACGTTTCATCAATGATCCACCAATCATTATCTATACATTTAAAATTTTAAAAATACATCAACAAATTATATCAACACAGTATATGTATTTTGTAACTGTGTTGGAGTAAAAGTGTAGGTATTTAATATATTATGGTTGCCTCATGTAAAAATATATGCCAAAACCGCAACTGTATTGCAAATGTATAATATAAAATATCATTATTATGAATTATGATACAGTGGCGTCATATGTGCTTAAAATATATTTTATTACTGAGGTGGGCAAACTATACGTGAACATATTAAAAGGTGCTAAATGTATATAAACATGTACACGACGACAATGTATTGTATTGCCATAATATTTTGGTTATCGGTATATGTAGGCAGTGCCGGTGCAAGGTTTTGCGGGGCCCAGGGCAAGTAAAAAATATGGGGCCCTCATTCCTATCTTATACATTACATCCCCATTCTAAATTAATTATAGATTTAATTCAAAAAGAAATTTTGTCCATCGATTTTAAATCAAACGATTTTTGTACATTAAGTAGGTATGTAAATAAAATCAAAACAATCAATGATAAATGTATTATCTTATTATTTTCATAGAAAATAAACTTATCATCTTAATCACTATTATACAATATCAGAATACAAATATTATTAATAATTAGCTAGGTACTTAAAAAAATAATACTATAATTAAATACTATAAATACTATAATTAAATGTATAATTGCATAATAGGTGAGTAATAATATTAATTTATAAAGGAAATTTAAAAAAAAGTGGGTAAGTCGATGTCGTTCTGCTGTACAGTAGGTTACAAGTGGGTCAATGTATAAAGGATTGTATTAAACTTGAATTCAATGACATAATATCATTGTATAAGAAAAACGATTTTGAGCGGAGACGGTTTACCAGTCTAGATATTGTTATTATTTATTATATCCTGTAAGTTGAACTTATATTATAATAGGTACCTATTATTATTTTGTATTCATTTCTATGTTGATGAACAAAGCGTTTGAAATTAAAATCCAATTTTTTACGGTTTTTCGTAATTTGTCGGTGATTATTCCTGTGGCATTAAATAGCTATTGAGAAAATCGAAAAATGACCTTTTTAGAGTACCATCTTGATTCAATTTGCTAAAAGATAAGGTACTATATTATGTTGAAATCGAAGTACTCCTTCTGGTAGATATTTTGTATACAGGATATAAAAAAAAAAATAAATAAACACCATTGTAAAACCAATATAGTTTCCTCGCTCCGCTCAGAATCTAAAATGAGTGTGTACAACAATTTATAATATTTTAAATACATAATACATTGTTAAAGTAAAATATTGTCAGTTATAATTCTTTAATTTTTCTAGCTTTTTGGATGCAAAATCATTTATTATATCTTCATATTTTAGTTGTTCTGTATTATGATTAGGGCTATGATTTATATGAAATAAAAAATTATGAAAAATATGCATTTGTTTTATTAAAAATATGCTAAAATACTTAAATATACTACATAAATATTATTAAATAAATAGTATTTCTATACATTTTTGAAAAAAACTTCAAATTTTCAAATATCTTTCAATAGCCTTAAAAGTTAGATATTTGGAAATTAAAATAAAAGGAAACCTAGCCGTATCACTGTTTATCGAATATTTTACGTTTTTTCAATTTATTTATATTTTCATAGACAGTTGGTGACTATTATAAGTACTAATATATACCTACATATTATACATACTAATGGCTACACCAAATGCGATAAGCCGATAATGACTTTAAATAGCCGATAAATGAGCACTTTAGTTTTAACAAACATAATATTTTCAACGTATCCAACGAATTTAATCTGGTAGCAACAACTTAAATTTACTGTACTTGGGTATTTTGGGTAATATGTTGTTAGTTTTTGTCGAGTAATAGGTACAAAGACTCATGATCAAATCTGAACTTGATTTTTTTTTTTTTTGGTTTCGTTCAGGTGGGAACACTAAATAACGAGGCCCCAAAATCGCGGGGCCCGGGGCACGTGCCCCGCTCGCCCCGACGCTTGCTCCGGTACTGTATGTAGGTATATTGTTCAACGTGTGTGTCACGGGTCCAAGGGGCGTTGCGAATATTTGTCTGCTCGAAGGAGCCGTGACACAGACGAAGCTACTGTGCTAAGAAGCTGGCCAGGAAGGAATTTAACCCTAAATTTAACTCTAAAAACTAACCAGCACACCCATTGAAATTTGTAACAAAATGTCACATGTTATTTTTCTAAGAGTTAAATTAGTAATTGTATCAATAATTATTATTTTTAAATTATTTCAATTGTTTTCTACAAATTCAACAAAATTTATTTTGTAATTTGTAAAAAATATAATAATTGTTTAACGTGTTTATTTAAGTAATTATAAATATAATCATAAGTGATATTTTTGAAGGGCATCATCAAAATCTGAGTCAGGGAGTATCAGGGCCGGATTAAGCCAAAATTATACACTAGGCAAAACAGTTTAGGCGCCCTTAAAAGATTCATGATACTATATACACTTAATTTTTTTTCTATTCTTAATACTAGGTATCTAATTGTTTCACTTCATAATTCATAGGTTAGCAGGTCTTTGATATCTCAATAATTTTATGGCATCATCCTCATTACTCATATTTTATATTATGTATGTTATATGTATTTCTTTAATACAACTTATAAATATTTATACACAAAAGAAATGTTACAAACTTACAAATATTAAAATATATTTTTTTAAGGTATGAACTATGAATACCTATACATTTATGAAATTTATATTATATTTAATAATTATATATAACTTATAAGAGAAACTTTTTTTTTCTTGATTTTGAGGTGGCAAAATCATTTATAATTTCATCTAAATTTAGTATTTTTAATAAATCTGACTCAATACTTAATCGAGAAAGTGCATTTAAATGGTCATCTTTCATTTTCATAACAATATCAACACAATATTCAACTATCAATATATTTACCCTTATGACAGCCTCAACAGTTTTCACACAATATTTTAATTTGGTATTTATAATAACCGAACAATATGATAACATACAATATGATAACTCAAAAGTATTTATCTATTCTGTGGTATTATCACAGAACATCTGTGGAATTATCACGTAATACCGATTACCGATATTCTGTATTTCTGTGGTGCGTACGGAACAATATTATTATTACTATTTATCACAAGATATTACATCTATTATGTGATATTACCATTATATAACCACTATCCTGTTAAGCAACATACTGCTGCCTCAAATGCTACACAGGCCACATCTTTTCATTTATTTTTAAATAATTGGAAGGGAATTACGTATTTTTATAACTAATATATTTTATTAATAGTATTATGTCTGCGTAATTTCATAATATTATAATATTTTTTCAATTACATATTGATCTTTTTTTTTGTTTTTTGTGTGTAGTTAGTTTCTATGTTATCCATAAATATGTCATTCTAATATTCTATATTATTTCTCGTCTCGAGCGCCCCTAAAATTTCGGCGCTCTAGGCAAATGCCTACTTTGCCTATACGTTAATCCATGCCTGGGGAGAATACTTTCTAATTCAACTGAACCAGTATAATTTTCTTATTCATACCTTATTTATGGATACTTGCTTCACGAGTACAATATAAAATTGTTGTTTTTTAATTTTCAATACCTACTAAAAATAAAATATTTAATTTTTTATCAAGATAATGTTTTGAAAATAATAATCGGCCAATATTTGTAAATTAAATTTTTAGAATAATATCAATGATAAAAACGTTTATTCAAGCCTAAATATATTTGTTTTGGAGTCAATAATTTTAAAACGTAAATACCTAAATAAATTATTTAAAATATTCTTTTTGGGAATTTTCAGACATATACTCACAATAAATATACAACTGTGTTATAATATTAATATATTGCTGGAAGGTATTGTTACACGATTTCGTAGAAATCGGACGGCCGTGTTCACGATATAATATCATGTTTACGATTACCAATACATCTTCCGGTATAATAGTGAAGGTTGTTATAATATATTATTGGAATTCATGTCCATTGTATTCCTTTAAAAATAATGTAATGTGCTATTAAATAAAATAAATACTAATATATTGTTATACAGCGGCGCCATATCAGTTAACAATATTTTATAACAGAGGCGGGCACAAAAGAGTCGTGGATTGAAACAGTTTGAATGTCTCTGGCTGGTAGTAATAATATTATATAGGTGGGCAGAACTCGAATTGTAGGGGGGGGGGGGGGGGTGGTGCGCAGGAAGACGGAGCTCCCCTACTATTTTTATTTTTCTTTTGCGTACCCCTACTATTATTTTTTACTTGGACGGTGGGGTGGTACAAACTAGTGTCCAAAAAAATTGATGTCACATTAGTTCATAGATCATAGAGCATAGGTATATTATATTATATTATATCATAAGTATAATATTATTATCTAAGGCACAGATACTGATGTGATCTAGTACTATCTTAAATCGTATTCCGAATGAAATGTTATCAGTTTCAGTAATAGTTATCATTATAGAGGTTGTTTTATGGTACACAAGTCGGTAGATGCAACACATGGGGCGGTGGCGATTCCAATATAATATAACAATTTATTAACGACACATCGCAAGTACAATAGCGTGGGCTGTTATATTATTATTATTACGAATGTTTATAATAGGTTTGTAATTTTACTAGGATACAGTCGTGGCTCCATATCTGTTTACAATAATTTATTACCGAGTTGGGAAAATGCGAGAACTTAGGGCAGCTATATTTATAAGCGCCAAATTTAAATTAGCATGTACATGACAATAATGCACTATATTATCATAATTCTTTGGTTATAGCCTTATAGGTAAGTGTGCATCGCGGGTCCGTGGGGCGTTGAATGTTAGTTCCTATGCGGAAAAAAAAATACTTAATATTGTAGTATTAGAACCTATAGACTAATCATTTATTTGCGATTATTGGAATAATATATTATATCATTAAATTATTTAAACTACATTTAATTTTTTTTTTATAATATACGATACTAAAAATATTACTTATATACTACAATATTAAATGAAATTATTGTAATTTTATTTTTTGTCAACATTTATCCGAGCATTAGTATAATGATCTAATATCTTAGATTTTACATTTTTAAAAACGATAACAGCGATTATAAACTAGCGATTTTGGGTATAATAATTATATATCAGTTATATTTTCAGTGCACATACTATATGTATATTTAACCTAAAAATCGAGAAATGCGAAATTGTCATTTAAAAAAGGTGAAAATGTATTAACAATAGTGATGCGCAAACGACAACCAGTAATTCAATATACGATAATATAGCAAACACATTATTCATTATAATACCTTTGATTTATAATAATATTAGCTCTCCGAGCGTCGCTGGGGGAGACCCTCAAACCCCCCGAGTTGGTGAAGAGTTTTAACCGATGTCGGAAGCTGCAGTGGTCTTTTGGTCTGGTCGTCGATCTCGAGCCGGTTGGTGTGTGATAAGGAGTCAGGTGATAAGGTTAATACCACCGCGGTTCGACGTGGTAGCCCGGGTTATGCCACCGGAAATTCGAAATTCCGTAAAATAATCATATAGTCGCCGCGAGTTTTTTTTAACGTTCTTTACTGCCGCCGAAAACGCAACATTACATGAAAAAAATTTTAAAAAAATTTGGGCGTTCATGCAAATCATATAGCCGCAGTATTTTTTTGGATGTCTATCAGGTTAGTCACCTCGAATGACATTCGCCGTAGTAATAGGGGTAGTAATAGAAGTAATAGGTGGACAATTTACGACGGCCAGGTCACGTCATCAGATATGCAATCCGACTGCGTCGGATCGCGGACAACGTTCATTACTAAAAAAGCAAAAATAAGTAATAAATTACGTGAAAAAAAATTTAAAAATTTTCGGACGTCCATGCAAATCATATAGCCAACGAATTATTTAAGTGTCTAGCAGGTCAGTCACCTCGAATGACATTCGCCGTAGTATATAACTACACACAATGCAAACGATATACTACACAACCCAAAAAAACATATTGTGTATACTGTATACCTACCTATGATATCTGAACTAATAAATACATACATATCAATATAATATTACAGTTGTCAGGTGAGTTAACTGGTTGAGGTAATCAAATAGCCACTTTCTTATTTTGGTAATTCATAATAAATTTATGTATTATACAAATACTGCTATACAGTTACTATATAAAATATATTAATAAATAAATATATCCTCATTAAGTCATATAGTATACATATAGGTTAGTAAAGTTATTAATTTGATTTTATGCTCATGATTAAACATACCTATAGTATAGTCCAGTGCTTCTCAACCTGGGGGCCGCGGCCCCCTAGGGGGCTGTGGCTATATGATTGGGGGGCCTTGAAATATTTTTTTTATTTAAAATATTTTCGGTTATTCAGTTATAATATTACCATTATAACCGACCATATGATTAATCATTGTCGATAAAGTCTAATGTTAGATTACTGTTATTAAATAATAATAAAATTGTTATTACATCGGGAAAGTTTATCTCACATTAGAGTTATTAGATTACCTACTTTAATCTTATAATAATAATAATCTATTAAAGATTAAACTATCGAAAATGATGATAACTTTAATGATGTAAAGCCTTTGCAGTACAGTCGCGTTTCTTTGCTCGATATCGTGTGTTTCGTGTGGACGTGTGGTGTTAATAATATTATTTTAAGTTTAAAATGGAAAAGTGGTTGAAAGGAAATATAAAATCAGATACTTCTACTTCAACTAGTAACATAAGATTTCCAGAAACAGATAATTCTAGTTCAACAACCAGCAAAAGAAAAAATGAATTTTTACCTGCAAACAATAAAAAAAAACGCAAGTACAATTCAGAATATATAAAATTTGGTTTTATTGCATCATGCGTAAATAAGGAAGAACGACCGATGTGTGTCATATGTTCAAATACACTCTCAAACGATTGCATGAGACCTGGAAAATTAAGTAGACATTTAATTACTATGCACCCCGAACACCAAAATAAAACGTCTGATTTTTTTGAAAGAAAAGCATCAGAACAAAGTCGGCAAGTAGTTTTTTTTGATAAACATACTAATTTAAATAAAACACTTCTTAAAGCTTCTTTTGAAATGGCTTTACTAATTGCTAAAGCTAAAAAAAGTTTTACTATTGGAGAAAACTTGGTTTTACCTGCAGCAATAAAAATATGTGAAATTGTACACGGTGATAAAATTGCAGATGCATTACGGTCCATCCCTGTTTCTAATGATACTATTAAAAGAAGAATAGACTATATGGGGGATTATATGAAATCTCAATTATTAATTCAAATTTTTCTCAAATCTTCTTGGTTAAACGCATTTAAAAATGGAGATTCCTCAATGTTTACGAGCTTACACGATTTTCTTACCGTTAATGAGCTTTCAATGACAACTTCAGTTTCAAGTATAATAACTGATCATTTGTCTTCAGTACTAAAATTTTTATCTGAATATTTTCCAAATTTAAATAAAAATAATGAAGACGATTGGGTAAAAAAACCATTTTCTATTTCTTTGAAATACGATCATATTTCATGGGCCGCAAAAGAGCAATTAATTGAAATTAGAGAAGACTCAACTCTTGAAACCGAGTTTAATGAAAAAGAACTTACCGAATTTTGGTTAAGACGACAGCAAGAGTATCCTGTAATTTCAAAAGCGGCTTTACTTATATTAATACCTTTCGCATCAACATATCTTTGTGAAACTGCATTTTCACAACTTCAAATTATAAAAAACAAACATAGATCCTGCATTTCACAACAGTCTTTAGAATCAAACTTGCGTATTTCAGTTTCGAATATCACACCTGACATAAATATGTTATGCGAAAATATGCAAGCCCAACCGTCACATTAATAAAATTAATTCACATTTTTTATTATTATTATTAACCTAGCCTTTGTTTGAAATCAAATCAACATTATTACTGAATATTTTTGTATTTCTTTATAGTTATTATTACCAATTCTTTTTTTGTTTATAATATATGTTTTTAAGTTTTATACACCTATACATTTTAATAATTTATTTGTGTGAAATTGTGAAATAAGTGCATGTAAGTATAGTATATTAGTATATCATTGAAAAAAATAATACTGATGACCTTTTTTTATTTATTTTTTGCTTTTACATCCATGGAAGGGAGCCTTGACAGTTTTACATTAAATTTAGGGGGCCCTATAACAAAAAAGGTTGAGAAGCACTGGTATAGTCGACTCGACTCGAGCTAGGATATTTTATTATATAATTAATATTTATTATTTATTATAATATATACATGTGCCTGCGTACAGATCGAGTAGGCAAAATGACTAAAGGCAGTCAAATATAATAATATAATAATAACGCAGTTTATTAAATCAAAAAAGACCTGTAAATATATCAATAAAAAAATCGAACTTTTCGACGTATGCATTTATGCCTGTAATACCTACGCGACGTAAAGTGCGGTAAAACTCGACTTTTCTAAAAAATTATCGATAAACACGCGCGACGGCGGCACTCGGTTTGCACGTTATCTCCGCCGCCGCGGGCCCACCGGGAACAAAGGACGGCCGCGCGCGGCCTGTAAATTTAGCGGAGAACGCGAATAAGGTCCGAACGAAGACGAAAAATTGATATCTTCATACATAAACTAAATTATTTATAAAAAAAAGTTTTTATCTTTAATCTATAAATATAAATACAAAGTTCTTCGTAAATATACCTTTTTTTTTTTCTGATAATATTTTCTATACATCTTCAAACTTATAATCTCTAAGTTCTTCGTAAAAATACCTTTTTTTTCTGAAATATAATATTACAAAGCGGAGACCTGGGGGACCGCCCATCTAAGTTTTTCATTAGCCGTCTCTTACGCTAGTACAAAAAATCGCAAAAGGAGCGCCACACGGGTCTCTGCTTTATAGTTTTAGATACTCACTACTAAAAATGTATTTTTTTACTAATAAGTATTTGTAACTAATATTAATAATTATTATCATAGGTATTTGTATAAGTAAATAATAAATTAATACATTTAGTATAAAGAGTTCAAATAAAATTAATATTTTATATTTGCGACGATATATTATGTACTATGCAGGTACTTACCCACCTATAATATAATATAATAACTACCGAGCTGAGGCATTCAAACTATTTCAATCCACAACAATTTCATGCCTGCCTGTGTTATATAATATTATGAACCGATATAGCGTCGCTATATTACAATTTATTACATAAAATATAAAATATGAAATATAAATAGCTTGGGTGCGAAAACATTTTTGAATATATAACCTATAATAAGTGCAAGGGACATAAGTTATAAGGTTAGTTGAGCTATGGTTGATATACTGACTTGAACAATGTTTTTTAAATATTAATAATGTGGTAAAATATTACACTAACAATATCGTTTAAAAATATTTGTTCTATCACTTTCATATGGTTGTGAGTAATATTATATTCTGAGATTTTTTTTCCTAGGGTGGGTTTTTTCCGGAGACGAGTGTTTATTCATGGGGATTTTTATACCGCATTTCATATAATTATATATCCACCCACTAAATGTATGCGATAATATGTTTTTTTTAAAATTAACTTCCCAATAGACTATTTCGAACATGCTGCCGTTTTTATTATAATATTTGGCAACCGGTCCGTGAGACGCCGGGCTCCGCTGAATTATTATTATTTTGAGTTTCGCTCGATAAGAGACGTCTTCGCCGGCCAACCTTCGTACACTTGTCGTGTTATTTAATATATTATCGTCAAATATTTAATATATTATCGTCAAATATTTAATATATTTTATATGTATATTGAGTCACCTATCCCATCCAAAGTTGTAAACACCACCTTTTTATTTTATTAGTTGCCCGGCAAAATGTCAGTAAATAGCCGGCAGCGCAAACATCGAAAATTTGGGCACACTTGTTTTAATATAATCTTGCGGTGCTATAAAACTATAATATTATATTTTAAGAATCAGCTAACTTCTTCGGACGTTAAAATCATCAATATTGTTATATCAAAATGTCCAAGGTACACGTTTTAGATACAGGCTGCTGGCACACCACCTATAGAAACTCCGAAGCAAAAATTGACAAAGACCGATATTCGTTATAACTTTTTTGACCCATATTACGTTATATCACCACGGACTACAATATAATATAGGTATTTAGTGTCCTCTGGCTTACTGCGGAATACAAAAAAACCATTTTCCTTTAAAACGAACATATCAAACTAGTTTTACTGCTTGGGAGGTTGGTGGGATTAACGATTACGTACCTGTATGTACACATTGTATTCTGCGTAAAATAAACGTTCTAAAAGGCACAATTTCAAAGTCGATCGAGACGGCGTCAGCCGTGCCACCGGGTGGCCGCCTTTTATCAAAACAGACTAACGAGGGACTAATATTTTATTTTTGCTACGATATATTATGTACTATGTAGGTACTTACCCACTTATATAATATAATAACTACCCAGCTGGTGCATTCAAACTGTTTCAATCCACAACAATTTCATGCCTGCCTGTGTTATATAATATTATGAACCGATATAGCGTCGCTATATTACAATTTATTACATAGGTACACTCATAATATTATAACAACCCTCACTATTACACCCGCCATTTGTAGAAAACAATTGACATAATATAAAATAACTAAATAGAATAACGCATACGTTGAACAATATACTATATACATATACTGATAACCAAAATATGTGACAATCAGCGCATTCTCGACGTGTACATGTTTATAAATATTTGGCGCATTTTAATATGGCCCTCAAAGGACACACATTTGCCCGCCTCAGTAATAAAATATTGTAAACACATATGCCAATGTATCATAATAATATTATAACAGCACTTGCTATTTTAGGTACTCGGCGATGTGTCATTAGTCTATAATATATTGTAGCCGCCGCGGTCCTATGCGGTGAGCTAGCCTATATATTTTTGTCATTTGCGCAACTGCAATTATTTAAAATACCAATATAATATTATATTTCTATCGTTCAATTAAGTTTATCAATGAGCGTTTACAATATTAATTTTTACTAACTTTACTTTTTACCTGATAGATAACTTATAAACTATACAATATTATTACGGTATATATATATAAATATTTTAAAATAGAAATACCTATACAATATATGAAAATTGAATATCTATAACGAGAATAAAATAATATAGACATGTGTGAATATTATGATTATAGTTAGAAAACAACTTGCGCTTTTAGGTATACACATTTTTACCAGTTATATAGTGGAAGTATAACCAAAAATTCCAACAATAAACAACTGTGTTACAAAAAGGTGAAGTTCAACAATAAATTGTGATGCGGAAACGACAACCAATGATTTAATATAATATTATAATATAAATAGCTTGGGTGCGAACACGTTTTTTAATATATAACCTATAATTAGCGCTAGGGACTTAAGTCATAAGGTTAGTTGAGCTTTAGTTGATAGTTGACTTGAACTGCAATGTTCGTGATTTATACAAATAAAATTTAAAAAGGTAAAAAAAATATATTTTTAAGTATAATATGTAATTAATTTTGAATTAAATATATAATGTGTGCATGTGTCGGATGTCGGAAATTCAGGTGTCGGCAAAATAGTGTTTCACGAATTAATTTGTCGTCCATTCGGTACATCACGGTATTCCTATGCTATAGAGAGGTAGGTAGGTAATAGAGGTAAGTATAAGTATAAATTATTTTTAATTAAATATTAATAATGTGGTAAAATATTACACTAATAATATCGTTTAAAAATATTTGTTCTATCACTTTCATATGGTTGTGAGTAATATTATATGGGTTTTTTCCGGATACGAGTGTTTATTCATGGGGATTTTTATACCACATTTCATATAATTTTATATCCACCCACTAAATGTATGCGATAATATGTTTTTTTTTAAATTTACTTCCAAATAGACTATTTCAAACATGCTGCCGTTTTTATTATAACATTTGGCAACCGGTCCGTGAGACGCCGGGCTCCGCTGAATTATTATTATTTTAAGTTGCGCTCGGTAAGAGACGTCTTCACGGGCCAACCTTGGTACACTTGTTGTGTTATTTAATATATTATCGTAAAATATTTAATACGTTTTCTTATTTATATTTATATTGAGTTACCTATCCCATCCAAAGTTGTAAACACCACCTTTTTATTTTATTAGTTGCCCGGCAAAATGTCAGTAAATAGCCGGCAGTGCAAACATCGAAAATTTGGGCACACTTGTTATAATATAGATTATAGAATACTATAATATTATATTTTAAGAAACAGCTAACTTCTTCAGACGTTAAAATCACAATATTGTTATATCAAAATGTCCAGGTACACGTCTTAGATACAGGCTGCTGGCACATGGCCTATAGAAACTCCAGAGCAAATATTCACAAAGACCGATATTAGTTTTACCTTTTTTGACCCATATTACGTTACAATATATTATAGGTATTAAGTGTCCCTGGCTTACTGCGGAATACAAAAAAACCGTTTTCCTTTAAAAGGAACATACCAAACTGGTTTTATTGCTTGGGAGTTAGTTGGGTATAACGATTTCGTACCTGTATGTACACATTGTATTGTGCGTGAAATTAACGTTCTAAAGGGCACAATTTCAAAGCCGATCGAGACGGCGTCAGCCGTGCCGCCGAGTGGGCGCATTTTATCAAAACAGACTATCGATGGATGAGTAAGAGGTGGGGGGTAAATTCTTAGTCACTGGCAGCTCAAGTGTCCTACGTGTTAGGGCAGTCGGCTCATTGCGTTTTTCACTGAGCTAACTGTAAGACGTCCGCACATGCACCAACGAGCTGGAGATTTCAACGAGTGACTGGTGAGTACGGCCAAATAAAATTTACTTTTACGCGTATTGTTATATTATGTAAGGGCTGTGAATTGTAGGGAATCGCATTAGTTTTAGTTATTATTATAAAACATAACATTGTAAACACAAAATTTGCTACCAAACACGTAATTTAGACAGGAAGCGGAATGGGACAAGATTTTTATTATAGCGCATTCATATCCTTTTTTCGCGTTTCGGTATCTAATATTTCTATATGGATATTTAATAATATTATGTACCAACTATCACAGGCGTCTAATATTTATTGTACAATTTACAGTTTTAATGACATACAGCATTATTCAAACCGGCTCCCAACCATCGGCAGAATAACTGATATTTATCGGGACACAACGAAGCGGACGTTACTCGCAGTACAGAGTTTTGCTATTGATTTCAAGAAAAATACATTTATCGTAAGTATATTTTGCTTTATTTTAGACATTATACCGTGCAATAATACTTTGGTAAAAATTACTAACTCACTAAACATAATACAGAATGATTTAATTGACTACATTTCAAATGCTTGATTGCCAAATTTTATTTTACTTAAATCGGGACAAACATGAAAAACAAAACAATGATTAAGAAAAAACAGTAATTTCTACGCAAAATAAATTTTGGTTTTCGGTGTAACTCTTTGACCGTAGAATTTGCACTGCTTATTTATTTTAGCATTTTCTATACACGAAAAAATTTTCAAAATATTGGTTTTGTTTTGTTACTTATATTGTTACAATGACAATCACAAAAACGTGCAAGTTATTAAGAGTTAGAAATTCATAAAAAGTTATTTTTTAAATCTAAGTTTTTAAAATGTGATACCAGATTATACCTCATAAGTTAGTCTTCTTCGATCAAAAATAAAAATGTCTATAAGAAAATCAAATCACATTTTTATGAGCGTATAGCGTATTTGAATCACGGAAAAAAATCCCGATAAAAATGAATGAAAAATATCAAAATTGAAGTATAATTATGTTAAAATTGTATCCAAAAAAAAAATTAAAGTCACATAAAAAATCATATAATATCATATAATAAATACTTAAATCACATATTAAAATATAATTAAATTAAATTTTATACAAGTCTAAAATAATAAAATGTAATACAATAGTCTTAATTAATACAATTTAGTATAGTAATATAGTGTCTATATAATTATTATAATAATGCTATAATAATTTAATATTATAATTAGGTACACCTATTATTTATGTTATGACTTACGACTGTTAAAAAGGCCTGTTTATAGGTATACATATAACCTATTATTATACCAAAAAACGTTTGTTTTTATGTAATGTTCTTAATCAATGTACAAATTATAGGTATCTATAGTAATTTTGTATGTATTTATTAGTCTACTATATTTGAAAAACCATCCTGAATGAATTCCTATTAAAACAAACTAAATGTTTTTAAAAATTATCTCTGCTTTTAATTTATGACAATTCTTTTATATATACAATCTGATATATACCATATTATCATTACACTAAAACTTGAAAATTAAATATATATATAATATTTATACACTATTTTATGGAAGCTCCCATCTATTTTTTATAATGTAATATGATTTTTTATGTAACTTTAATGTATTGAAAAATACAATTTTAACATATTTACACTTCAATTTTGATATATTTTCACTCATTTTTTTCGTTTTAAAAATGTAATACAAGATATCTCATAAGTTTATGTTCTTCGATCAAAAATAAAAATGTCTATAAGAAAATCAAATCACATTTTTATGAGCGTATAGCGTATTTGAATCACGGAAAAAAAAATCCCGATAAAAATGAATGAAAAATATCAAAATTGAAGTATAATTATGTTAAAATTGTATTTAAAAAAAAATTAAAGTTACACAAAAAATCATATTATATCATAAAAAATGTTAATAACTTACTTAAATCACATATTAAATATAATAAAATAAAATTTTATACAAGTCTAAAATAATAAAATGTAATACAATAGTCAATAATAATTACAATTAAAGTAATATAGTACCTATAAGATTATAATAATAATGCTATAAAAATGTAATATTATGATTATTGAATATTATTCTTTCTTATGTTATGACTTGAGGCTATTAAAAAGGCCCGTTTATAGGTATACATTTAACCTATTGTTATACCAAAAAACGTTTGTTTCTATGTAATATTCTTAATCAAAGTTCAAATTATAAGTATCTATAGTAATTTTGTATATATTTATTAGTCTACTATATTCGAAGAACTATCCAGAATGGATTCCCATTATAACAAACTAAATGTTTTTAAAAATTACCTCGGCTTATTACCTTTCAATTTATGATGAATAATTTATAATATGAAACATTTTATATTATTATCTATACAATTTGATATATACCATTTTATCATTTCACTTAAACTTAATAGTAAACTACTAAATTATAGCAAAAGCCAAAAATATGATCTTCATTAAGGAACTTGAAAACTCCCCACTATTTTTAATGATATTATATGATTTTTTATGTAACTTTAATGTATTTTTCAATACAATTTTAAAATATTTACTCTTCAATTTTGATATATTTCCATTCATTTTTTTCGGGACTTTTTTTCCGATTACCCATATTTTTACATCATTAGTTAGTCACTAGATTTCTCATATAGCGATTTTATTATTTTGTTGTAATATAAAAACAAATAACTGTAAATACATGAAAATACATGAAAATCTCACTAAATGTTTATATTTAATTTTCTATGAACTATAGCATTTTGAAAATATTTTTAATGATTTATTATTATTATTCTCTTTATGATAAAGTTTATATAATAATTAACTAAAAATCAATTTTCTTTAGTCCGAAATGCCCAGAGTAACCATGAGGAGATGCATTATAAAAATGAACGACCCCGCGATTGGAGACTATTTCATGTGCAAGAATTGCAAACATTTCATGTTGTCGAGAGAGACGGCAGAATTGCATCGTAAATGTACCAAACAAGTATTGGCCGCGTAAGTATAAATTGATCTTATAAGTCTAACCATCTTACTATCCATATCGATGATTTCATTTTAATTATTTAATACTGCAAACAATTCATCAAGCAATTTAAATTCCATCTACTCAGAAAAAATTTAAATTTAAATTATAATATGATTAAAATATTCCTAGTTAATTTAACTATAATTTTTTTTTTCTAGATTTGAACCAAAGGAAGATGTATATCGCTGTTCAACATGTGGTAGATACTTCGATAACAAAGAGCAATGGAGTAGACACAATAATTTACATAAAGCAATCGGAGATTACAATCCGTTCAAATTTGCATACCTTATAGACGACGATAATTTTGTTAGGAGTTTACGTTTATAATTTTATGTTTTATTGGCTGTAGTATTTCGTATTATTGTTATTTAATTAGTTTTATGTTTTTTTTGCCTGATAATAGTAAACTAAGATACATTGTTTACTTATATTTAACATATTTTTTTATTGTATATACAACTTTTTGCATACCTACTTGTACTCTTGTGTTTTTGCACTACGTACTTTAAGTTTTAAATTCCTAACTATAAAATAAGGTAATTGTTTATGTTCCAAGTCGTTTAATTGTGTCCTCTGAAAATTCAAAATTAAATGATTATTGTTATTTAATCTTTACTCGATTGTTTTCTAGCTTTTTGAATAGAAACTGCCAAAGTATAAAAATAAAATTGTCAAGAAATTACGATGAGTTTATACAGTTGACAATAACACGGACGTGAGCGACTTGACATATTATATTGTCAAGGGGTAATAGTGAATGAAAAATGAATATTATTTCAGTGTAGTATTTGCTTGAGCTTTCCTGTATGTGATGATGAAAGAAGAAGAGAAGAGATAGTTTAATAGACATTAATTCAATTAATTCAGACACACTGAATACGGGTAACGAAATGTAAGTGTGATTAGTGCACAACAAAACAAATAAAAATCGACTAAAAACGTACTACATACCCACTTAAAATTCTAAATTCCTAAGCTATGGATTATGGTTACTTTCTGTGTTCCAAATTGTTTAATAGATTGAACTCGTTAATAAAATGAGAAGTTTATAATATCTATTATTCAAAAAATTTTATTTTTACTTTAGCCTAAATGTTGAGTGTAGTATACCTAGCGTTTTCCTATTTTTCTATCTTTTGTAATTCATTGTTTGAGTTATTTCCAAAATCATTACTTTAATAACTACTTTTCATGAGTACACCGATACTTCTTAGATATTATACCAACTACATCGTATCTAGTTCTAACACAAGACAACACGTCACAACTATGTATAATATTGATGTTTAAATGTTTTATTTAACATGCGAATAGGTTATATTATAATTTTAGTTTATATTTAAAGTCATTAAATTCCGTTTAAATAATAAATATTTAACTAACATACCAACCATACAACCTTAAAAATTACTTATGTTAAGGGTGCGAGTTTTTTAAATTTTCCACAATTCTATAAAATTTGAATATTAAATTTTATATTCTTGTTCCCACCTCAATCATTAGATTTCACCACTAATTTACTACCCGATACCTATTTAAGGGTTTTTTAGACATAATATTATAATTTATAAAGTTTGAGAGTAAAATAATGAAAAACAGAGATCGATGCGGGCAGTAGAATATTTCCGTCTAGCAATAAAAAAAAAAAATTATGAAATTTGGTTGATTCTAAAAGGCAGTATTGTTAGTCCATTTTTGAGGACAAAATGGTATCGGCAACGGGCGCATTTAGAAAAATAAATTTAAAATTAAATTTTTAACATTTTAGGAAATTATAATAAAAAAGGGCGGACAAGTGGGTGTTACTCTGCTGTACAGTAGGTTACAAGTTTTTCACTGTAATGGATGGCGTTAAATTTGAATTCGATGATATAATAGCATTGTATAAGAAAAACGATTCTGAGCGATGACGATCAGTCACCCTATGATATTACTAAGCATATTTGGTGATATTATTGTGTATAAAATAATTTATATATGACCAATTTAAGTGGAACTTTCTTTTAAATTTTCTATACTAAAATATAAAAATTAAACATTTTATACATTTTTTAACTACAAAATAATTATTAAATTTTAAATTTGATAAATTTTGACAAAATTCGTACTTTAAATGGTTATAAAAAAAATTGTGCCAACGTATTTTTAATATTTCTCAACAGCTATTGTAAAAATATATCAGGAGCCTTGTATTAAATGTTCACGCTGTTGTACTCAACAAATAAAATTTTATTGATAATTATAGAAAAAAAGCAAAAAAAATTTGAAAACTTACAATGTTCGTAAACAGCTCGGATGTTGACAAATCTAATACTTATGAAATATAACTCTAAAATATAAAATAGTTTGTTTTAGGTACTTTGCCATGTTGTATTTATGTTTCTATTCTGAGTAGTCAGTTTAAAATAATAGATAGGTATAATGCAATGATAGATTTTTTTTTATACCGACCTATCATATAGGTACAATTAATTTGTAATTGTAAAATAATTTAATGTTGGTAAAATTTTTACCAATAAAATAAATAGATACTTGTGAACAGAATAATATTGTGAACTCTACTACCAAGTGTATGTTATTGTTATTAATATTTACTGACTCTTATAACATGAAATGTCAAATAGGTGTTAATAATGACAAAATATTTTGGTTATTAAAACAAAATAGTGTTTACTTCAAATCCAAAATATTTTTTTATCTGATGGTTTGGAGAAAAATTATAAGTAATATGTAACTATGCATCTGTATCTATTATTCTATAATTAAAAATAATACCTAATGTTTTATTTTTTTAAAACATACTCAAACTTTTAAATGCTTTAGGTTATACAAAAAAAAAAACATATCTGACTTTTGATTATAATATGATATTACCTTTACCAGAAAACTCCATTTATTTTCTTTAACATTAACATTATATACTATCAACTTAACAGAATTATACGCTTCTTAGCTACAAACGTATATAAAAATGACTACATATTATTCAAAATTACTATAAATATTGATTGTTTTTTGAAAATTCGATGGTTAATAGAGCACTTAAAGTCCTCGGGTTCATCATACGTAATACTAAATTATTTAAGTCGGTTGGATGCCTTTGTACTTTATACTATGCCCTTGTCCGCTCTCTTCTTGAATTTGGATCTGTGATCTGGCAACCGTATTTAGTCAAAGACCAGCTACGACTTGAAAGCGTCCAAAATAAATTTCTTAACTTTATTGCCTTCAAAATGAACATTTATCACGAAAATCATGATTATTCCAACATAAGGCAAGTTTTGAACATCCCAACTCTTACCTCTCGTCGTGCAAAAGCAGACTTAGACTTTCTAAATTTAATTCTAAGTGGTTCTTTGGACGTTCCTGATCTCCTTGCAGCTATACCATTCAGAGTTCCTTCTCATTCTTCCAGAAACCAATCACAATTTTATGTCCCAACCCGCAAGACCTCGTATGGGCACAACCACACTCTACACCGCATGCTCAGAGCTGCGAACAACCAATAATCTTTAGGCCACTAATTATACTTCTACCTTTATAATTATACTATGTATCTATATTATAACATGTATACTCTGAAATATTTATACTTTTATCTAAATTATTTATGTACCTAATTAATTATTTATGTATTCTACCTTACTGTACTTATATCATACCTACTTGTAATAATATGTAAAATTGCCGTTTCGGCGTTTAATAAACAATAATAATAATAATAAATAGAGGTACTTAAATAAAGATATTAATAACTTATAAATGTAGGCGGCACTTGGTTGTATTTTAAGGGGAAGGAGGAATAATTATAAATAAAAAATGTTCAACACCACACCTCCAAACAATCTTTATATTTGTGATTATTTTTTGTATACACATTGTTAAAAAAAATGTCTAAATTAATATTTAGTAAAGTATTTAACACAACCGCTAACCACTGAAGGATTGCAACATTAACTATATTTAGAACGCTTTTTAAGTTACCTAGGTAATTCAAATACTGTATTGGATGTATTTCTAATTAAAAATAAAATACTTACCTAATTTATTTAAAAAGTTCAAAAAATCATTTTTCTGATTATTTTTCACTTATAATTGTTGAAGTATTTCAGAATTAAAATAAATTAAAATAAGTATTTATTTAGTAGCCCTCACCCCCTCGAAATTTTTAAAATTAGAACAAGAGTTTTTATATATTGAACGTAAACTTGATACCTAAGTGTCCTGTAGCCTTATTAAAAAAAATATTGTACGTATGTAAAGTATTTTTACCTATTACCTTTACCAGTACCTCACCTAACCATTTTACGACTTGATAACAAAAATATATCATTTGAATAATACTCGTCCTATTAGGCCTCGGCCTATTAGGACGGACCTGGTGTTGTTGTCAACGCCAACTGTCGCCACTGGTCTATAAGATTATTTTTATAATAATATTTGTTTGATGTAATAATATTAATATTGTTATCGTTGTACAAATAATTGTTATCCGGGAAGTCACTTTAACGTAAATTTTATTTGTACAGTCGGGATTCTTACAATACTGCAGGTGTACAAAGACACACATTTTGTGCAGTGAAAATTGATGTGATTTTGCTGTTTAAAAAAATAATTTCAGGATTATATTATTTATTGTAGGTATAATATAAAAAAGTAATATTGCGAAAACCTCAAATTAAAAAAAAAATGTTTCCATTAAAATTAAAAAGAATTTACATAGTAAATTTATTGTTTTTATTTTTATAAACAATTATGATTACAAATTACCTATTACAAGTAAATATTACTTAGTAAAATATATTACTTATATTTACAAAAAGAATTTTAAAATGATTATTTACAATAAAAATAGTGCATTAATATAAAACGATTTATTTATTCAGTATATCATGGGTAGAGTCTGGATTTAGATGTTTTTACATATCATTTCTGAGAATAATATGCGGTCTCGTAAAATTAAAAAATTTAGATAGTACAGTAGTATACAGTTATATAGCCGGAACAGTTCAATGGATAACAGTCCGTGGAGTTTGGTCTGCGTAGAAAATTGCCCTACTGTAATCCAATTGTGGAAATACATTTGTGCAGTCAGAGAAAAATGATTAAAAAATACCCTGGAATACCGCCGCTTAAGAACTGTCGTGGGTGTCAAAAATATACATGGTGCGTGTATCGATTTGGACCGGTTCAGGCATAGATAATAAAATGATGAATAGGCCATTCCTATATTAATGTACGAGGGGTTTGCGTGCCGAAATGTGGATGAGAGACAGACTGCTTTTATATAGTGCTTCTCACTCTAGCAAGGGGTTTTATCGTTATTTTATTATAAGACTCCTTGTAACGTTCATGCACCTGTGATAAGCTGATATCATGGCCTATCAATTATGTTATTATCTATGGGTTCAGGACGGTCAATACGACTTTGCGGACAACATGTGACAACACTGGTGAAGAAGATGTCTTTTCCCGATGACCAAATACCGACACGCTCTCTGGCCCCTGGTGAACGCTGCCCGCATCCACCACTATTAGTCACTACTCCACTGTTTACCGCATTCATTTGCCGCTGAACATCTATCCTCGGAGCACGTGTCTGTTGCTTTCACAGGACATATTTTGCGAGATAACAGAGAACCACCGCACAGATATTTATCGCAAACATGGCGCCGACTACTAGAAGTGGTGAGTATCCAGTTTCCCTTATTCTCCGTGTTTTTATATTCGAATGTTATTTCGATTTTCGTGTGTTCGAATCTCGGACTCTGTACATTTTACATTTTATGATAAGGCTTGGTTTTTATACTACATTTAAAAATGTAATGAATATAATATTGTTGTTGAAGTTAGGCACGGGAACATATATATGAAAATACTAGATTTCCGGCTTCTGCTGTAGTCCACACCTACGTATTAAATAATGATCCTACAAAAAAACCGCCAGTCGTTATCTAATTGGTTACTGTTTACAAACTAAACTGATGCGACACGTTGAAAGATACTATTTTGTACATATCACGGATAAATAATACATACATACTATAACCTACAGACTTTACATTGTTTTATTTTGTTTTTTTTTAAACGACTGCTATAGAAATAATGAAATACAATACAACAAAAATCATTATAACTAATCTCATTTACAATAATAATATAAAATACCGTACGATTTTCAACCGACCGAAATCTGTATAATATACAACATAAATATCCACCTCTTAGATAACGGTGGCAGTAAATTTATTGGCGACAGTAATAATAATACCGAAGTCGGCTGTCTAGTATTTTTTTATATTCGTGGGTATGGGTAAAACACGAATGTACACTTGACGTCATAAGCCGTATCCCATGCATGCGGCCGCAGCAAATCGTACCTAAAACGTTCTCGTCATCTGTTGAGTTTCAATTATAATATATTATAGTATTATTGTGTACGTTTAATACTGATTCTGTTTTGATGTTTTAATTTAGTTTACTAATATAGAATCATTAGTGGTTAGTGAGTAAAAATTCTGGGGAGACTTTAATGTTATAATTGCTCAAGACATAAACTTCGTAAGATTTTTAAATATCACAACAAAAAACTTCGTCGAACGGCTAAGTAAAAAAAAAACAGGTCTTTAAGCACTTTAAAGATGTGATATCATAATTAAATGTTAAGTCATTTGAATTAAAATATCTACGTTTATTTTGTATCAATAATTTATTTACTTGGCGAGCAATCGCGTATATTAACAACGCGAGATGCGGCCGCCGTCATTCCAGATTTCATTATAATTTCCCATTAAAATGTTAGCACGTTTTATTCGATAACTTAATTTCCAACAGTACGATTTCTACGATTTTTGCAAAAGGATCATCTGCACAATTTTTCTGATTTTTTCCATTTTATCAGAGGTATTAATCGATTCAGTTAGATAACTATAGTTAGGTCTGGTTAAAAAATACATCAAAAGTTACACCGTTTAAACGGGCTGTTCCTGCTTCGAGATAATAAATGTACACTGTCTTGCCGCTGCTATGTTTTTTTGTTTACTTCACTCGCGCCACGACCGTAACCAAACCTAATAGAAACGGCGCACAGTGACTGACGACGGCGCCGCCACCGCCGCCGCCCGGCGTATTGTTATAATAATATAACCTATGGCCGATGGTGCCTTTATAAAACGTGGTTCATTCTCCTCGCGGGTCCCCTCCGTCCGACCGGCGATACAAATATATTATTAATCCTTATTACAAGAATCTACGATTGACACTGCCGGGCCGTGGTTTACTAAAGCGGCAACCGTCGACCAATATAATATTTCTTTTATACTGCGGCCACTATGACAAATATAATTTAAAGCTTAAAAGTTATAAAATATTATATTATTATGTATTATGATATATTTTAATCTGTTATACCAATTACTGTACCTAAACTGTTGTAAACTTGTCTGAAATATAACAAAAAGCCATTGATGAAATGCCCTAGCATCCTAACCAATTTCACTACGATACGGAATAGTAGTGAGCAATTAATATTTACCAGAAATGCATTTTAGTAGTGTTTGAAATACTTATTTTTAAAGACCTTCAACTCAAATAATTTTATAAAACCATTTGTTACAAAACTGAATATTACAACTATTGTTCATTGTTAAAACTGCAAATTAATGATATATTATAATTGTACAGTTCATCGAGAGACACATACGTCAACTGCCCTTCAACCTTATAGTCAGAAGGTAGAGCTTAATAAGAGTCAGAAGAAAAAGTGTATGTTATGTGGCCATAAAGAAATAAGTCAACAGTTAAAAAGTCCACTGTACATGCTCAATGATGTGATAGTACATTATTTCTGCATTGTAATTATACCTATTTCCTCAGATATTAAATGCCATATAAGTGTGTTAATAGTAGAATATGACTATAATTTACTTTTTTTCAGATGTTATCATCAAGGGCCGTGAAAAATGGTGGAGACAAGGAGGGGATTTGGGGTTATTTATTAAATGATATTAGAGCTGAAATAATTCGAGGATCCAGAGTGGTATGTTCTTTCTATATTATTATGCACCGTGTACCGTGTACTAAACAGTTACATCATAATTTTAGACTTGCGTTTATTGCAATAAAAAGGGAGCAACATTAATGTGCGGTGAAGTAAGCTGTCGAAAACTGTTCCATCTTCCTTGTGGGTTGATAAATGGGTCTATGCATCATTATTTTCCGCCATTCAAGTACGTAGTTAATTTTATATTTGTTAACCTATTTTGTATATGATTTTTATTGAAACAAATATCTTTAGGTCGTTTTGCCAACAGCACCGCGTTCAGCCAGTTATAGATGTAACAGAGTTACCCCCATTCGCTTATCCTACTGTAGAATGTGGCATTTGTAATGATAATATTGTACCATCAGCTTCACCGACTTCGATATGGGTGCCGTGTTGCAGAATTAATGGCTGGTTCCACCGAGACTGTATTCAAGATCTGGCATTGCGGAAAGGCTACTTTATTGAATGCCCAAGATGTGAAAATGTAGATCAATTTAAGAGCAGAATACTCATTCTTGGAATATATATACCATCACGGTAAAACTTTTATTTAAAGTTTTATTTATCCTAATATTATTAATATGCAATATGTTTGTACAAAACTATATGAGTAATACTAGTATAGAAAAATGATAAAAGTATTCAAGAGTCACTTTTTTAGCAAAAAATTATAAACTATTTAAAATATAATTTTCATAGAAGTAGAATATATTATTTTAATATTAGTTCATTGCTAAGGAACAAATATCATTTGTACAAAATTGTAATTTTATACATTGGAGTGATACAAAATATATTCTGCTTCAGTATATGAAATTTCAAATGTTTTCAAGAAATTTAAATTTTTATAATAATGAAGTCTAGTTATCTAAATTTTTAAAAAGTAAATTTAAAACCATAGAAATTAATTAAAAATTTAGTAAAAACCTAACTATTAGTTTTAAATTATCATTCTATAATACCTACTTGTACTTACTGTAAATAAATTATTTTAATAAATTCTAAGACATGGAGTTTTAAATTATGAACGATATGAATACGCTTTAAATACATTTTATTTTATATACAGTTAACTTAAACATTTAAATCACAGGTATGCCACTTGGGAAAAAAGAAGGTATTCACAGAATATTTTACTGAATACTCTACAGAACCGTTTTGAAGAGTTCACTCAAAGGGCTATGCAATGTGATGCTATACATTGTCTCTGTCCTCATGAAGGCAAACGCAACTTCCAAAACGAATTGTAAGTATTTTGTTTTAATTATAAACATAATATTAATTTTACGCACCAAAGTTAAATAATAGGTACAGTAAATTAATAAAATACTCATTAAATCATAAGAACCTACCTAAATTGTTTGAAATATCTGTGAATTTGACATATTAAAGTAAATTTAATTCAAATCATTTTCACTATAAATTTTAAACTTGTTTTATCTATCCAATAATTTATGTGTGTAGAATAATATCCCTAACTCTGTTTATATTCTATATTTCTAACCATCAATCAATAATAAATTATCATCCAAATTTTAATTTCACATTGTGTTTCATTCCATTGGTATCAAATTAATAATAAATCAAAGTCAAAAATTAATCTATGTTGACATGTAATACTTATATAATATTACCTTCCCCGCAAATTGAAAAATACCTACTTAATTAAATCTTAATATATATCCAAAATGACATAATTAGGTATATAGGTATGTTTTTTATGTTATTGTTATTACATTATATATACAATTGGCATTTATATTTTTTTATTTTCCAAACAGTGGATGGAAGTTAGTTCTCTGCAGAACATGTGGGTACAGACAAACGCATGTATACTGCAGTTCAATTAGATTTGATGAGAAATGGAACTGTGCAGAATGCCAGACGGTGATTAAAAGTATGATTTCTCATTATTATACTATTCATTTTTTAAATGCTTTGCTTTATGAAACTCTCAAACCCTTAATAAAATTAATAACCAATTGATTACACGTTCATATGTTTTTGAGTCTGTAGGCAACAAATATATTAATGGCAACCATCTTATGGTCTATGTGTTGCTTCAGCAACACATATAACATTTGGTGGATGGCTGGGTGTGTAGTTTTATTGGTGTAACAAAATTAAAAACAAAATAATACTAAACACACGGTGGAGTATACATTGTAGGTTGTATTAAATTTAAAAATATCAATGCGTGTATGAAATATAATTCTTTTTATATCGGTACTTAAAAGTTTCATGTGTCCACAATAATATTTTTAAATTACAATAAAATAACTAAAATTGTTATTTTTTGTTTAAATAATCATACGCATTATATATCATATTTGTATCATGCATTTATTATATTTTGTTTTTTATGTGTGCAGAGTTACAGTTGGTAACAATACAATTTGTAGGTCTTTTCCTTACCGTGGGGTTTCAGACAATTTTTTTAAAGATATCAAAATTCATAAATATTAATTATTATTGTAAACATTGTTTCACTAATTACTTTATTATTTTACCTAGTTTGATTTGAATAATTGTTTAAAACATTGAATAATGAATTTCAGAAATTCCAGCAAGACGATTAAAATTTCCTATTGATGGGAATTCTGTAGGTATTTCAGCAGTTCTGGGTGATTTTGGTAAGATAATGGTTCAAAGACTAATTAATTAAATAAATTGTGTTGAAGCTAAGATACAATAATTATTAAATTATCCTATTTCAGATTCAAAAGGAAATTGTATTCCCAAACAGGTAATACGCATTACAAAACAATAATTTATTTAAATGAATTAGTAATATATATAATTATTGTAGTTATAAATGTTGAATTATTTTTATAGCCGTACATTCCTGTATACGTTCAAAGACGGGAATAACGCTTCAAATTCGGATGTGTACATATGTTTTCATTATTTTCTTGTATATTTTGTTATCAAGTTTTTACTATTAAATTTAGAATTATATAGGTTAAGTATTCTAGTAAATGTAATAACTACTAAAATATAATGTAACAATGATGTACCTAAAGTAGTACCTATGTTATTTTGTTACTTATGAGTAATATTTGAGTGTATTGTTTTTTAATTTTTCTTTTTTTTATTGTAAGTACCTATATTTTATGACCAAGTATTTATTTATATCATAACATTTTTAATTTGTACATTAATTGTATGTGTTTTATTACGTTTCATTTAAACAATAACATTATTTTCAATACATTTTAAATAATTTTATGCGATTACCAATTTATAGTTTTTTTTATTATTATATTATTCTTGATACAGTTTCAATAACTTAGGTTATTAGCTTATAAAAATATTAAATATCAATAGTACATATTATTATGGTTGATAAGGTTGAATATAATAATAAGGTTATTCTTGATTAAGATATGGTTTGTTGCGATATTGTCTTAAATTGGACTAAGGGATATGTAACGAATATTTCATGAAAATTAAATTCCATATCTATCGTTTGTGTTAAGTATACCTACTCAATTCAAAATTGCTTAACAAAATACATAAGATATATGTCACATGTCTTATGAACCAAACATTCAGATCTCACAAGTGTTAAGAGTGAAATAATTAAGATAAAAATATGATAGAAATTGAAAAATAACACACTTGTACAAGTGTTCAACATCAACAGTCAGTATATTTTACATAAATGTACTGAACTAATATATACAGACAGCGAATTGTGAAATAAAAATCCCCGAATTCTAGGAAAAAATTATCCCTGACTACAACATTACTCACAATCACATGAAATTGATTGATCAAATGTTTTTTTAAAACCTAATTAGTGTAATTACCACATTGTTAATATTTAATTACAAATATAATATACAAGGTTTAGGAATACTTTTAATTAAAAAAAATAATAGGTATATACTGAATAGTTCTCAAACATAAACAATAATATTATTTTGTTTTATATCACGATTTGAAACAACATACCTATGTTTATAGTTCTCTTAAAAGAATATAGGTAACTACAATCATTATTGTTTGATAATTAATTGTATCGATCATTCGAAATATTTTTATTTTATAATATTTTAAATTTTGTATCTATAAGTAAAACTTGTAAAATCTATTATTAATATTTAAAATTCTTATCTATCTATTTGCCAATATATTCAAAAAAGCTATTTATTATAATATATTAAATCGCCAGTTGTCGATTGCGCATCACAATAAATTGTTGATTTTCACATTTTTTTTTGTAAGATTAAGCATCGTAGCAACTTAAGCATCATTTGATTTTAGTGTTATAGTTAATATATAGTAGTTTGTGCATCAACAACATAACTAATAAAAATGTGTGTACCCAAAAGCATAAGTTGTTTTCTGACTATGATATCAAAATTATCACATCTCTAAACTTACTCTCTTAATAAGTATTCAATTTTCAAATAATGTATAGGTATTTCTGTTTTAAAATATAAAAGTAGATATTGTATCGCATATGCATAATAATGTTTTTATACAAAATCTATAGGGTATGTATGTATGCTCATCTATGTACTTAATTAAACGATAGAAATATGACTCATTAATAATATTTTAAATATGCACAATGCACCGTTGCACCAATGACGTAAATAATATATAGGTCAGGTCAGGCTACAGGTATAAACAAAAGTAGGTAGACCTAGGTCAGCGGCTGTTACAATATAATGCAACGATTAACGACACGCCGTCAAGTTCAATAGTGAGGGCTGTTATAATAATATAATTCACCACTGTCGTAATTTGGGGGTGGTTCCAGTGAAATACTGCCTTGTAATTTCAGAAGTTAAAAATATTTGTTCAATTTTTTTAGGTACTGTTTTGAATTTAATTTAAAATATTTATCGTATAAGTACAATAGACATAATATATTAGATTCATTGTAACTGATTCACAGTGATTAGCAAGTAAATGATTTGATATTAACTGAAATGACCCACCTCACCCCGCACCAGCACATCAATAAGTGTGCGCGAGCGCGCGGGCAAGCGGCCACCAAACTAGTCCGTTCTTAGAATACTGGAATTAATTCTGGAAATCAGATGTCTAGATAAAGTAATTAATAATAATAAACATTGCGACGACGCGCGACGCTGGCACTGTCGCCCGTCTCCTGCATATGTATACAAATGTACCTATGAAAAATTGTATTAATATTTATTTGTTTAGTTGGTATGTATAAATATAAAAATACCTAAATACAATTTTTATAGTTTTGATTTATTTCATGGAACATTATCCCCCCTCCCCCTCATCTATAGAGTAAACGCTCATCTATGTACTTAATTAAACGATAGAAATTTTATATATTAATAATATTTTAAATATGCACATCGCACAGTTGCTCCAATGACGTATATAATATATAAGTCAGGTTAGGTTACAGGTAGAAACAAAAATAGGTAGACCTATAGGTCAGCGGCGGTACAATCTAATACAATGATTAACGACACACCGTCAAGTACAACAATGAGGGCTATTATAATTCACCATTGTAGTAATTTGGGGGGGGGGGGTGGTTCAAGTGAAGCACTGCCTCGTAATTTCAGAAGTTAAAAAATATTTGTTCAATTTTTTTGGCACTGTTTTTAATTCGTTTTTTTAAATTTAAAATATTTATTATATAAGTACAATTTATTCATAATATTATATTAGATTCATTATATATATAATCAACATTTTGGAATAAGTAATTTTTTTTATACATAATGACACGAAACGCGAGAATGGCTACACATTGCTGTAACGTCGCTATTAGCTATTGCCTATTACCAAGGCTCGGAACTTTAGGCATTTGCATATATTTCTAGAAAGTGCAAATTATTGAAATTCTGATTCGAACAAATTCTTTCAGAATATGCATATGTTTCAAAATCAAACATTATTGTTGCATAATTTTGCATGTTTCGTTATTTTATGTACGAATTTGCATATTTTAGGTTTAAGAAAATTTTTATGCATATTTCATAGATTTAACAAAAACCTTTTTTTTTTTTAGAAATTTATAGTTTAATAAAAAATTATTAGATTTATGACTGTTGAAATATACAATTAATATTAGTAGTCAACCTTGACACGTGTGTACAATTTAGTATCTACTAAATACGGATGTAACACGACCTCGGTTGTGCATATATATAGAGCTTTTGAAGTATGTAATACTCACTTGCACAGGCGCTGTCGTACAGTGCGTATACGTTGTGTTTGAACTGTCACAGTTAAATAGACCAGTTGTACGTTATTATATATTATACTTAAACATAATCATAGTGTCGTGTTAACATTTATTTATACTATTACTGAAGTCATTAGTCCGTTTAGCGTCACTTTCAACAATGACGACCAAAATTATAAATTTTATAATACCGTGTTATATCATGTTATGTAATATTATATTAATCTCTATAGTACTGTGAACTATAGAGATAACTATAACTATAACTCATCGTAGGTAATAGTCAAGGTTTATAGATACGTGATTTACGTGACCGCCGACCATATTATAGGTATTATATTATACAATGTATAATCAATGTTATTACCTATAGCCGTTACCGTTTTAAATACAGCGCAACAGCTAGAGGTACGACATACGACAGAGGCCATGACAAAATAGATAGGTATAATAATATATTATGATGACTAATATTGGTCGAGAACGCGCACCCCTCCCGTACTTCGACAAGAATATACGCCGCACTCGCCAACAGATATAATAATAGTAATAATAATAATAACATATTATATCAGAGAACGGATGAAGTAATTTTTGTGATGGGAGAACCAATGAGTTGATAGATTACATATTATCTATTTTGTCATGAGAGAGGCGGTGGTCAACGTCGCAAAGGTTAATGCTTGGGAGATGTGTCTACGCACACACTCGCAATCACGTAAAATAGTGTAAATGGCGCGTACGAACACCGGCTGAGGCGATCAAAATGCGCTGTATTGTCATAATATTTTTGTTTTCGGTAAAAGGTGTATTATTCAACGTGTTCGTCGCGGGTCCAAGGGGCGTTGCGAATATTTGTCTGCGGGAGGGAGCCGTGACACAGAAGAAGCTACTGTGCTAAGAGGCTGGCCAGGAAGAAATTTAACCCTCTCTAAAAACGAACCAGCACACCCAATGAAATTTGTAACAAAATATCACATGTTATATTTATAAGAGTTAAATTATTATTTGTATCAATAATTATTATTATTAAATCATGTCAATTGTTTTCTGCAAATTCAACAAAATTTATTTTGTAATTTGTAAAAATTATAATAAATGCTTAACGTGTCTTTTAAACCAATTATAAATATAATAATAAGTGATATAAGTGGAGGGCATCATCAAACTCTGAGTCGGGGAGAATACTTTCTTGGCGTGCGTCAACTAAACCAGTATAATTTTCTTATATATATACCTTATATATGGATACTTGCGTCACAACTCACAAGTACAATATAAAATGGTTGTTTTTTAATTTTCAATACCTACTAAAAATAAAATATTTAATTTTTTATCAATATACATTTTTTGGAAATAAATATCAACCAATATATTATGTGAATTAAATTTTTGGAGTAAATAATTTTGAAACGTAAACACCTAAATTATTTGAAATATTCTTTTTGAGAATTTTCAGACATATACCCACATAAATATAAAGCTGTGTAATAATATTAATATATAGCTGGATGGTATTGTTACACGATTTCCTAGAAAAAGGACAGCCGTGTTCACGATATAATAAAATGATTACGATTACCGATACATCTTCGAGTAAAATAGTGAAGGTTGTTACCCACCGTGCAAAGAACTGTTACAAATATTCCAGTAATATATACTTTTAAGTTCCATGGCAACATAACAATGTAATATTACAAATTAGTTACTGGAAGGTTAACTAGTGTCCAAAATAATTTTTATTAAAATGTGGATTTAAATTGATGTTAATTATATAACAAGTTTTACTATTTTTCATATCAAAATTATTTTTGATATTAGTTTAAAATTAATTATAATATCACCCTGTGTTTCGCCTATATAGTCAGTAGTTCATAGATCATAGATCATAGGTATATTATATTATATTATATCATAAGCATAATATTATTATCTAAGGCACAGACACTGATGTGTGCTAGTACTATCTTAAATCATGTTCCGAATGAAATGTTATCAGTTTCAGTTATATGCGACAAATTTATATGAGCATGTACATGAAAACAATGCGCTATATTATCAAATACTTTGGTAATAGCCATATAGGTAAGTGTGTATTATTCAACGTGTGCTTCGCGGGTCCGTAGGCCGTGGGACGTTGAATGTTAGTTCCTATGCGGAAAAAATAAATACTTAATATTGCGTAGTATTAGAACCTATTATAGACTAATCGTTTATTTGTGATTATTGGAATAATATATCATATCATTAAATTATTTAAAATACATTTAATTTTTTTTTATAATATACGATGATACTAAAAAAATATAATAGGTATAAAATTATTGTAATTTTATTTTTTGTCAACATTTAGCCGAGCACATATAGTTTAATGATCTAATATCTTAAATTTTACATTTTTAAATATAATAACAGCAGTACACTTTAAAAAGAATAAAAAAACCTAAATATTTAAAATAATCGTGTCGAGTAATTTTGTTAGTTTTATAAACTAAAATGTTGTAATTCATAAAATTTTTCATTTCAGATTATGTTTTCCACAGTATTGAAACTTACACACCTCGTTTTCATATTCGTGTATTACCTTACGAGAGCTTACAAATTTTCTTTTGTAACTTGTTACGTTTATATTAAGTTGTATTATCTTTTTAAGTATTTATTATTTTTTTTACAAATTATTAAATATATGTTGTTGAAATTGTAGAAAACAATTGACATTATTAAAAAATAATACTTATTGATACAATTGATAAAACTAACATGTGACATACTGTTACGAATTCCATTGGGTGGGCTGGATCAATTTTAGAGAGGTTCCCCTCCTGCAGACCTAAACAATTTGCAACGCTCTCGGACCCGCAACGAAGAAGTTAAACTCTAAACCTTTCACCAACTACCAAAGTATTATGACAATACCGCGCATTGTCGTTGTGTACATGTAAAGTATATACGTTTGGCACCTATACATGTGGTACGAGAGGACTCGCCTTTTACCACCTCAGTAATTAAATATTGTAAACACATATGTCGCCACTGTATTATAGAAATATTATATATAATATATTCGTAATAATTACATTATAACTGTAATATACTCGACAATGTGTCGTTAATCATTATATTATATTGTAACCACCGCGCCCCATTTGGTGACGTCTACCGATTTGTGTATCATAAAAAACCTATATATTAACGTCTTTGCCACAACTGCGCATATTTAAAATAATATTAATACATTATATTTATGTCGTTGAATTAAAATTCATTTATAAGCGTTTGCCCTATAGATTTTAGTAACTTACTAACTACTTAATAACTACTATTTAAGATAACTGATTACCTGCTTAAAATTATAACGGTATTTATATATATGTAAATTAAAACAGAAATGCCAGGAATGAGTAAGTTTGGAGATGTGTGAATTTTAAGAATATAGTTAGAAAACAACTAGCGATTTTGGGTATAATAATTATATATCAGTTATATTTTCAGTGCACATACTATATGTATATTCAACCTAAAAATGGAGAGATGCGAAATTGTCATTTAAAAAAGGTGAAAATGTATTAACAATAGTGATGCGCAAACGACAACCAGTGATTCAATATACGATAATATAGCAAACACATTTTTCATTCTAATACTTTTGATTTATAATAATATACTCACTACTAAAAATGTATTTTTTTGCTAATAAGTCTTTGTAACTAATATTAATAACTATTATCATAGGTGTCGACGCCAGATAATGCGTTAAATTTAATTGTTAATTGTCGCCACCGTATCGCCATATATCCCTCCACCGTCCGGCTCACATACACACTCGCACGCACACCTGAGCATTGTTTATTTTTATTTTTATATTGTTCTAGAGATTATATTTTATGTAGATTAGGCCGCGACGCGGTATCGGTCACATAGGCCGCCGCAAATGAACCAGTACGGTTTTTCGTAGTGTAATCGAAACAGCCATTATTACGTGCGCAAATCGCCGTTTTTACAAATTAAATTATAGTTGTTTTTTGTCGGCACGAATTGCCAGTGTATTATATTATTGTAGGCGCAAATCGCCACGTAAACTGTTATTATATTATTGTAGGCGCAAATCGCCACGTAAACTGTTATTATATTATTGTAGGCGCAAATCGCCACGTAAACTGTTATTATATTATTGTAGGCGCAATCGCCACGTAAACTGTTATTATATTATTGTCAAGGCGCGAATCACCAAAATTATTATTGTTATTATATTTTTTTATCTTGTGTGTGTGTGAAACTTTATTTTTATTATATAGCTAGGACCAGCTGGCCAGACTGCGCTCCACAACTGTGAGTTATTTTATCATTATATCTTTGTCATATTAATTATTATCGTGCCGGAAGGGCCGTATAAATATTATATTTTATCTTGGTCGTAAGGGCCACCGATTAATTATTTATATTATACTTTTTTTATAAACTATATTATTGTGTTGCTGTGATTCTAATATAGCTACATTATTATTGATATCGTGAATTATACAACAACTAATTATTTACTTGAAACGTGTTACCTTTTATTATTAGTTTTCTTTTAAGCACACACTCACACAAATACACACATACACACCGCATTCATATTACGTAGCTCGTCGGTATTCGTGAGGCGATCCCGACCGCTGCCGACTGAGTTACTCACACACAAACACACCATAGGTCATAGTGTACAAGAGTCGGTAGGTGATAAGTGGTGCGCGCGAAGTATATCTGGTGTCCGGGCATACTTGATAATATTTTTAGTACTCCGGCGTTTTCAATAGGTACTTGTATAAGTAAATAATAAATTAATACATTTAGTAGGAAGAGTTCTAATTAATATTTTATATTTGCGACGATATATTATGTACTATGTTACCCACCTATATAATAAAATAACTACCAAGCTGAGGCATTCAAACTGTTTCAATCCACAACAATTTCATGCCTGCCTGTGTTATATAATATTATGAACCGATATATTACAATATATTACACAGGTCCACTCATAATATTATAACAACCCTCACTATTATACCCGACGATGTATCGTCATTGTATTATATCGGGACCATAGCCGGCTGATTTCTACGAAATCGTGTAAGTTAATATATACGTTTATCGCCTTTTAATATGGCTCACCTAAGGACACGTCTCAGTAATAAAATATTGTAAACACAAATGCCAATGCGTATCATAATTATATTATACATTCATGCTTGTAAAGCAAGTATCCATAAATAAAGTATAAATAAGAAAATTTTACTGGTTTGGTGGACACCCGCCATTTGTAGAAAACAATTGACATAATATAAAAAGAATAACTAAATATAATAACGGACACATTGAACAATATACTATATACATATACCGATAACCAAAATTTATGACGATACAGCGCATTGTCGACGTGTACATGTTTATAAATATTTGGCGCCTTTTAATATGGCCCTTTAAGGTCACGCCTTTGACCGCCTCAGTAAAAAAATATTTTAACACTTATGGCGATACTGTATGATAATAATATTATATATTATACATTCGTAATACAGTGATGGATTTGTGAAACCAAATAGGTACTGACCATAAATCTGTTATTTGTTATTTATATTAAGTAAAGTTATGTATTATCTCCGTAAATTAAGAATATTATTATTAATATATATTTAATAATTATATATTTAAATTGATCGAGTGACTTGCCATGTGATTGTTGTATTTCAATACATTTTATTAGTCAATTATGTATTGTACTCGATACATTGACTAACAAATAGTGTTTTCATAAAACAATTTCATTGCAATTTACTCGATAAATTCAAATGATACTTTGAAACGTTAATATGTTTAGCGACTATATAATTATATTTTACTCGGCACCTTTTTTTTATCATTTATATTATAGTAACGTAGTGTCATATTTTGTAGACGATCGTCAATAAAATATTATTTCATATAGATATTATCAGGTACAACGATTGTATTCGCTAGAAACGATATGGTCGTTGGTAATATCTAATTCACTTCTACAAATTCATTCAAGTGATCGTAATAAGTGAATAAAAGTATATATGACTATAATATACTAATTTTATAAATTTAAAACAGTTAAATTAATTTTAAACCCAACAGTAGATAAAACTTATTAAACTATAAATATATACCTACACATATATGTATTATTGTTGTATGTCTGTAAATTCCTAAAAGGAATATTTTCACGAAAATTATTACGTTTCATATTAATTTACTCAGATATAAAATTGTATATTTTAAACAAAATTTAAATAAGACATCTCTACTTACTTTAAACGTTTTTGTCATCAATAATTATCTAAGAATTTGATTAACAATGTATATTTTGTTGGAATGTAGAAAACAATATTGATGACATTATTTAAAAATAATAATTATTGATACAATTAATAATTTAACTATTATAAAAATAGGATGTGACATCAGACGTTTTATTACAAATTTCATTGGGTGGGCTGGATTGTTTTTAGAGAGGGTTAAAGTCCTCCCTGAATAGCCCCTTAGCAGAGGGACACTTCTGTGTCATGACTCCCTCCTGCAGACAAATTTTCGCTACCTCCCCGCGGACCCGCGACCTACTAGTTGAACAATACCTTTCACCTATAACTTAAAATATTATGACAATCGTGTACATATAAAATATATACGTTTGGCGTCTTAAATTGGCTCACCTAAGGACACGCCTTTGCCCGTCTCAATAATAAAATATTGTAAACACATAATCCAATGTATCATAATAATATTATAACAGCCCTTGCTATTTTAAGGTACTCGGCGATGTGTCGTTAGTCTATATTAGATTGTAGCCGCCGCGGTCCTATGCGGTGACGTCTACCGACTTGTAACCTAACCTAGCCTATATATTTTGGTCATTTGCGCAACTGCAATTATTTAAAATACCAATAATATATTATATTTCTATCGTTGAATTAAGTTCATCAATGAGCGTGTTCAATATAAATTTTTACTAACTTAACTTTTTACCTGATAGATAACTTATTAACTATACAATATTATTACGGTATATATATTATATATATTTTAAAATAGAAATACCCATACAATATATGAAAATTGAATATCTATAACGAGAATAAAATAATATAGACATGTGTGAATATTAAGATTATAGTTAGAAAACAACTTGCGCTTTTAGGTATACACATTTTTATCAGTTATATAGTGCAAGTATAACCACAAATTACAACAATAAACAACTGTCTTACAAAAGGGTGAAGTTCAACAATAAATTGTGATGCGGAAACGACAACCAGTGATTTAATATAATATAATATAAATAGCTTGGGTGCGAACACATTTTTTAATTTATAACCTATAATTAGCGCTAGGGACTTAAGTTATAAGGTTAGTTGAGCTATAGTTGATAAACTGACTTGAAAATATATTTTTAAGTATAATATGTAATTAATTTTGAATTAAATATATAATGTGTGCATGTGTCGGATATCGGAAATTCAGGTGTCGGCAAAATAGTGTTTAGCGAATTGATTTATCACCCATTCGGTACGTCACGGTATTCCTATGCTATAGAGGTAGGTATAAGTATATATTATTTTAAATTAAATATTAATAATGTGGTAAAATATTACACTAATAATATCGCTTAAAAATATTTGTTCTATCTCTTTCATATGGTTGTGAATAATATTATATTCTGAGATTTTTTTTCCTAGCGTGGGTTTATTCGTGGGGATTTTTATACCGCATTTTATATAATTTTATATCCACCCACTAAATGTATGCGATAATATGTTTTTTTTTAAATTTACTTCCAAATAGACTATTTCGAACATGCTGCCGTTTTTATTATAACATTTGGCAACCGGTCCGTGAGACGCCGGGCTCCGCTGAATTATTCTTATTTTGAGTTTCGCTCGGTAAGAGACGTCTTCACCTTCGTACACTTGTCGTGTTATTTAATATATTATCGTCAAATATTTAATATATTTTATATTTATATTGAGTCACCTATCCCGTCCAAAGTTGTAAACACCACCTTTTTATTTTATTAGTTGCCCGGCCAAATGCCAGTAAATATCCAGAAGCGCAAACATAGTCCTACATCGAAAATTTGGGCACACTATTGTTATAATAGTTTGGCACTGCTATAATACTATAATATTATATTTTAAGAAACGGCTAACTTCTTCGGACGTTAAAATCACAATATTGTTATATCAAAATGTCCAAGGTACACGTTTTAGATACTGGCTGCTGGCACACGGCCTATAGAAACTCCGAAGCAAAAATTGACAAAGACCGATATTCGTTTTACCTTTTTTGACCCATATTACGTTACAATATAATATAGGTATTTAGTGTCCTCTGACTTACTGCGGAATACAAAAAAACCGTTTTCCTTTAAAACGAACATACCAAACTAGTTTTATTGCTTGGGGGTTAGTTGGGTATAACGATTTCGTACCTGTATGTACACATTGTATTGTGCGTGAAATTAACGTTCTAAAGGGCACAATTTCAAAGCCGATCGAGACGGCGTCAGCCGTGCCGCCGGGTGGACGCATTTTATCAAAACAGACTAACGAGGGATGAGTAAGAGGTGGGGGGTAAATTCTTAGTCACTAGCAGCTCAAGTGTCCTACGTGTTAGGGCAGTCGGCTCATTGCGTTTTTCACTGAGGTAACAGTAAAACGTCCTCACATGCACCTACGAGCTGGAGATTTCAACGGGTGACTAGCATGAGTACGGCCAAATAAAATATACTTTTACGCTTAATATAAATATATTATATTATGTAAGGCCTGTGAATTGTAGGAAATCGCATTAATTTTAGTTATTATTTTAAAATATAACATTGTATACACAAAATTTTATTTTGTTTATTTTATTTTTTATTCATATCCTCATTCTGCGTTTCGGTTTAGATGAAAACACACAATACATTATTTTTAACTAATTGTTAGGTATTTACTAATATTTTATCGGATGTTAAAATATTTATAATTCAATTAATTTAATAGGCACCTAATTGTTCTTGCTATCTAATATTTCTATATGGATATTTAATAATATTATGTACCTACTATCACAGGCGTCTAATATTTATTGTACAATTTACAGTTTTAATGACATACAGCATTATTCAAACCGGCTATTAACCATCGGCAGAATAACTGATATTTATCGAGAGACAACGAAGCGGACGTTACTCGCAGTACAGAGTTTTGCTATTGATTTCAAGAAAAATACACTTATCGTAAGTATATTTGCTTTATTATAGACATTAGCCGTACAATAGTTTATATTTTATTTTCTATAAACAATAACATTTTGAAAATATTTTGACTCGTTTTGAGTTGTTTATGACCACTTTCGAATTTCAATTTTCTTATCTACAAATATCAATAAAATTGTATTTTTTGGGCAAATGGCCCGTGGCTCATTGCCCGTCATGTCACCCTAATGGTACGCAATTGATAATACTATTAAAATGTTATCATATATCTATTTATATAGCTTCGAATAACATAGTTTCCGTTTATTTAACACGCATTTATTCGTACTTTGACACTGTTACCTATCCTATAAATTTTTAAAAATATTCATGAGAACATTTATAAGACCTTATATGTTGTTTTGAATTAAAAAATTAATTATTTTATAATAGAACATTTAATATAAATTATTTTATAACCTTCCTAATTTTCTACAATATACATGATTGTGTGTTTTGTTTTGGCAAATTTCGATAGTACAGTGAATTATTATTACTATTATTATTATTATTATTATTCTCTTTATGACGAAGTTTATATTATAATAAACTAAAAATCAATTTTCTTTAGTCCAAAATGCCCGGAGTAGCCATGAGGAGATGCATTATAAAAATGAACGACTCCGCGATTGGAGACTATTTCATGTGCAAGAATTGCAAACATTTCATGTTGTCGAGAGAGACGGCAGTATATCATCGTAAATGTACCAAACAATTATTGGCCGCGTAAGTATAAATTGATAGTTATTAGATATATTTAGCATATAATTCAAACAAATCCATTGAGAAATGAGTGGTTTTTCGATAGTTATGGGTAAATTGTCTTAGTTTTGTAGGTACCATTATTAGCTAAAAAATATATATTTTAAATAGGGCTTTATTTGCTGTGATATTATATGTTTGAGATTTTAATATGTGTGTGTATTCCTTTTTATTTTGTATTTATTGTGTCTGTGTGCACGATAAGTTGTTGAAATAATGCTCTGATTCTCAACTTCAGTAACTTTTCTGGTGGGACAGTGAATATATAGTTAGTCGGATATTTTCGAATATTTTAATAAATTGTATTACCGGAAACTCAAACACTTTTTTTTAATGAGCGTTTGAAGTTTGACATTGGATATTCACCCTTAAATTGACATATTGTTTTCATATAACGATCTTATTTTGTTGCAATTCAAAGATTATAATTGATGATACTTTTTTGTAATTTAAAAATATTATAAGAGAACTATGGGCTGACCACCATCTTACCGTCCTATCCATATCAATAGATTTAATATTAATTATTTCATAATGCAAAACAATTAATCAAGCATTTGAACTTCCCTCTACTCCGAAAAATTTGAATTTAAATTATAATATGATTAAAATATTCCTAATTAATATAACTAAATTTTTTTTTCTAGAATTGAACCAGAGGAAGATGTATATCGCTGTTCAACATGCGGTAGATACTTCGATAACAAAGAGCAATGGAGTAGACACAATGAATTACACAAAGCTATCGGAAATTACGATGCGTTCAAATTTACCACCTTATTATAGACGACGATAATTTTGTTAGGAGTTTACGTTTATAATTTTATGTTTTATTGGCTGTAGTAATTCGTATTATTGTTATTTAATTAGTTTTATGATTTTTTTGCCTAAAAACAATAAACTAACATATATTTCTTACTTATATTTAACATATTTTTTATTGTATATACAACTTTTTGTATACCTATATGTACTCTTGTGTGTTTGCACTACGTACTTTAAGTTTTAAATTCCTAACTATAAAATAAGGCAATTGTTTATGTTCCAAGTTGTTGAATTGTGTCCTCGAAAATTCAAAATTAAAAGACATCGAAATATATTGATTATTGTTATTTAATCTTTACTCGATTGTTTTCTAGCTTTTTGAATAGAAACTGCCAAAGTATACAAACAAAATTGTGACGAAATTACGATGAGTTTATACAGTTGATAATAACACGGATGTGAGCGACTTGACATATTATATTGTCAAGGGGTATACTGAATGAAAAATGAATATTATTTCAGTGTAGTGTTTGCTTGAGCTTTCCTGTATGTGATGATGAAAGAAGAAGAGAAGAGATAGTTAAATAGACAATAATTCAGTTAATTCAGACTCACTGAATACGGGTAACGAAATGTTAGTGTGATTAATGCACAACATTATAAATAAAAATCGACTAAAAACGTACTACGTACCTACCCACTTAAAATTCTAAATTCCTAAACTATAGAATATGGTAACTTTCTGTGTTCCTAATTGTTTAATATATTGAACTCGTTAGTAAAATGAGAAGTTTAAAATATCTATTATTCTAAAAATTTTCTATTATCTATTATAAAAAATTTTACTTTTACTTTAGCATAAATGTTGAGTGTAGGTATAAGCGTGTTCCTAAGTTTGTGCCAGTTTTTTAAATTCTCACAATTCTATAAAATTTTAAAATTAAATTTTTTATTTTTGTTGCCACCTCAATCGTAACATTTTTCCACTAATCAACTACTCGATACCTATTTAGGGGGGGAGTGTTTATAGGGTGAATTATATCGCAAAAAATGACTTTAGGGGAAGAACTCTCAAGCTTTGTAGAATTGTCGGATTATTTTTTTATCTGAAAGAAGAAGACTTCCTACAGCCCGCATATCGATCTTTGATTTTGTATTTTAATTCAAATAATTGTATTAAAAAGTTTGTAAAAAAAATGTTTTTTATCTTGTATTTTTTTAGACATATTTTCAAGTTTGAGGGTAAAATAATGAAGAACAGAGATAGATGCGGGCTGTAGAACATTTTAGACATTTTAAATACAAAATAATTATTATATTTTTAATTTAATACATTTTGACAAAATTAAAATATATGTAATATGTAAAGAAAGTATTAATCTATAATAATAAGTATAAAATAAAAAAAAAAGAATTTGGAATATAATTTTGCTACGAAAATATTAAATAGAAATGTGTGTGCTTAGAAAATATAAAGTAACCCTGTAATTAATGTAATGGAGCATTTTGAAATAAGATAATGTTAAATGTTAAACGTAAATTTTAAGAAAAGTATTACATTTGAAAATTTATTATATTTATCAAATCAGTTGTTTTTTAACTATAATCTTAATATTCGCATATCTCTACAGAGATTTACAGCGCGTAAAAGGTATTCAATTTTCTTGTATCGGTATTTCTGTTTTAAATTAAATATATAAATACCGTAATAATATTTTGCCAGTAATCAGGTAGAAATAACACGACGAGATGGGTAAACTGCGGCAAAATTAACCTTTTTCTAAAAGTTCATATGTAAACTGTGACAACAAATTTTTACATCATACGATCTTTGACAAAACCGATAAGATACATTTTACAAATTGCGGCGATTTATTTTATTCCTTCTATATACACAGCTTCCTATATACATATAGATTCGATAACCTATGTATACGTTAATCGTTTATTTAGGTATAATAGTATAATTATATTTGTTTCCTAATTAAAAAGTTTTCATTTTTGTTAGTCGTAATATTCAAATTTATTAGAACTTCGTGTACTTCATTAATATCCTTGGAAAATGGTGGGTGATATTTAATTTTTTTATAATTTATAAATTTATACAAATATATGAAATATTATTAGTCAGTAATTGTGGATAATTTCTTAAAGTTTAAACTACTAAGTTATAATATAGTACATACAATAAATTGCCTCAGTTTGTATATAATGTACCTTATCGGGTTTATCGTTAAACATGGTATAACAGAAAGACCAGTCAAATGAAATAACTTTTGTTATAATCAAGATTTAACTTTTTTTTATACATATATTACCTAAATAATATAATTTATAAACATTTGCTATTTCCAGAATAAATTTTTTCATATTTATTTCTTGAAAATGAAATTAAAAATTTAAAAATTTCTTTCAAATTCTTATTGATTTTAAAATAGCCAATTTGTTAGTCTGATTATAAGAACAATTTTGATGGTAAAAACATTTATCTAAATCAAGTAGTTTGTTTTTTAGAATTTTTTAAAATATAAATATTTTTTGACTAAATTAACTTAAAACAAAATTACTTTTTTAATATTATTTTCCTAACTTGCATAATATTTCATATTACATACATAGTTTTACTTATAAGTTATAGTAAAAAAGTGTCTATGCCACTAAATTTACTAATATACAAATGAGATTATTAATAAATGTTTTTCTGCATTAACACCCATTATATACAGAGTGATTCGCCAAGCAAGCTCACTCCCATTTTCTTTAATAATGCGATTATTCAAAATTAGGTTTTTAAAATCTTTAATAATTATACTTAAAGAACATTTTTTCAAATTCTTGTTTTTTTTTGTACTACTTAAAGAGTTTCTTCTGGCAATACAAACTTTTTTTTTCAAAATTAACCTTCTTTTTTACTGTTAACTATTTAGTGGATATTTATTTATTTTTGAAAATTTTTATTTATGCAATTCAAAATTTGGACGAGTATATTCTCAATTATTAAAATATTTATTCTAAGATAATAGTCCTTAAAACTGGTTATATTGGATCTAGTATTTGTTATATTTGACCATTTCTACAAATTATTAATGTTAAAATATTAACCAATATTAAAAATTTATATAAAAATGTCACCAATATTTTTAAATCATCTCGTAGGCCCCATATCTTCCAAACCCATTATCATGAACCTATTAACCTTAGTACACAAAGTTAAATAAGAATAACTCAAAAACAATTTGTTTGAATTTTGATTCTGATGCGTTGATATTTTCAGTATTTAAATTACATTCAAAAAGTGAGGTTCTCATTTGAAAAACAGAAGTTTAAGTCACCACACTCCTTATGTAGTAAAAAAAAAATTCAAGAATTTAAAAAAATATACACTCTTTGAGTATATTTAAATATTCAAAAAAGAATTTGAATAATTTCATTGTTAAAGGAAAAAATTGGGAGTGAGGGTGCTTGATAAATCACACTGTAAAATATAATTTGGAACTAATATTCATGTTATATTTTTATTTTAATATTAACAGTTAATATTAAAATAATAATAAGTTACTTATCTACTAAATTAACACTATTTTACTGTACAAAACACAAATATATAGAGTAGCGCACACAGGATTTGTTTTGTAGGGATTTATAATTATAATAATTCCTACTACTTCCTCGATGTGTGTCACTGAATATATAAGTTATTATTAATAATTAATGTATTTGATGTATTTGTATTTAATTATAAAGTTTTAATCATTATATTATTACCTTTTAATTGAATTTGGAGCACATTATATCCCTGTTGTCTGTTTAGCCGTTACCAGTACATATATATAGTTATGTACCTGGCATGTCGATAGAAATTGGAGAAATAATTTGAGTAATATTAGTGGAGGATCTGAACAAAAATCACTTGTTTACAAAACCTTGAGAGCGTTGTAACAAATTACATCTATTGATGAGTTTAAAATTTCTTAATAATACTTATTAGATAAAAAATCTTTTCAAAAACTATGCATTTTTCTTGTAATTAATAATATTAAATAATGTTTAACACTTCAGTCAACATAACACTATTCATTTGTTCCACTTTCTACTACATACATTAGGACATTTAATTTACACTCAACAAATTTAAAGAATTTATAAAACCATAATATACCTACTACCTATGTGTTTTAAACCAAAAGTCATCTCTTCTAACTCCACAGTAATGTTGTGTTTGACACACAAGTGTTCTTTGAATTTATGAGGGCACCGACATTTGTTGTCTCCATCAAGTGACGTGACATTCGTTGCAAGTGCGTAACATAGCAAATTTTGCACTCAGCAGATCACGTCTAACTCTGTTAGTTTAAAAAATAGAGTGAATTTACCACTAACAAAATATATAGGTAAGATTGTTATCTAGGGCATCTCTTGGGTTTTTTATTACATTTTAGTGTAATTCGTCTCCAAAATCATGATTCATTCTTATAATATACTATATTGATATAAAATAGAATATAATTAATTGATTTTATAATCTTATAATGATTTTATAACTTTGATCATTTATTATCATTGTCCATTTATTGCTGTTATTATACTAATCAGTACGCTGAATTATTATTATTTTGAGTTCCGCTCGGGAAGAGACGTCTTCACCAGCCAACATTCCTACACTTGTCGTGTTATTTAATACATTATTATCAAGTATTTAATACGTATTATTATTTATATTTACTGGTTACATTTTTTTTGCTGTTTGAATCGACGACGTCGCGGGATCTGTTTTCACATTCTTCCGCGACGTCGCCATCGTTTATTGGCAAGACAATAACAATACGGCCGATGGCAAAAATAGAGGTAGCCAGGACAATCCCCTGACTTACCCACTTACATTTACTTTTACATTTTATGATGCGTATTTGCATTTAACTAGTTGTTTTGATGTTCCGTCGGGTTCTCGAGCCGACCGGAGTCAGCCGCTCTGGAAAACTCGTTCATAGGTCCTCTTTGAGGGCCGACCGGAGTCCGCTGCCCTGATAGTCATGTTCGTGTCCCTTGTGGACCTAATATGCTGTGATCGTCGTCCCTCCCGTGGTGTCATAGGTAGGGATATTTACTGGTTACCTATCCATACTAAAGTGAACAGCACGGTTTTTCATTATTATTAGTAGCCCGGCCAAATGCTAGATAATAGCCAGATAATAACGCAACAATAACAGTGATAATAAATAATATGATTTTTTAAATGAGTTAATATTTTTATAATTAATCGTATACCTGTTTAATGTTTATGCACCCTAACATCGTAAATCATTTTTTAACTAAAGTAAAATATAGTATTAATATTCTATATACTACAATTTTATAATTTTAAGTAATACAATTTCTCAACGAGAAAAATGAATAATACCTACTACAATTTATTCTTATACGACTCCAAATAACAAATTTGTCGAGATTCTACTGTAAAATTAAAGTATCTGCTTGATACTTTAACTAGTCAAACATATTTTAATTTTAAAGCTAGTTATGAATATTTTATATTTCTATGATATACAATAAATTATATTATAATATAAGTATATTTGCTTTCGCGATTTTTATTCCGTGAATTTTATTACGATTTCCTTGGTATCGATCAGGCCACGTTTTATAATATTTAATTTAATATTAAATTTCGTACATTTTAAATATTCAAACAAAATGTATATGAGCTTAGGAACAACATTTTAAAAAGTGGCCTGATCGACCTCAAGTAGACATATTAACGAATTCAAATAAGTAGGTATATTTATAAATATTTATTTATTTATTTATAAACGAGTAGGTAATCATTCGTAATAATAGTACATTAAGTAGAAGCTCAACTTGGCAAATATAACAGTGCAATTAAATAATAATGTAACGTTTTAAGAGAGTTAATATTTTTAAACTTTTGATGCTAATGTTCTTGGAAACTACTCAACCGATTGTCTTTATTTTTTTTTTAATAAAAGATTATATCACGGAGAAGGTTAAAAGGTTAATAATAATATTATTAATTCAACGGGCCAAATTACTTATGATCATTTTGAAGATAGCTCGTTATTGAAAATTCTTTGTAACACACGTTTAATGCAATTCTTGATATCAGTACCTCCTATTCTAGTAATAAAATTTGTCCGTAAAATTATAATATGTTATTAATAGGACTTTATTTAAAATGGAATATGCATTAGTTAGGTATTTATAATGTAACAGACATAAACATAAAGGCAAACATACATCATGTGAAACGAATAGGTCAAAAAAAATTTTTAAAAATTTAATATTCTTACCACATTTAGTTTAAAATCTGGATCATTTATAATACCTACGAGTATCAAAATCTTTAAGTGAATCAATATTTTTTAAAGGAACATGGTTAAAAATGCACTGTTTACAGAATTATTATTATTTTGGGTACCAGACATATTTTTTATGATTTGATCTAGACAATCCATTCTTCCGTCAATTAGTTTTAAATATGCATTTATTTCAATACCTTGTTCATATATAAGATTCAATATATATGACTGTACAGCATCTCAAGTAGAAAAATATTATTTTTTTAATAGTTATTATACAACTATAGGTACTAAATACTATGATATTAGATATCTTCATGTATATTTTTTAGTAAATATAAACAGTTTTTAGTTTTTAGCAAAGCATAATTTAATGTAACGTGTATGTAAATTACATGAGTGCATCAATGTTTTTGCAATGGTTAAATGGTTTTAAATTGTCACCTTTTAAACGTGACATATTTACGTTAAAAAAATTTTAAAGTTAAGACATAACTACAACTCACCACGATTACAGCAAAATTGTTAGAATCATTATTTAGTATAGCTGAGGCAGATAGTAATGAGCGGTGTCGAAAACTGTGACATCTGTGTTATCTTTTCAGAACACAAAGGAGATGCAGACTCATAAACATTTACATTTTGATTATTCATATTTAATAATGTGTTCATTGCAGCTAAAAAAATTTTACAATAAGAACATTAAATATACATTTTGTAGTTTTAGAATTGATAAATTTATTTATTTAATTTTAATTGTTACATATTATAAAGAATTTTGAATGATATTACTTACATAACATATAGGTGCTGCTAGCCATTTGTACAGTGGGTTCCTGTGAAATTTTTGCAGAACTTTGATCAATGTTGAACATTTCTTGATTGCTACATGCTGAATTTCTTGCTTCACATGATTTTAGCAATAAAGTTTTAGGATGTTTATCATAATTTGTGACTAAAAATAAAAATTTTAATTGGTTAAGGAAAAAACAATATTACACACTGTTACAGCATACCGAACAATACCCAATATTTCTCTATAAACTATAATATACTCTTTTAGTCAACATTTTTTTACTCAATTTCAGCAGAACAATATCATTATTACATTGCCACATTACATTGTCTTAATTTAAATTGAATTTATATATTGTACATATTTAATATATTATTTTAAAAGTTAGAAATTTAATTTGTATTTTATATTTTTTTTGTTTTTATGAAGTTTTTAGCGTTAACTGGTGTGAATTGGTTCATACCGTTCTTGGTATTGGTAAATAGCTAAAAATTAATTTAAGTATTTACAAGTAGCGAAAACGTTCAAGTATCCTTACGAAAAATAATTACGGAATTACATGTATCGAAAAACGTATGAATCACTTTGAATTACGTTTTCAACCTATTTTTTTAATTATAAACAAACATTGTGTAAAAATAAAAATAATAAATGAAAATAAATAGTTACTCGCCTAATAATTTTGTGTACAAATTTATTCAAAATATTTTTGTGGATTTTTTATGAATTTTGTATTTATATTTTATAGGCGTTGAAGTGTTTGAAATATACTGACATTATGTCATGAATAAAACTCTGCCCCCCCCCCCCCCCCGATCATTCTACCACTTTTTCAATTTTACAATTGGATACTCAAATCAATGCACTCATATAATACAATGCCTAATCATTTATTTTTGCGTTTCCGCTAAACAAAATGTTTAAAAAAAATTCATTAATTAAGTATGTCCGTGGCATGTTGTGTTAACCGACTGTCAGACCACATATCCTTGGATATAAATCCGTCTACGACGGAAATGTTTTATATTGCCATATTATGCTGTCACTGTGATGTGACCTTTTTTTATGTATTTATAATTATTAGATTTTGTGTAATTATTTCGGAGCTCTAATAGTAATATTACTATTATATTTATTGAATCATATTATATTGTGTCATAGTACGTATATTACAAGTTTCATATATATAATATATATAAATACTAAGGGCAACCTTCTCCTGTCCTAAACTCCTCGCAAGGCGTTGACGCTAACCGCCATCTCGTATAGGAGCGGCTTAGGCGCAACAATGTAATTGGTAAATAATTGTGTTTAAAAACATGACGTGGCGAATGGCAATAATACCTACGAATATTATCTCTTTTGTAGTTATTTATCGTATACACGTTTCACATCCAAACATAACAAATAAATGTATTTAAAATCCTGAGTGGAGCAATTTAGTACTTATGAGAGGTAAAAATCGAAAATTCTCACGACTTTTTAATTATAATTGGGATAATGAAATATAAATTAAGGAAAAACGGATATTTTTAAAATGTTTAATAGTTTTTTTTTTGTGTGTAGATTGAAAGCTTTCTATATTTTTATTTTTATGACAATATTTTCGCTTGGTCAGAAAGTTGGAAAATGTTATACAAGGTTGCTCAAAAATTGATCACGTGATTATACAATTCAAAAATTATCGAAAATTCATTGTCAAGATATTATTATTAAAAGCCCTTTAAAGTTAGAATTTTGACAAAACTCGTAAAACTCGCGAAAATTTGCACATTATTTTGATTTATAAATACGTAAAAAATTGTTCTTTTACCTCTAAGATTTGAAATGTAATACAAGATTCCTCGTTAAGATTTTCCACCTTAAATATATATATATTTTTTGTGTTTATGACACTGGCGTGTGATTATAAATTTTATATAGTTTCTAGTTTTTTAATTGTAGATGAAACTGTTAAAGTACATTTCGTAAAATGTCACTTATTCGGTAGGTAACACAACGCTAGGCGCGAACTCAATAATTTTACTTAATTACAACTTATAATATGAATAGAATAACAAAATATATGAAAATAACACCATCGTCTAAAGCAAATAAATATAATTAGGTTTTTGAAAAGTTCTGAATTTCTATCTTTCAGTTATTAAAATCTTAGTGTAGGTAAATCAAAATAGTAACTACTTTTGCACGTATAACATGGGGCTGCTCACTCGTCGACTCTATGACGTCACACGGAAATTTATCAACTCTCGTTATCTCGTTCAACAGCAATTTTATTAACTTTGGATTATTACCAAATAGTTTTTCATAATTTGGACTAGAATAATACACAAATTAACATAAAATTAAAAAAAAAAATTGTGTTTTTATGTCTTCAATATAATGTTCTTTAAATATAAAACATAATATTACATTTCATCTGGTATCGTGTAATTTTTTGGATAGAAAAAAAATATTTTAGGTTATATAGATATAGAGCATAATGCAGTCTACAATCGTGTTTCAAAATATTCCAAGATCGACAATTTGGCCACCTGTTATAATAATATAGTCTTCCGCCACTGAAATACTATATATAATATTATATATTCTAAGTAACCGCTTAATTTTTCAGACTTTTAAATTACCGTTGGTATAACAAAAAGTACCGGTCGAAGATGTCGACTGCAACTATTGAGACACACTCTCGAGTCGTTTTTAACAGAAACTACGGCGATATTGTCAATGGCCTATTATCGTTTTACCTCTATTGACCCTTGTCAAACCGTTTCCTTTAAAACGGACTAGTTTTACTGACTTAGTAGGTAAGTAGGACGGCATAATGATAGTATTATCGTATATAACTTAACCTAACCTAACTACACACGAATATAGTATTACCCATGGAATAAACATTCCACAAGATACAATTTCGAAGCCGAACGAAACGGCATCCGTCGCGCCGCCTGGAGGACGCATTTTATCCACACAGCAAAAACAACCCAGACAAGAGTGTGGGAGGGGGTGAAATTTCTGAGTCATTTGCAGGTCCTGTGTGCCATGTACTTGGGAGAAGCGTCATTACGTTTTTTATTGTACATGCAGTAAGACGCGTACAATATTTACGCATCAAGAATACAACACGTGACTGGTGAGTATACCTATGGCCAAATTAAAATATACTTATACACATATTGTTATACTATAACTATAAGGGTTGAGAGTTATAGAAAATTGCATTCTTTTTAGCTATTATTTTAAAACATACCTTTCTTAACACAACATTTTGCTATCCAACGCGTAATTTAGGCAGTAGGCGGCAGGCGAGTGATTTTTTTATTATAGCACAATCATATTCTTTTTCTGGTTTTTTTTTCCCAATTCAGCCAGCCTATTAAAAACAAGAGTTAGGAATTTAGTACACAATTTTAATTATTGTTATATTTTTTATGTTTTCATTAATTTTAAATTTCTTTCTTTGCCACTGTTGGCAAATTTGTCTAATAAACTTTCGTCGAGTATGTCAATAGTAGGATAAAAAAGAGAGTTCTAAAACCTCAACCGGCTGGTGAGCATAGCCGGTCGAGTACAACATTTTGCTAGCTATGCATTTATATTTTGGTGAAAATTACTGGCTCCCATTAAATATATTATAATACAGAATGATTAATTAACAATATTTCTAAAGACTATTCACAATGAGATCATTACTCGGCTGCCTAGTTGTGCGCATCGGCGTGGCTTTGTTCCGTGGCAGGGGACAGCGTCTGACCGCCGCCCGACGAAAACTGGTCGCCGCCGAGTAATGATCTCATTGTGAATAGACTATAATGCTAGCATGATTTCCATATTTTAATTTACTTAAATCGGGAAAAACGTTTTTTGTATAAATTGCTTGGCAAAAATCAGCCGTTAGTTTTAACGTCATATTTTAACATAAATATGTTTTTGGGCTGGTACACATATTTTTTTCAGCATACAATTTATTATCAGTCATTATATTAATCATAGACCTGTGTTGGGAGTAACTGATGTTTAAACTACAAAAATAAATTATGCTTTATTTTACTTTTTTCTATTTATTTTCAAATTAAGGTGACGCTTAAAAACATTATTTTACTGTTCGTAACTTTTCTTCGAAGTGGAAAATACCGAGTAGTTTTTTTCGAACTAGAATACCACATACAATAATTAGCACTGATTCATATAGGTTTATAACGCAAAAAGTAAAACAAAATTACAAATCGAAAAAATAATTATCAATTACTTATATTAAAAACTGTCATGAGGGAATGGGAAAACAAAATGAACGTATTCATTAATATTGGGCATCAGTTATGCCCGGTTGCACAAAAGATCAATAAAAACAGTTCAATAAGCTGTGATAACGGTCCAATAAACAGTCGGATAAATAACTTTATTGGTTCCTTAAAGTGTTGTTCGGTTGCACAGACATTTTTTTAACATTTTAATGGTTAGTGCTCTAACCATAGTTTAGATACCATGGTTACAAGAAATTATCATTCTATCATATATTTTTAATGTTATCAGTGTTAATTGTTATCGTTTTTATACTTTATTCAATAAACTCGTGGTCGAGGAAGGTCTATCAAAACTTCAAACACTTCATGTTCTTCATCGGAATTCGATGATGATGATGATGATGATGATAAATACATTACTACTTTGACAAAGTAGAGAAGTTACCGCTGGTATTCGTATTGACTTCGATATTAGTAAACTATAAACTGACAAACTGTAACTTACCTAACACTGATGAAGCAGAAAATAAGATTGAACTCGTTTCAAAAATATTTAATTAAAATATGACAAATAATAATATTACCTTATCAGTTATCACAAAATAATTCGATATTATCAGATCAATAAAGTTATAGAACTTTTTTGAATATTTATCGAACCGAAATCAGGTCTACAACTTATCGAACCGATAACACAATATTTATTGGATTGATAAAACTTATTGATCCTTTGTGCAACCTGTCAAATTGTTATCGATTCGATAACCTGGTTATTGGACCGATAACTAGTTATTGGTCGTATGTGCAACCGGGCATTAGTGTATCATATTTTTCATAGCTAATTTCCCAACGAATATACAAATGCATAATAGTAATCAGACGGCCTAACCTACATATTATAAATAAATCGTGGTAATATTTTAAAATATGACTAGAGTAAAAAACTCGTTAGTTTCACAATTACATTTCAAAATCGATGGTACTATTGTGTTATTGGTATTACAATTTAATAATATTAATTATGAACAAAGAATACTTCATAGTTAAAAAAAATAGATAAAATATGTTGAATAATTTCTTTTTATATTTTTTTAAGTGTTGGTGTAAAATATTTATTTAAAATAATTCAGATGTTTTCAACAGTCATGCATAATAATAAAAACAAAAACTAATAATTGCAATTTAATGGTAGAAGGCATATATTATTATATTAAACACATATTATATACCTACATATTACATATATATATATAATTTTTATAATTCATATAAAACTTAAACATTTTTTTTTTGAACATAATAATATACCAAATATTTGGGTTTAAATTGCTTAAATCAAAGAAAATGTATTAAATCATTATAATATTATTAAAATAGTAGTTTTGGAATTGAACATTTTGTATGTGAACATTAGTAATCATTATCTTCTATAAATAACTTTTTGACTAAAATATATGATGGAAGTTAAATTATTTACAAAAGGTAGTTGTTATATAAGAGTAATTCTTAGTTATACTACCTATTCATTCAATAAATAGATACAAATAATATATTATGAAGAGTAGTATAAAATAATTTTTTTTTTTAGTTAATTATTAAAGACATCAACTACAAGGTTATTAGTCTGTGTTACATGTATTAAATTACATAGATTACTTATTGCTATTATATTTGTACATTTTAAATAAGATGACGCAATACAAGAATTTATAACTTTATATTAACTAAAAACAATTAATAATGTATATACAACATATAACTTACTGAATGAAGCTCTTTTGAAATTAATAGATTTGCAAAACATTTTTTTTTTTTTTTTTCTTGGCCATTAAAAGAATATAAGCTTATGCTGTTGTCAGTAAACAAATATCCCATAATTCTTTTGACCATGGTTTTAATACTTTTTCTGTCAGGTAACCGCTAAATTATTTTTTTAACATAATATTTTTTTTCAATTATATCATTGATAATTTAATTTATGTTATATTAGTTCTCAATAGTATATTTTGTTTAAATTTATTATTGATTAATGATGTTCAATTTAATGTTTTCTCACTCGATTCCATATCATTCTACCTGAATAAAGATGCCAAATTGAGATTCGTTATTCAATTATTCAATTACACCAGTATTTGTTAAATTTAAGACATTGGAAAATTTTGAAATTACTAAAAAAAAAAGCACTACTACTACTCAATATGTGTGTAGTTTAATCTATTTGATTCAAACATTATAAATGTATGAGTTCAATTCGTAATTTTAGCTTGAGCAATAAATATCTTTCGTCGAATAAATTTTTAATAAAATACATATATTTTGTTAGAATCTTCATACAGTATATAACAGATATATTGGTAGGTTACAAGGTCAGAGGCGTATTTACGATTTCAGCGCCCTAGGTACACACAATTTGGGGGTCTAAATGTGCGGTCATGTGTTTGCAAATTCTTAACGGATTTTAATTTATATAGTAGTGCCTATACTGAACTTTATATAGCATATGAGACTCTCCTAACCATATCTTTTACACAAGTAACATGTGAAAGAAGGTTTTCAAAATTAAAAATGCTCAAAACTCGTTTGAGATCACTTATGGGTCAAGATCTTCTAGAATCCTTAATACTGTTAAATTGTGAATCAGATATAATATTAAAATGGGATTACGATTTCATCATAAATGAACTAGGAAATACCTCAAATGAATTAAAAAGAATTTCATTTTAAATACCTAGTTTATAAATTATAAAACTATTATAATTTTTATTTGAACAATAAAAGTATACATTTTATGTAATTATATTTATGATTTCATTTTTAATGATAAGTAAAATATGTAATAACTAAGATGGATTTGTTTTTTGTATTTTAATTGTTAGCTTTCTTTTTTGTGGGTCTTTTTTACTTAACTGCATGATAGGCCTCTTTGAGCAAGTCCGAACCTGCATACAGTACAATTTTTATTGAAATATAAATCAATGTTTAATAATATTTTAAAATTTGAGAAAATACATAATGCTATTATATTTGTAATATTTCAAAAAAAAGTAAAATAATTAATAATATAAAATCCAAACGACGTTTCGAATTAGCTAGGTAACGTATTTATAATTCCTTCAGATTTTATACCTGCTGACGTCAAAACTACAATAATATTTTTGTATTATTATGTTATTAGTCAAATATTCATCAGGTGGTTAAATTTAATAAAAAAATTAAATAAAATTACATAACATAATCGAATATTAAAATGGATTACAATGTAGTATTTGGGGGCGGCATTCTAGCCAACGTCGCTAGCACGCATACAACCATTTTTACTCGTCTGGAACACATTGACGTTATAGATAGGTATTAGGTACCACCGCTAACCTCAATTAAGTTTCTTCCATTTATGTTTCAGTTGCTACTTCCGAAGCATCCACCAATCCCGCAAATCAATAACATCGAGAACATGTCTTCAAGGTCAGTAAATATTAATATTAAAAATAGAATAATAAATCACAATCAACATTTGGGATTTTCAGTAGATAAATGATATTCCAATCGTGAACCTCAACTGTTAATTGTTTAATGTTTATATTTAATATGATAAAATGATCTCCGAAATATTTTTGTTTTGTTTCCAAAATTTTTTAAGACATATTCATAATAAGACTTAAATAATATATAGTAGATTATGTGAATCATCTATTTAATTATTTAAAATTATTCTTAAAAGATTAATATAATATAAGAATTTCTTCTTTGATCAGCGTTCTTTGTAATATAAATTGAACGAATATGAATCTATTGATATTAAGCTTATTAATAATTAGATTATAAATTGTAAGCTTTAATATATAATATATAATTAGCATAGGAAATAATGTACTTTAGGAGAATAATATATTAAAGGTAGTTTTGTTATCTGCTGTTCATAAATTGTATTTTATTTGGGTAAACCAGAGTTATATTCCTACATTAATTTAAAAAAATTATATGTATACCATATATAGTATATGGTATATTATTATGTTTCAAATAAATATTACATATATATTATTAATAATAATAATAATATACTTCAAAAAAGTAATTTTATAATCCTTTGAGAAACATTTTTCAAAAAATAATGAAGATTTTTTAAAGATCCTTTAACGATAAACATAATTTATTATAAAAATGCTTTCAAGATATTTTTTGGCCAGATTATTTTTATATTATCTTTTTGTATTAACAAAATACTATAGTGATCAGTAATATATGATTCTAAAATAATACGTTCAATATTACTAATGTCTCCATTTCTTTTTTATAAATATATGATAAATTGTAGTATGAATATTATTAATCCTGGTATACTCATTTATACAACTAAAAAATCCCATTTGTACCCTAAAGTTTAGATAATCAATTTTATATTCATCATAACTATCTTTTGAAATATATTATCTTCTATTATTAATTTATTTTACTTATTAATTCACCAAACTGATTTTTAAAATGTATAAAAATATTATTATTTATTTATTAAAGTCGATATAATATAATATCAGATAGAATATTAATTCTAATATAATTTAGGTTATCTAACTCATTTATAATAGTATCATTCATCATATAATTTTTACATTTAGGTACATAATTAAAACAGATAGAGATCTACCTATATTATTTTATTCAAATCATTTTCGTTGTAGATCCTCATAATTTTGGTATTTTTAATAATCCTTACTAATATATCAATTGAGCTCATCCATACATATTTGTAGCCCTTTTCTCTCTCCAATGACTTTGATTTCCCCAACAATAATCTTTTGAATTTTGTCAGATGAATATTAATATACATTTTTGATGTTGGCTCAATACAAATTAACTGCCCATCTATTGTTTTACTTCTGTGACCAACTGGTATCTACCATTATTATTTGACAGCCAAGCAATTATCTTCATATCAGTCTTATGTTCAGTTGTTATTCTATATGCTTTCAATACATCACATTCTATTTTAATTTTTTCAGTTATTCCGTTTGTGCTGAACCAGCTAATTTACCTCTAGCAGGGGATTTACAGTATCCTGTTGTTGAGAGTGGACAAACTGTATATGGAATGCAGTTAACTAGAATAGATCCATGGTATAGCGGTAAAATCGAAAAGATATATAATCAAGATAATATACACATAGTATTTCAAACTTGTCAAAAGTTAGTGTCAACAAAACAAATTGCATACTCTACACCAAATTCAGTAAGATTTCCGGTGGGTTGCAGAGTAATTGCTAAGTTTAAGGATCCTAATTCTCCATATGACAATGAATTTTATGCTGGTATAGTAGCTGAACCTCCAAATGCGTTTAATAATTTTCGGTAAGGTTAATTATATAATGACAAGATAGCAATAGTTTTTAATATTTACAATTATTTGTTTTTTAGATACTTGATTTTTTTTGATGATGGTCAAGTTCAATATCGAACACACCAAGATATTCGTTTAGTTGCACGTTTGAGAAGTAAAGATATTGTATGGATAGATGTAGTAGAGAATTCCCGGTATATTATAAAAAGTTATTTGGAGAACTACCCAAACCAACCAATGGTTGAGTTGAACATACAACAATCAGTACTAGCAGTATTTCAGGGGCAGTGGCAGATGGCAGAAGTGCTTGAAGTTGATGCATCTATGGTTAAATTATATTTTGCCAATTCCCAACATAGCGAATGGATATATCGTGGTTCAACACGTTTGTATAATATTTTTAAAATAACATGCATGCCTGTGAATTATAATTTAGCCAATTTAAATACAACATTTGCGGAATTCACAAGTGTAGAAGAAAAGCCCTCCCGCCTTTTAGCTAAAGCTGAAGTTTGTAATAGTACCAGGAAGAATTCAACAACCACTGGAACTCGAAAATGTAATAAAATTAAGGCCAATGCTACTAAGGTTGTTGACCTAATATTGCCTGAATCCGTTCATAATCTGATTAAATATGGCAAACACCAATGTAATCCTTTATGTGTTACAAGGACATCATATAACTATGAGATAACTAGGACTATCAACATGTTGACTATTCCGTTACATTTTGGTTTTACCAGGCATCTAACCAAAATTAATAAATATAAAAAAAAAGTGGAGTACAGAACCCCGTGTGGCGTAACTATTCAAAACATAGAACAGATGCTGGAATATCTTATTGTTACCAAAAGCGCAATGACTATTGACCAATTTGATTTTAATAATTGGGTCAACCCATTTGCCGAATATAAAATCATAAAAAGTGTACAGTTTCTAAAAGATATATCCGAGGGCAAAGAATTTAGGGCCATACCATGTGTGAATATTATTAACAGTACATTACCACCAAAAATGGATTATATGACTACTAGACAACCAATGCAAGGTGTTCACATAAATGTAGAGAGTGAGTTCTTATGTGGATGTGACTGCACCGACAACTGTCAAGATAAATCGAAATGTGCTTGTTGGCAAATGACTATCGAAGGACAGAAGAATTTGTACAAAGACCCAAATATTGGTTACAATTATCGAAGATTGCCCGAACACGCTGTAACGGGTATTTATGAATGTAATAAAACATGTAAATGTTCCAGTTCATGTTTAAATCGTGTGGTACAGAACCCACTGTCGCAAAAGTTACAATTATTCATGACTGAGAAGAAAGGATGGGGTGTCCAATGTTTGAATGATATACCTAAAGGGAGTTTCATATGTAATTATGTAGGTTGTTTGTTCACTGATGCTGATGCTGATAAATTTGGGAAAAAATATGGTGATGAATATTTCGCAGAATTAGATTATATTGAACATGTTGAAGAAATAAAAGAAGGTTATGAACATGATATACCAAGCAGTGACCACGAATATGAAACTGAGACGATTCACTGCGAATCATCTGATGGTAATTTTTATTATTAATAAATAATTATTTATAATTCATATAAAATAAATAAATATTTTTATTATTTAGGTAGAAGATCTGAAAAACGCAAAATATCTAAGATAAAAAAGGATGTTAAACATATGCGGGTTTTGTCCAAATTCAATACACGCGATATGAAAAAAAAACACTAAACCTTCAAAATCAGTGCGTGAATACTTTGGAAACAACGAGAGTGCATATATTATGGATGCCAAAATTAGAGGCAATATTGGACGTTATTTCAATCATTCGTGTTCTCCAAATATATTTGTCCAAAATGTATTCGTGGATACGCATGACTTACGGTTCCCATGGGTATCGTTATTTGCACACAAAAACATACGTGCTGGAACGGAGTTAACTTGGGATTATGGATATATAGTAGGAAATGTTCCACAAAAAAAATTAATATGCAATTGTCAGTCAACAAAATGTAGGGGGAGGTTACTTTAAATATATATATACGTAATAATAAATTGAATAAATCAAAAAGTTAATTATATTTTATTTATTATTCCCATGAAATTATTATAATTTCTACTAATTTAATTTAAATAAGACAAAGAGTTACGAGGAAACTACCCATGTTCTTACCTACTTACTAGTTTGATAACAGGTCAATTCACTTTTAATATCGAAACTAACAGCACGCTACTGAAACTAGTGAATGAAAATTTGATATATCGTACGTGTGTAAGACAGGGACACCAAATACATGGGTAGCGTCCTCTTAAATTAAAGTATCAAATTTACAACAACAATAATCAAGAGGTCGACCAAAGCGATTGTAAGTTTTTAATAAAATTCTTTAAAAATTTATCAGAATAATTAAATAATTTGCCATCAATATTTGGACTCAATATAGATAATAGACAATGCATTCAAGACCATAAAATGATTATACACTTAACATAAAGTACATTTTTCAAAAGCAAGTGGTCCATTATAAAGTATGAACTGACGAAACTCGGTAGCCTTCAACTGACCAACATCAAGATGTTGACTTGGTCTTGGTTTTTGTAGAAAATCACTAGTTATTGAAGATTTCAGAAACATTAAATTTGTACTATTTTTTTAGATTATCCAACTTGGCAAAAGTACAGTCAAAGGACCTTATAATCTTCATCTGTTCTTTCTCTAGAATTAACTGATTTTAAAATGGTTGCTTGATTATTAAGAAATACTAGTTCCTTTTGAGTTTTCCAATGCTTTGAACAGTAGCTTCACATCATCTTACACTAAATTAATATTAATATTATATATTTTAAATTCTTTCTTATAATGAAAATTAATTTCAAATTGTAAAAAAAAAGTAACTAGATACCACAAAAAAGACTACTATGTTAGTACTACTACCTATATTAATATTTTAATAAGAACTTAAGGTTATTTTGAAATTTTTCAAGTTTTACTCAGTATTTATATTACATAACAGAATTTAAAATTTAAAAAATTTAAGACGATAAAACTGTAAAACTACCTATTGGCTATTTGTGTTTATAATATGGTATAATGCGGTCAATTAATACATTTCATATTATAGGTAGGCTGTAGGGTACCTTGGTAATTACTAACTACTATGACAGATACCTATTTCAATATGGTATGAATAATATAAGAAATTATATTATATAGAAAAATTAAGTATTTAAAACAATAATAAGTGATTGCATTAACCTATGTAACTATTGTAAGGTAATAAAAAATTTAAATAAATAAAATATGAGATTACTAATAGTTATGCCCCCTTGTACAATTTACATGGCAGTTTATCGTTTACTATGAAGGAAAATCAAAATATTTTAAAATTATTATAAAGAAGATATGTGCATAGTTTTACAGAATGTAACAGGAAGACCTGACAGAAAAAAAAATGCAGCTATTTAAACGTTTGACAACATTTGTTAAAACTATATGATTAGTAAATAGTTTAAGAAATATACTAATGTCAGAAAATTCCCAAAATTAATATTTTGAAAAAAGTTATTATGTTCCAAGTTAATTTAATCAAAAAAAATATTGATAGGTATTTCAAAAAATTCTAAAAAATAAACTACTTGACTTAGATAAATGTTTTTATCCATCAAAATTATTGTTAGGTATAATCAGATTCACAAATTGGCTGTTTTGAATTTATCCAAAAAAATTTAAATCAAAATTTAAATTTATTATTTTCAGTATTAAAAAATATATAGGTATTTATTTAAAATCGATTAGAACAAAAGTTATTTCATTACAGCTATAATAAATACATACTATAAAGTGAAACAACGGTTTAGGCGTTTATAGCTAATATAAGCCAGCGGCCAGGTAATTTATGACTATAGATAATATGGATACAATACTTTATTATCAACTAATTTATTGGTAACTAGTTACCTATGTAACAAAACAAAACATTTTAGTTTGTCTTTAGTATTATGACAAATAGCAATAATGAGTAATGACCAACAAATTTTGTAAGTACACCTAGGCATTAGAAATTTAATAAAAATGCAACAGCAACTAATATAAAATATACGTTTATTACCTACTTATTCTTATTGAATTTATTAGGTACCTACTATTTTGGTAAGTAATTTTAAGGTTGATAGGTAAATACTTTTGCATGACTAAAGAAATATAGTAAAATTAAAACATTAGGAATAGGTACTTACCAGAATTTATGATATTCGCTAACTCGTAAATCTAATAAAATATAATAATCACTGATGGCGATAACCGGCGGCCATAGACTGTAACAGAAAGTAGATACAAATTCCGACAGCGGGCGAGTATAACGACTGTCGTTTCTAGACATAAAAACGTAAAACGATAAACGGCAACGGTTTAAAAAGTCAAAACTATCATGAAATTAATAAAATATTAAAATTACAATTACAATAATCACTGACGGCGGCTATAAAAGGAACGACTTAGAAAAAAAAACACTAAAAGTAGACACAGCAAACGAACGACCGAACGACGACAGTTGCCCACCGCCACCACTATACAACCGTGACCCCTTCCTTGTGTTTAGTTTCATTACAACTGATAGGCGACACTGCGACAGTCGATAACGCCGACTGACTATGGGCTGTCGGGTAGCGGGCGCCGTCACTGGGATTTCCAAATTCAAATAAAATATTATGAGGTGAAGTCGCGAAGAATATTAACAGAGTTTGAGCGTTGCGTTGCGTTGAGTTTTATTTTATTTTTACTTAAATAATATTGCATTTTAGAAATGAATATTACTCATTTTCTTAAACTGATTCGATTCAGTAAATTGAGTAGGTCAAAAAATCGTTCACTGGTTCTTTAATTAATCAGCTAAACTGAGTTAAATTAAATCACTGATCATACTTAAATCATTTAGAATTTAGATGATTTTTAAACCAATAGCATAGTGACACGAACCACGGTTAGCTTCCCTGCGACCCGTAGTTAGGCATTCGGCTGTCGAATCATAATATTATTATTATTATTACATAATCATATACCTGCATTTAAACATTTGATACCTAAAAATATAAATATAATATAAAAAAAGGTAAATTGTAGCCGCTGGGTTACTCCTTTTATCAAGCAACTCATGTCAACTTATTATTACTTATAGCTCATATTCTTATTGTAGAAAATCTAATTTACAGATTGTATAATATATTCTACTAAAAAATAAAAAAAAAAAATAATATAAAATATCCACACTGACAAACCGTCACCGCTCAGAATCGTTTTTCGTATACATAATATATTATATCATTAAATTAAAATGTAATATACCATCCATCGGCGAAAATATTCTTTCTAGAGCTCTGAATTTTCAAATATGATGCATATATGCATACAAAAAGTGGCTGGATATGTAATTATATGCATTATGTATATTAAACTTAATAAAGTATGTTTAAAAAATGAAACACTATTTTTACACCAAGAATTAATAATAATAATCATAAACTAATTAATACTAACATTTTTATCAAGAACAAAAATACTCAAATAATTAAAAATGTAACAAACTGTTAATAGATTAAAATATTTTAAGCAATATTATAAAATATTGAAAGAGAAAATTAAAATAAAATAAAATTTGCTGGAAATACCTATAATTGCAAATCATTTAAAATAACACATCTAAAACTCACAGACTAACAATAAACTTTCAAAATAATAGAACTAAAATCAAAAATTAACAGTCTTAACTTTTAGATTGGTCCGAGGATCGGTTATTAAAATATTTAAAATAATTAAAATAGAAAACAACTTTTAATATAATAAAATATGAAAATGCAATATTTTATAATTTACATAATTAAAAAAACTTAAATCTACTGTTTAAGTTGTATATAATTTTAAATAACTTTTGAACTCTCAGGAAACATAATATATTGACAATCAAAATTTAAAAAAACTAAAATCCTCCGCAATCATTCAAAATAATTTGAACTGCTGTATATCAGCACGTACCCATTATAAAAATGTTACAAATCTGTATAAAAACTTATATAGGTACTACTAATAGTTATTATATTTGTTTAACTCAATCCTAGCTTCAATCTAATTCAAAACTATATTTTAAAAATGTCATAAAGTATGTTGTGCCATGACGTGGGATTGACGACATCGAATTGCACGTTTTGACATGAACAATTCGTAGCAAGGTATTTAATACTTTAGTGATATTTTTTCCAAAACGTATAAGGTACATCAAAATTTCAAAAACAATAAAATAAATATTTTAATTTTTAAAAATAATATAGATACATAAATAATGTGAAAGTACTTCACCGCGTGAACAAAATGCAGAGCTAAATAAACGTAAACATTTTTTATTCCACTCTGCATGTATGACTAGATATACATATACCTAATAACATTGTAATGGTAGGTATTAATATTATGTATGACCGTTGAAAACATTCAACATTTATCTATTTTTTTTTAATCATGAAGTATACGTCATTCATAAATATTATTAAATTTTAGTATCAATACAATAATATAACCAACGATTTTAAAATATTACCACGATTTATTTATAATATGTAGATTTTGCCGTCTGGGATATTATTATGCATTTGAATATTCGTTAAGAAATTTATTAGGAAAAATATGATTCGATACAAATCTTTTATAATATCTATATTTGTGTAAGTTACCTTTGTAGTATATATATTATAAAGAAGCAGAATTAAAACGAAAGAATATAAACGAGGCAGTTTACCAGAAATTTGGAAAAAATATGTATACCAGACCAAAAAAATATTTATGTTAATATATGACGTAAAAACTAGCGGTTGACCGTAAGATTTTTCCCATGTTAATCATAGTTAACCATAGTTTATACGTAAAAACGTTTGTGCCGATTTAAGTAATTAAATTAAAATATGACAATCATAGCATCAGAAATATTGTTGATCAAATCATCTTGTGTTATATCTTATATTTAATGGGAAACCGTAATTTTCAAATGATTTGTAATACAATACCATAATGATCCATACCCGATAGGTATTACAATATTACATATTTCGTCCAGTACCACAACTAGAGATTATACATAATTTAGTACTGTACATTTACGGTGTCAAAATATTCAAAATTCTTTTTGAAATGTTATAGTTTTTATTCACTGAATAATATTTATTCCTTCATCGTAGTTTTATTATTCTATAATATAATAATAAACATATTGAACACATAACTTAACTAGACTATTAATAATTATATGTAATTATTATGTATTTATTAATAACATTCTCACACATTATAATAATTAAACTAAAATGTTATAGAATAATATCAAAACGGCCGGACTGTTCGTATAAATCGAAAAAAAATTCAAATTTTTAATATTTTAATGAATTTTGTCAACATTTTAACTTTAAGTAATAATATTTAGAAAAACTTATAATGTATGTACAATGGAAAATGATAAAGTAAACATTTAGTAAGAATTTCAATTTTATCTATGTACGATTAAACCACAAAATAGGATCGTTCGAAGACAAATCATTAATATTTACAGGGTCGTAAAAATGTGTAGGTACATACCTTAACCTGTACAGTAGGTTACAAGTGGGTCACTGTAATGGGTGGTGTTAAATTTAAAATCAATGGTATTATACCATTGTATAAGAAAAACGATTCTGATAGCGGAGATCAGCCTTGAATATTTTTTATTATAATTATATTTAATATTTTATTTGCATATTATCATGTTTCAAAATGTGTACATAGTTTAATAATAATACGCTTCCCCGTACGCTTCAGAAGTTTCAAGCATCCGCACGAATAATATTTTTAAATAACAACAAAATAACTAAAATTGTTATTCTTGGTTATTTAATTATATCTCGTCCAAATTTTAAATTAAATTAACAATAAAATAATACAGTGTTTTTAGATTTTTTTAGATTTTTTGGTTGGATAATAAGCTACCTATGTAGAACCTTGTTTTACATTTTTAATTCTTAGCAATATAAGTTGAAAATTGTATAAGTTTTTAACTATACTACATAATTATTTGTAAATTTTCAATTTCATCAATTTCATCAATATTTCAACTTTAAATTCGTTTAAGGAAAAAAAGCGTGCAAAAGTATTTTTAATATTTTTCAACTGCTGCTGTAACAATGTATTAGAAGCCTTTTATTAGATTTTCAAGATTTTTGACCCAACTTATGATATTTTATTGACATTTATAGAAAAAAAAACTAAAAATATCGAAAATTAAAAATGTCCGTTGACAGCTCAAAACGAGTCAAAATATTTGAAAAGTTGTACGGTGCATGGAAATCGCTGAGATAAACATTCAGTGTAAATTTCATGTAACTTAAGTGTTACGCGGATAACCAAAATCGATTTAGTCAAAAACCAATTTTGCGTAAGAATACCCGTTTTTCCTTGATTTTTTTTTTTTTTGGTTTTCTAGGAGCTTTTGAAAACTACATTAAATTTTGACCACCCCAGTGCACCAACCAGATTCACTTTACCACCGAAATATATACCGAAATTTAAAATCCAATCATTTTTCCGACTACTTATCGTGTACACAGACAAAAAATAAATAAAATGCAAAGCAATGTAAAATCATTACATTCATCACTCCGCTCAGAATCTAAAGTCTTAAGTTACAACACATATTATATTACTTACAAAAAGTTTAATATTGTGATATTTTTGTGTTTTGTAAGACTAAAAAATTCTTTTTATTGAAAAATTGTCAATCAAATATTTTATCAAATAATAATTATTTTTTTTACGTTTATAATTTTAGACTTAGCTACATTATATATTCTTCCAATAATATTTCAATCAAAAACAATTAGCTTATCTACGTCAAACGGTTCAAAGAAAAGAAACATTGAAAAGTGGAGGCCTTCAACTGAAAAAATTGCTGATGTATTTGTTTGTTTTACTAAAGTAATTGTTTTCTAATTTACATATATTATAATATATACCCTCAATATCTATGTACGTACATTATATATAAAACTAAATACCTAACAAAAAAATGTTTACTATTATGTTTACAGTCTACAATACAAATTAATTATAAATATTGCCAAAAAACAACAAACCTAAAAATTTAAACACTACAGTATAACCGTATATTACATTTTTATGTCTAGACCTTGAAAATCCTCTTAAGGTAACTTCTGATTATATCTGCATCTTACGTCATAATTAATAAGTATCAATTTAAAGTTGAAACACCAATGAAGGCAGTTGCTCAGATGATTAAAAGTGTTTTTTCGTTAAACCTCAATTATCCGAAAGAATCTGAACATTTATGGGAATTAATCCAGAAAAATGTTTATAATATTACCACTAATCATGACAAACGATTTACATCCACAAATATAATCTTAAATGATTTGAAACAATTTTTCTGATTATATAAATTTTTTTTGTTTACACAAAATATTAGTTATTATTATATATTTCAAACTAATTCACTACCTATACTTTTTTGATAATTTTATATAAACAATAACGTTAAAATTATTAATATCTCTCTTTAGTGCTATACTATTGAGCTTTAATTTTTCTATAGCAAAAAATACTAATTTTTCAATCATAATCATATTATTCTGCATTAAGTACCTACATTTAAACTATTGCCCATATAAATAACACTGTACTGTTTATATCTATTTATATGTTATATGTGCGTGTAATTCTTAAATTAAAAATGCCTAAATGTTTTAAATGCTTATCAAATCTTGCAAATTTTAATTTATTATTTTTACATTTCAAAGTTTATCATGCAAACAATATAACATTTTCAAGTGCCTTGAAGCTAACTGTTTAAGGTTTAAAATCTTTTAAAGAACCGAATAAAAAACATATAAAATCTCATATTAACAATTCTCCAATTTCACATGATTTGAATAGCATTTCTAACAACAATGATTTAGACCTGCCTGATGCATCTATTATTAATATTAGGTATAAATGATAATGTATTAGACGAGTCCATTAACGTTTGAAACTGACAATAGTGACAATTATGCGAAGATGGTCAGTCAGCCTATGATATTACTAAGTATATTTGATGATATTATTGTGAATATTATTATGAATAAAGTAATTTATATATAACGTATTTACGTAGAACCTTGTTTTAAATTTTCTATCCTTAGACATAAAAGTTGAACATTTTATAAATGTTGAACAACAAAATAACTATTATATTTTAAATTTGATAAATTTTGTCAAAATTCAAACTTACAATGTTTATAAAAAAAATGTTGCCTATTTATTTTTAATATTTTTTAACTGGTATTATAACAATATATTAAATTTCCAAAATTTTAAAATTTTTTATTACTCGACAAATAACATTTTATTAACAATTATTGAAAAAAAACTAAAAAAATTGAAAACTGACCATGTTCGTAAACAGCTCAAAAAGAGTCAAAATATTTTCAAAATTGTATGGTGTATAGAAAATGAAAATATAAACATTCAGTGAAATATTCATGTATATACAGTTCTTCGTTTTCAAATTACTACAAAATAACAAAATCTTTACATGAGAAATCGAGTGAAAAATCTTGTAAAAATATGTACTTCAAACGTTCATACAAAATGTTATAAATTTCTTATTCAATATAATTTGCACATTTTCGTGAATTTTACGTATTTTGTAAATATTTGAACTTTAAATGCTTATGAAAAAAATTGTGACTGGATTTTTAATTATTTTTATGTCTTTGAAACAATATTAGGTGCCTTGACCTTATTGAAAGGCTTTACGAAACTCAATGATACTGCGATGGGCCCGAGCACCGAGATGAAATTGGCCAACATCGCAGTCTGGGCCCAACGAACTATAATCCTACATGAAAACGCGATCGGTTGTGCGACTATTTTATCGGTATCGAACGCCGAAGTACAAGAAGAAAACACTTTCGAAAAACGTCCACTAGGATAACGGCTACCTTGATCGCTGATAGCTCTCGGTGATAACAAAACTAAGTGCCGAGTCGTCGGATGTTCGTTATGACCAATACGTGGGTGACTCGACGGCAAATGCCCAGTGAACCTTTGCATCCGAAACACATAATTGGGCCATGACTGTTTCGCCCACGTCGACTAACTAGTAGGTAACGCGCAAGGTGCGCGAATGCTCATCGGCCCGATTAAGCGTGGGAGACGTCCAAATCAGCGGACTCGAATTGCTGCCATAACGAATCTAGGCGAGCCGCGCGAAAGGAATAAAAATATGGGGCAAAACAACTATCGTCGTTAGGGCGGACAAGCTCGATTTCGTTGAACATTGTCGTGGACACAACGCGATGTTCCGTCGGGATACGACAACCCATAGTCTAAGAAAATATAAGAAGTATGATCAACTCGAACCGTGTTTTCGTCCTATAAAAAAAAAAAAAAATAGTTCACGCATGTGCATTGCTTTGTGTTTTTGTGCATACTTCATTGAATTAATTATACATTGCCCCTTAAAAAAATATGCACAGTCTTATCATTGAGCATACTTCTTACTAGGCGACAACCTAACAACAAACAACGTCGTACGAACTAAGTCGAGACACGGTACGCAAAGCGACCGATGCTATTACGTAACTAGTATAGTCTATAATAGTACAGCTGATATATCGGAGATATAAACTCGGCGACCGTCGAGACTAATGAGCTCTGAAATAGATATTGATAATAGCGAGCGGCGCGTACCTATACGTACCTAATAATATTAATACCTGCACTACGGATATAATGACCTGCGTAATTCGAATAATAATAATTTATATAATATAACTGATATATCGGAGATATCAAAACTGCGACCGACGCGACTTATGAATAATAATTGTATTGTAAATATATCGGAGATATTTCAATAACTAAAGTTAGATTTAGCTATAGTGCTATGAATATCAACGCACCGACGAGTCAACTAATACACGATACACCCATCCAATTGTCAACCACTCGTGAACATCTATGATAAGCACTGTTCTATAGACCCAGGGAAACACAACTACCTATTGCTAATGTCTCAAACACAACGTTACCGAACCCACAACAAACGTGAACACCTAATAATAAACCACGCGCTGTCGACTATTAACTGGAATTTGGCCGGGCAACTTATATTAATAAAAAATGGTGTTCACGAGTTTGGAGTAGATAAGGTGACCGAAAGTATAAAACAATGCTAATACCAATCTAGTAATAATTGAATAACTCGTTATAATGGTAGTCATGTATTTTGATAAATATTTTAATAACTAAACTGTATATATGCCTTTGATGGTAATTAGGCAGGGTTATGATATTTTTTATAATATTACATGATTTTAACGAAATTATGATGTTTTTCCCTATTTTTTACTAAAATATTGTGATATTTTCATATACTTTATTGAAATTATGATATTTTTACTTATATTAGCTAGATTTTTGTATTTACACACAGACAGCTATGTTTTTATCAAAATTAATACATTTATTAACGTATATTCGTATAACATTGATGAGTATATTTTTAGGTTTCAGCATATATATAGGTTTCAATTCTACCTACGTATTTAACGAAAAAACGAGTAAATTATAATATATGAATAGGTACTATATTGCATTTAATTGTTGTTTATTAGATATCGTCGTATCAGTATGCACGGCGACGCGACGTTGTGATATATTTTATGTGTCTACTGCAAATATATAATAATTAATAAATGTTTAAGAATTTAGATATTAAATAAATTATGTATCGAAAATATTTGATGTAAATTATTATTTGAAATAATCGATCGAGTCTATGCATGCATGAATGCTGTTTAATTAAATATATATGTAAATGTATTATGTATGTAAGTAATATATGTGTACGCCTATATGTAGGCGACATATTGATGTGTATATATGAATGTTTATATATTGTATATATACTTATGTAATTTATATAATATGTTTAGGTGTTTGTAATGTCGAATATGTATAGGTAGGTATATTATTTAATGTGGGTTTGCATATCATACTATGTTTCACATGTTCATGTAACTGTAGAACTAAGTGATGGCTCGATAATAGTTTCTACTATTTTTATATATATAAATAATTCCCACTGCACTTGACGAATAATAGTACAATAATAACAGTTAAAGAGATTTATTTTTTCTCTTATATACCTATAATCCCAGTATGTGTATATAAGCTATGATTTTAGACTAATGTAATTTCATACAATATTTCAATGTATGTATGATTGATTAAAAACATAAGCATCTGTGATGTTATTCAGGATAGGTTAGCCTAATAGTATTGTGTATATAAAGATATAAGAATAAGAATATATGTATGTTCCCACCTATATGCTCATTGTAGCATGAGCCTGTATGGAAAATGACTAATAATATTAAAATTTATAAATGTTTAATTGATAAAGATGTTACTATAATACTACAGATGTAACGTTAATTATTGTGGATTTCGAGATTTTGGTAATAAACCGCATAAAGTATCTACTGAAATGAGAGATATTGTTAATAGTTCTTAATTTTCCGATATTATAACTTATACAATGATATATGGCGGAGGTAATATGCCTGTGTGTATACACACAATAAAATAAAAATATTATACAAGTGATAGACTGTTGTGCGTATGCGCTGATAAAATATAATATGTGTCAGTCACTTGAGTGATATGTAAGTTGCTGTATGTGGGGGGGGGACATTGATTTTGGGGGCCCATCTTTATCCCCAAAATATATTTTTTTAACGCATACAATACAGTTTTCAAAAAAAATAAATAAATATTTAAGTAGGTTGGTATATAGTAGGTAAATTATTATTAATAATTATAAAATAAAATTGTTCGCAATTTTACGAAAAATTACTATAAATAATGAACTATGCCAACGATTTTGTTTATGGTTTTTTTGTTGATTATTTTAGATTACCGATTTAAGTATATAAAAAGGTAGTTATAAGAAAAAATATTTAGATCTTGTAGATTAGGTATTTCAGTATAAAAGTATTAATGCATATTTTACTAAACTTTAGAGGACCATAATTAATAACCTAGCAAATCAAAATTGATCATTTAACTGTCAAAATGTTCAGAAAAAAGCCTTACCAGAATCCATAAAAAAATAAAGTGGTTATGTACCATATCATTTGAAAAAATAAAGTCAATTTTATTATTGGTACAACTGCGTGTTTAAAAATTTTGAAAATGTTATAAAAAAAATTGCCTGTTAAAAATAAAGAAACACGTCATTTTTCGTTTTAACGAAATCCTATGTCATCAATCCATCTTTTTTTATTTTAACGTAATTCCATATCATCGACCTTAATTGTTAAAAAAAACCCACGTACAATGACACCCAGCATATTTTAAAATTATACAATAATATAAAGTCGTTAATATGTAATGATACAATTTTTTTGAAGTAAAAGTTGAAAGGGGGCCTACTAAGTGTATAGTGTCCCGGGGCCCAATTAATCCTTAATCCGGGCTTGTATATATGTCGGTAGTGATATGTAAGTTGTTATATTATTTAATAGCATCAGGTAGTGAGTTATGAAGACTAAAATTATATTACCTTTCATAAAAATACTTACGCATCAAGCGTTGTTCTGTTGTTCATAGTATTATACTTGATTGGTATGATGGTATATTGATATGATCGGTATGAATCCCTACTATAAAATAAGAAAATAATACAGAACAGCGTATATATACATTTATGTATACATTTGAACTAGCTTCAAAATTCATAAGATTGTCGATGTATATTTTTTAAGTAAAAACTTTTATATATAACCCATAATAAATAAGGGTTTATCGTTGCAGTTTAGTAGACTTGAATACAAATATCCACAGTGATCTACGTTTATAAATGACGTCTATTTCTACAAACAAATTATGTACCTTATACAATGTTTGTATTTTGTATATATTATCCAGAGATTCTAAGAATTAATGTCGTACAATGTAAATGTTATATCACAGAATAGATGAAATAGATTTCATCTATTTTGTGGTTATATGGTCTAATATTTATAATATATACTATTCAACTCTAACTCTATACTTAAAAGTGAATATTTTGGAAATAATAATTCCTTAGTATATAATATAAGGCGAGTTTAGGTAATTATAATAGAGACTAGTGAATATGGTTAAAATGAAAAGTAAGGATGTATAAACATATATTTTGTGTTTAATTCAAATATAATAAAATAAATGATGTATTATTTCTAACATGAAATGTACTGTATCAACGGTGAAGTCGAAATATTATGATAGTTTTATTTTTGCATTTAGTGGTCAACCCATACTCGAAGACGACGTCTAAGACCCTCAGAGTCGATATCCTCTATTCTCCTTAGTCAGTATACCTACTAGTTACATACATTTATAATATTGTGTGTCATAAATATATATTTTTGTGTATGTTGTCGGGTAATCCTCTGAGCTGAATAAAATATAGGCAGATCTACCTATTTTAATTGAGATATTTTTTTATGGTCTATGGTCTATGGCCTATAGTCTCGTCTTATTTATGTATGAATACTGTATATTATATGTACCATGTATGGGAATAAATGATTATATATATTATATTATATAATACAATATGTACGTTTTATAGCATGTTTAAGTGTTTGTTATAATGAATGTAATAATTCTTTTTAAAATGTTGTGTTACACGGTAGAGCATGTAATAATGCCCCCTTAAACTGATGAAATATCCGTGTAAAAAGGTGCTCAGAATATTATACAAATGTATACTACTTGTGTATGTATATAATATGTAAGTATCTAAATATGTATGAACTAACCTATTGGTAAATGAGTGAGGAATGTGTGAATGCAAACGAATATCTCTATATTTTAACGTGTATGTTTTGAAAAATAAAATTGTTTACTAGTTTATGTATGTGTGTGTTTGAGATACATTCCGGTGTATAACGTATGCTTTAGCGATTCGTTTTTTCGTATGTAATAATATAAAAAGAAAACTGTATACTATTTTTGTATGTATGTATGTATGTATGTATGTATGGGTGTATGTACCTTTTTTTATTTTATTTTTAATAGTCCAGTTTTAGAAAAAATCGATTATATTATTTTGGTATTACTCAAAAACGAGTAGGTAATCGTAAATATTTGTCTATGATAATTTTCACCAAATATATTTATATTACCAATTTCTGTACTTATGTGATAACATTTTCAAAATATTTTGATTTCTTTTAAGTTAATTATTAATTACACATGTTCTGATATTATATACAAGGAGTTAAATGTATTTAATTTTGATAAATTATTCAAAAAAATCTATTATTACTTATATATAAGCATATACCCATTAGCCACTGCACCATAGATTAACCAAAACATCGTATAGATGTCTTAAAATAGTATATCTGAAAACTATAATAAATAATAATAATACACAACAGCTTATACCTAAAATGGGTTTTTGTAATAATAAACAAATTAACTCTTTACATGATTTAAGACACAAAATAAATACAGCTGATACTTTAAATCCCCAAGTCAATTCTAATAATGATGATAGTAGTTCTAGTATTAAAGATAAGCTTCAACAGTGGGTTCTAGCTTACAATGTTAAAAAAAATAGTGTAAATAGTTTATTAAAGATTTTAAGATTTGAAGGATTGGATTTGCCAAAAGATGTTAGGACTTTGATGCATACTCAAAGGTCCCATGATATAGTTAGTATGAACACTGGAACTTATATTCATTTATGTTAAAAAAAAATGCTTTTGATTGTATTAAAGTTTAATACTAATTGTTTAATAAATGTCAATGAAATAAGTTTAAGTTTTAATATTGATGGGTTACCGTTAGCACACAGTTCTAAACAACAATTTTGGCCAATACTTTGTTCAATTATAAATGTACCTTTTCTATTTAAATTAGTTTTTGCTATTGGTTTATATTTTAGTACACTTAAAAACCAGAGTCTATAGATGGCTTTTTGAATTTGTTTATAAATGAAGCTATAGAATTGGTAAAAGATGGAATTAATGTTGATGATAAAGTACTACGTATAAGTATTAAACAATTCATTTGTGATTCTCCCGCCAAGGCGTTTTTGCTTAATGTTAAAGGACATAATTCTAGTGTAGGATGTAATACATGTTTAGAGGAAGGCGAATATAAAGAACATAGAATGGCATTTTTGGGAGTGAATGCTGCATTGCGTACTAACGAAAGTTTTAGAGCTAGGAGTGATGACGAGTACCATAAAGGTAATAGTCCTTTGGAACGTTTGTCGATTGATATGATTAAATCCATACCAATTGATTTTATGCATGCAGTTTGCTTGGGGGCAATGAAACGCCTTTTAAAGTTTTGGGTGAGAGGTAAACAATTGACAAGAATACCCTTAGAGAAATGTGATGCTGCTAACGTAGAGTTAAATAATTTAAGAGATTTTTTCCCATCTGAATTTGTCAGGTTACCTAGATCGTTAAACGATATTGAATACTGGAAAGTGAATGAATTTAGAACTTCTTTGCTGTTCACTGGTCCAATTATATTAAAAGGAAGACTTAAACACACAGTTTTATTTTAATTTCATTAAATTACACTGCACTATAAAAATGTTGGTGACCCCAGCTCTATATTTAACTAAAAATGAAATTGCTTATAATATAATAGTTGAATTTGAGAAAGAATTTAAAACTAATTATGGTGCACATTTTATGACGCATAATATTTACAGTTTAATTCATCTCCCATATTATGCTAAGATACATGGGTGCCTGGACAATTTCAGTGCTTTCAAATATGAAAACTACTTAGGACTTTTAAAAAAAAGCATTTCACATTCTCGTTTTCCTTTACAAGAAGCTGCCAATAGAATATTAGAAAAAATAAATATTATGTATAGTGATCACGAAAACACTATAGATATTGAAAAATATAAATTAAGTAATGAATGTGATTGAAACAACCATATTTTTAATAAAAATCAGGAATTCATTTTTTACAATAACTTTAACTGGTGCAAATTATATTATTTCCTCCAAGGTTCCAAAAAATAATTATATTATGTTAATTATCAATGAAGTGGCATTAGTTAGGCATATATATAAGGATAAAAATGGAAACATTTGTGTGCACATTTAATAAATACTCAAATTTTTTTTGATGTTCCACTAGAATTATTTATAATTGGCTCTGTCATTGTTGATATTGCATCCCAGTCTAACTTGAAACGCATAAGCGTTAATGATATTAAGTATAAATGTTTTTTTGTTCCTTTATCAACTGATAAGGCAGTTGTTATGTCTCTAAGTCATAATGTATTATAATTTTTTTTATCAACTATCAATGTAATATTCAAATCAAATATTTCATAACATACCTACCTAATATTGATTTTATTTTACTAGATTAATGGAAAATGTATCATTTGTCTGTTCATTCAATATATGTATTATATGGTGAAATGTTGAAAGGCTCTTTATACTCTCAATATAATTATTATAAGATTTATTAGACAATAAAAATTATAGTTATAGTTATAATTTTTTTTATTATTATACATTTATTTTCTTAAGTAAAGAAGTTTTTTTTAAATATTATGATGTATACAGTTGTGTATTAATATACATCAATATTTAAGTTCCTATATTATAATTTTTTTTATTATCATACATAGATTTTATAAAGTAATCTATTATAACTTTTATGTCACTTTTATTATTATTAAATTATTATCATTTATTATATGTATTAATAAATAAATATGTTTTTAACCATTATTTTAATTTTCATATTAATTATTATTCTAATAAAAATTATGACCAGTTGATGGATTTCATTGGTTTGTATAGCAGTATATAAGTAACTTTATGATCCCAATGTTCATAAAAAAATTTTAAAGGGGGCACTTTCCGGGTCCAAAGTTGGTGGTATAGCGGGGATTAGTGCTGTTTAATCTCCCGCTAACTTCACGAACCTGCACTTTCCCCCAAAGTCCCCCCTGGCTATGACACTGTATATTCCTCTAGCATTAATAACATTCTTGCTATGTTATTGAAATAACTTCTCAGAGATGTAATATAACAGGCAAAATGATGTCTTATGGTTGTTCAAATTGAACATGATATAGATGTTTAGAAATACACATATTATGGAAGTTATATTAGACATCCCACGGATATCGCATAATGCAGTCGTATAAACGTTGACACCTAACTTCTTATAAATTACTTTTTAAAAAGTTGCTCAACCTGGCATTAGCAATCCCATGAACATCATTATAACATCAATATGCATTAATTAATAACATCGCATATCCTCAACACATATTCGTGGGATGTTCTTGGTACTGCATTTTGCACAGTGGGTAGGAGTGTTATTGTACCAATATGTAACCAATAACCATAATATTAATATTCGATTTAGGAAAAATTAGATGTTATAAATCGTTTGGTCTTAAAAACTAATTAAATACTGATATTATTATTTTTAAAGATTTAAAAATTAATATTAATCTCTTCAAAAACTTTTATCATTTTACAGTGGCTGTTTTCACATGTAATTTTACATTAGGCGGAAAAATATTAAATAGTAAATACACTATTACTCTAACACAGCCCACAGGAACAACATTTTTTAAATGGTATTGAGTTATCAAAATGGAGCGGAAAGATTAGCCAGTTATGATAAAAAACTATTCTGTGGCTCTGTGCTATAGACTAACTTACTCTATGTTCTGTGCTAAGACCATCATTTTATCATATCCACAGATATAGATAATATTTCATGACCAGATGAAAACAGCGTGCAGTGTGGCAGTGCGACTGCATATAATTTATGTACCCGGCGGCCGACGTTTATAATATCGTTGAGCGATTGATTTTAGTCGCCTTTGGCGGCGGTCTGCGCATGTGCTAATCACACTATTTTACGAGCTTACATGTGTGTGCGTAGAAGCACCTCGCATGCACAAACTTAGGTGAAACTTAGCGATGGCGGCGCCGGGTGCATAAGTTACGTTACAGCAACGCGCAGCCATTCTCGCGTTCGTAGGTACAACCTAACCTACGAGTTATAAGTTAGACATTGGATATTCATTCGTAATTTAACAAATTCTCATACAATTTTCTTATTTTGTCGTTATTCAAAAACCAGTTACCAGTAGGTATTTGACATTTTCATTAAAAAATTATCTTATCATTTTCTATACCCAGGCATTTAAAATATTCAATTTTTTAAATTTTTTATTATATACATTTTAATAAAAATATATTCATTGTGTGAAAAGCTTGAAAATTGATCACAAGGTTCCTTATAAGTTGTTAAAATAGCAGTTGATAAATATTAAAGATCCATAAGCACGTTTTTTTAAGTCATTAAAGTTCAAATTTTGACAACATTTATTAAAATCTTGAAAATTTTCAAATTGATTGTACCTAGTTGAAAAATTATAAAATGTTTAAATTTTATAGCTGTAAGGATTAAAAATGTAAAACAAGAATTCTTATAAGTTGTTCATACTACAACCAAAAAATATAAAAATAAAAACTCAGTTATTGTTTACAGACATTTTAAGTTTGGAAGAAATTACATTTTAAAACCGTAAATAACGATTTTAGTTATTTTGTTGTGATTTAAAAATGTTATTCGTGGGTAGATGACACTTTTAGAGTATATTATTATATTTTATACAAACAATAATATTTTTAAATGTAATTTTATTATAAAATTAATTTAACCTAGGTACTGTTGTACTAATGCCTAATAGTAAAACAAATTACATTATTCAAAATAATATTAAGTTTCATTTTCAAACCTACTTAGTAATAAATCATAGACTGGCCGTCTTCGCTCATAATCATTTGTTGTAGGCATACAATAATTTTATATAATTTAATTCAAATTTAACACAATTTATTACAGTGACCCAATTGTAACCAGCTACTACCTACTGTACAGCAGAGTGACACCCACTTACTCGCTTTTTTTTTTCTTGTATTTGTAGGTGTATATGGTAAAAAAATAAATTATTGGTTACTAAATTGTGTATCATGGTTGCTGGGTGGGTAGTTAAATTCAAAATTTGATACACCTTTATTTTGTTTGATAACCGCCACTTCCTACGCCTAACCTACCGAACCACAGTTTGTGTTGCCAACAACCGTCAAAACTTCAACACTTAAGCTGTGTGTCTACGGAGCGACGTAAACCGATATATTCGATAATATACATCGATGTAATCGTATAATATAATACGATGTATCTACACACTGTTTAAACTTTAATTGTAATTTATTCAATGATCTGACAGTTATTATAAATTATAATGTATGTTTGAATAATACATTTATTTAAATCAAACCACAAAATTGTGTTAACGTTAACCAATATACTTACGTAATTGAGGACCAAACAATATGTCTACAATAATATAATGCATTATTTAACAATATTCAAAAAAAACAAAAAAAAACAGTATCTATCAGTTGTGCGTTGGAACGAAGACCGACTGACATTTCGTGAAGGCGAATTTTAAAGTGTAGAAACCGCATATCCATGGGTTTCAAAAGAAATAAACTTAACGAATAGAGCACAAACAGCGATTGAAAAGACGTAACGAATCGAGAAAGACGAAAAAAGCAATAATAACGACCGACGCTGGCGTCGATTGCGAAGGCTATGGACCGATATCACGTACAAACCGCACATCGGCGGCTTTTAAAACAAACGAAGTGTGCAAAATTGTCTAAAATGCGAAAAACTGAGTATAATGCGTAACATTTATCGAAAAACGTTTTATTTTCGAAAAATTTAAAAACCAACCGATCGCCGCCGCGACGAAGGTACGCGATAGGACGCGCTAAGGAATCGACAGTAACGTGTCGGGCGGACCGTGGCGACGGAGCGGTGTTTATTTTTTTACACCACAGGTTCGCTATAGCCGGCGTTTTCCGTTCCATGGGTAGCTTATACCTAGGGGGCGCCAAGGGTTCTCGAAATTGTCATTTTATAGACTTAAATTTTAAGTGGTTTTTACAATGGTGTTTATTTTTTATATCTTGTATACAAAATATCTACCAGAAGGAGTGCTTCGATTTCAACATAATATAGTACCTTATCTTTTATAGTTATTTCATGTCACAGGAAAAACCACCGACAAATTACGAAAAACCGTTAAAAATGTGATTTTAATTTCTAACGCTTTGTGTATCACCATAGAAACGAATAAACAATAATAATACATATTACAATATAAATTCAACTTACAGGATATAATAAATAATAGCAATATCCAGACTGACAAACCGACTCCGCTCAGAATCGTTTTTCTTATACAATGATATTATATCATTGAATGCAAATTTAATACCATCCATTAAACAGTGACCCACTTGTAACCTACTGTACGGCAGAGCAACATCCAAATACCCGCTTTTTTTTTTAATAATTATAATAAATCGTAATACAACGTACTTTGGAAATTCTTAGATATCGTTTTTTTGACATACGATAACGCAGCGGCGCGAGCGTCTAATAACGTACCTATCATTCAACTCCTCGGAATTAATTGTTGCACCTATATGGGCTTTTAACGTAACACTCGTTGAAAGAGACACGTATATAATATTATATAATATGTATACCATTGTAACGTGGTCGGGGGAACGACCAGTAAAATATAAGATATCCAGGGAGAATCGTAGGATCCTATAATAGGTATAAATACCGTAGCCAGGGGCAGATATGTAGATATCAGGATCTTAAATATATTTAAATTACTAGGATTCTTTTTCAGTTATAATTATGTTTTATTGTCTACTCAACACTTACAAATATATCAACTATGTTTACTATATAACTGTATCGTAGTCATACGGAGTCCGGTAATCGTAGTGTAACCTATCCTAACCAAATTGAGGTCTAAGGTGCACAGCGAACTAACTTACTAATACATTGTGTGTGTTTGTCATAGGCCTTACAATTATGCGTGTGTTTTAATATTAATGTATCGGTCAGCAGTTAATCGTACATACGGTAGGGTTCGTATTATATATACATAGGTGTCATGTAACATATTTATATTTATAATTGTTACACCATACTTACAATATCGGAAAATATTTTTATTCGTAATTGTATTATTAAAATGTAATGTAAGAACTATATTGTATATTTTATAACTACGCAGCTATTAGGGTCCGTAAGAATTTTGTCTGCTATCTGCCAGTTGTTTACCCGAGTACACCGCCATTGATCGTGGGATTGGGATATGTTCACCTTAGTCACCCATTGTCACCCATAGTCATACATTTGACCTTTTTTCCTCACCTACCTACACCATATCGAACACAATGTATTCGTGTCCGACGCTCCCACCTAAATGCACTGACAACTCCTACTCCTGCACACACATCAACAAGTATTTTGTATTTTATTTTCCAGCCATCGCAATCCGCATTGCCGAGAGACTGTCATTTCACGGTTACCTTCGGTGGTACCTATAGCACATGAGGCATATACCCAAACATTTAAACAGTTTAATATTTTTTATGAATGTATTTTTCATCGAATCAATAATAGTATGCAGTGTGTATAAATCGACATTTGTTTTTGTACTTATATTCGAGTTTTTTATATTTATATAGGAAAATTAAACGAAGAAGGTAAGATTTTATTATTATTATATTAAGCTGATAGATAATACTATGAAATAATAATGATATGTACTATACATATATTATGATTTCGAAATGCCGAATAAATGGGACAAATCTAGTCGAAATGTCCTAATACTATATCCATAATATTATGTATCATTGATCGTCTTTTAATTTAGACGTGTATTAGTATTATTATTATTTATTTATTTAAGAGGACGCCACACCCGCATATGATGTGTTGTATCCGTCTTTCAAATGCATAACATAGCAAATTTACTCTCAGCAGATCACGCTTATCTTCGTTAGTTTAAAAATTAGAGTGAATCGACATATCATGAAACTTGATAATAAGAACGTTATTTGTGTTTATTTGTTGGTTTTTTTAATGTAGTTAAAGTTTTTAGCAAGTTATGCATATTATATGATAATATAGCGTAAATTAAAAATGCTGATAACTCATTTAAAAACTGAATAATTGTAAAAAACCAACATATGAGCACAGATAATGTTCTTACCATCAAGTTTCATAATAGTTCGATTCACTCTAATTGAAGTAAACTACTTTCTTGAGGTGTGAGTGGAAAAAAAAATCGGCGCTGCACTCGAGCGTCACGCGAAAAATGCTAATTTTTTAACCGTCAGGATGGGTCCGTGACCGTCGAGTGTTACGCCGGTCCCATGTTCTGTTCCTGACTCAGCCGACCGAGTTCGTCAATGGTACATGGCCGACGGGGCGCGCTGGCGCCGGTCGGTCGGGCGGCTAGCCGTGTCAGAAACAGAACACGAGACCGGCGCAACACTCGACGGCCACTAACACGGCGACAAGACACGGACTTACGACGACAGAATGCTGTGGCTTGGAGAGCAGCGGCGACGAATGCCGCGGGCGACTAACGTTATCGCCACCGTGCGGCCACGCGCAATATCCGATCACAGCTCCGCAGTGTGCGAGACCAAGCTTATAAATACGATTGGGGAGTACAAAATCTTTCAGTTTTTTATCCTACTTTTTTTTAATGTATAGATTTTTTTCACTCTCTCCCTAATTCACTTATAGTTTTACGGGTCCCAATGCTTATGAAAGAAGTTTTACTTCTCTAGAGTGTAATGGAGAGGTCACACACTCGTTTTTTTTTTTAATTAACCGTAAATTTGCTATGTAGCGCACTTGTAAGAGAAGAGACAACACATGTGAGTGTGGCGTTCTCTTAATATCTACTATATTATGTAATGATAACAACAATAGCATTATAATATATCTTTACATATTTTAACAAAATATTAATTGATATACATTTATAAGTAAATTATAAATTTATAGTAAAAAAAAGAAGGATTAACAATATTGCAGCACTCTAAAGCAGAGCTTGTGCTGGGAGAGCAAGTTCTCAAAAGAAATAAATATAAGATTTAAGTACTCTAGTAACAAATGATAATTAAAATATAAAAAATACATTATATAGTAATACTAGGAGACTTAATTAAACTAAGCACAAAAAAATATAATAGAGCATGAAATGGGGTACAAAATCAAATAGCAGGAGGCCAATAAAGAAAATAAATAAAGTAGGTATATAAACAATAAGTGAAAGATATGAGATAAGTAATAACTAAAATTAAATTTAAGTGCGCTAACAGTATCTATGAAATCACATTACCGCCATCCATTAATATCATAGATATTAATTTCACTTAAAGGTTAGTTGTACATAGTTATTATAATTAATAACAAGCAAAATTAACATTCTTACATTCTTACATTCTTACATTCTAACATTATTTCTTATAATATTGTCTATATTTTTGAAGTATCATCCATTTTATCAAGTATTACAAGTATTGACTTTATTTAATGTAAAAAATATTTCTATTTAAATTTGCAGTGGTAAAATTCTACTTTGCCTTGTTATTGACTTTGTGATAGGGGTAAATTGTTTCATGGCTTCATTTTACCATTATACCACTGCAGTGTGCTGTCCTGGTTTTACCTTATAGCAAAAAATGATAAAACATAAGATCTACCACACTATGTAATACTTAACAATGATTTTTAACAATATTTTCGAGTACTTAGATTTTTGACAACATATAAGGAGTATCCTGGTGGCGATACCAACTTTGGTTTTTCAAATGACAATCAATATTATGTTTTAAAGCAGATAATTTTTCTTAAAATTATAATGGATTGTAATCAACATTTTAATGAAAACTTCCGGAGTTATTCTACTTTTATTGAAAATAGTCCTGTAATTTTGAGCCTATAGAAGAAAAACATACTAAAGAAACATTGATTTTTTTACTGTTTATAGATATTTCAATTCAATCACTTGATTACCCTATACCACATAAAACCGTACTTATCACATTGTCATTAAATTATACCTCAAGTGTAGTTATATTTATGTTCTGTCTTCGTATTCTTTGTTGCAGTGCGTTAAACATTTTTCTCAAACTACATTTTATTGGAGATACTTCTATTTTTCTTTTTAGTTTCCTAATCGATTAGAATATAAAAATATCTGTACCCAGCCCAAAAACATATTTATATTTAAAAAAAATTGACATTTTTTCAAATAACTTTACAATAGCTTTAAATTGGTACTTATTGGTTTTTGAATGTTGTTTATATAGATTAAATTGAAGACTATTGAATAGTTCGAAGACAGAACATTTACAAATTGATAAAATTGTATACCAATAATGAATGGTAATCAAGGTTCAAATTCAAGACGCAAAATGTCTAAAGTAGAGTTATCCCGGACAAGTAATTTAAAATTAAAAAAACCAATATTTTTTAAAAAAATTTTTTGAATAATGAATCATGTATGTTTTTTAGGTTATAATAATTATGGTATTTTTTTGAATAATTCTGAAATAAAATACTTTAGAAAGACTTGTAAGACGTTTTTACAGAACATAATTTGTCTTATTTTACCACCATATATTGATAAATGTATTGAATGTCAAGATTACCAAATGAAAAATAATTTGACTACACATGGTTATGATAATATTACGTGTAGATTTTATGACTTCCGCCAATTAAGATTTAAAAAGTCTGGAATATTGACCATTGCTGGATATCCAGATCCTCAAAAAGATATTGAAAATAACGATTTGAGTATTTGGTTACTTAGTAGCCATTCATCTGATCCCAGTGATTTTAACATTCAAGCATCAACAAAAATTTTGAAAGATATAGGTGGTCAGTTTTGCATGTTTGTCAAGGATGAAATGGAAGCATTATCAAAATTGAATTTGCCATATAACGGGGAACCACGGCAGATACTATGGAAAAAATATGTTAGTGGAGTTAGAGAAATGTGTGATGTTTGTAGAACGATAATATTCAACCACCACTTTTGTTGCCGTAAATGTGGGTTTGCGGTTTGTGTTGATTGCTTTAAGGCCAAATTCAAAAGAACTCTAGTGACTGAAAAACAAACCATTGTACAAAGAAATTTTAACAAAAAAATTTGGTTACTTTGTTCAAACCAGAAAGAACATCAGATTGAAAAACTTTTCATAACCCAAATACTGCCTGGGAATGCTTTAAAAAAGATGTCAGACATAATGCATGATACATGTCGTACTCATAACATACCTTTAGATTGTAGTTGCAATGAAACATCGGAAAAGATTTTTTCTCCTAACTCTACTGATCCTGTTTTTGACAATCTTCTTAATATCTTTGAACAATTTCGCCCTAATGATACAAATGATAATGATGAAGACAATTCAGGATTAAATGCTTTATTAAATAAACGATGTAAAAAGTATTTGAAATATGATTCAACTAAAGTAACTGAAGAAGTGGAATCTGAATATGAAGAGAGTAAAAGTAATCCTAGAAATAATGTTGAAGATACAATTTATACAGTTGGACATATCAAAAGAAAAGAATGGTTTTTACCCAAATTATCTTTGTTGTCGGATAATATAACCAATGCACCTTATATGTGGCTATGTGAAGGGCATCTATTACGTTTATTAGATCCAGAAAATGACATAAACTATACAATGTTTCAGGTATTTAAAAATATTTTTTTTTTTTATATTTTTATATTGTATTAGTATTATTTTAAACTTTTTAAGAAATGTATTAATCATTTATGCATGATTTGAGAAAGCAAAATATGAAAGAAAAAATAAAAATATTAATTACACATATTTTTAGTTACAATTTAATGTTTTGTGTATTTTGTAGGAACAATGGACGCGTGGGCTACCTGTATTAGTGAGTGATGTTGGCAATAAATTAAACTCTTCGCTATGGCATCCAGAATCATTTTCTCGTGATTTTGGTCATCAAATTCATGACTTGATTGACTGTACCACTAGTAATTTTATCTCAGACCAACCAATGAGCATGTTTTGGAATGGTTTTGAAAATTCTGCGGAAAGATTGTGTGATGAACAAGGCAATAAAATACTACTGAAACTAAAAGACTGGCCGCCATCTGCAGATTTTGCAGAAACATTACCTGATAGATTTGAAGATTTGATGAAATGCTTACCACTAAAAGAGTACACACACCGTAATGGTAAATACAACTTAGCTTCTCGTCTTCCAGATTGCTATGTTCGACCAGATTTGGGACCAAAAATGTATACAGCTTATGGTAGTGCAGGTACGATGCACAAAAAAGTAGGCACCACAAACCTGCATTTGGACGTATCAGATGCTGTCAATGTTATGGCTTACGTTGCAATCACAAAGAACTGCAAAGAATATGATTACGATTGGCACGTGAGAGAAGCATTAAAAGTGATTGAAGAAGCCGGCTGTGATGATTTGACATTAAGACGAATGTATGTGCATGGAGAAATTCCTGGCGCTCTGTGGCATATTTACCAAGCCTCAGATGCTGACTCAATTAGGGATTTGTTAATCAAAGTCGCAGTTGAACAAAGAACATCTCTGGAACAAATCACCGATCCAATACACGATCAGTCCCACTATCTAGACAAACACCTTAGGAAGCGCTTGTTTAGAGAATACGGGATCAAAGGATATGCAATCGTTCAGTATTATGGTGATGCAGTATTCATTCCAGCAGGAGCTCCTCACCAGGTACATAATATATCTGTAAATTGGATAGTAATAACTAATAAATAATATTAATTTAAGGTTTGATTGAAAAACAATGTTTAACATACATTATATTTATGTTATTATTATTTTTTGTAATATTTTGATTGTCTTTTTTTTAGGTCAGAAATTTACACAATTGTATAAAAGTAGCTGAAGACTTTGTATCGCCAGAGACCGTCCACCATTCATTTCGTATGACGCAAGAGTTCCGGCAACTAACTGACAATCATACTAACCACGAGGACAAGTTACAGATCAAAAATATTGTGTTTCATGCAGTCAAAGACTCAATTTCATACCTCCCAAACACTATAAGTAACTCACCGATGTAACAACATTTTTCACATTATTCATAATTGACTAATTGTTTGTAAAAATATTTTTAAATGAATATTTTTTTTCTATCATGTAAGTAATTAATGTAAATAATTGCAATTTTGAAAATGCTATTTTTTAAATGTATTGTATCAATTATTTTTAGAAAAATTTAAAATTAAAAAATTTTTGAATTTAAGCCGTCTTGTTTAAAAAAAAAACGCTTAGGGCTGTTCTTACAATGTCCGGTTGAAGTTAATCAACACTTAACTGGCCGAAGTCTGCCTAAAGGTCAGTTAGTGCTAACGGACACTTTACTGGACATTGTAAGAACAACCCTTAATCTTATTCATTTAGTACCCAAATCTTCCTAAAATTTTATCATTTTATAAAAAAAAAATAATAATCTCATTTCTTGTACCTATATACGATTAAAAATATATCATCTAAAATGGTTGGTAGTTTTGGTTTTTGATTTAGATAATATCCAGATAAAAAGCTTTCTGCATTACCTACATTAACAATAAGTACAAATTCCATGAACTTACTAAATTATAAACAGACACTAAATAGAATATTAGTTGATTTCTGTAAGTTATATAATCTATACTGTTATATAAAGAGGAGTTGTTAGTTACCATTGTAGAAGGTAATCTCTGGAACTACTCAACCGATTTCGAAAATTCTTTCACCAGGAATTTTGAGATTTACAATATAAAACAAATTAACAGATTTACAACATACAATATTTTTGTTTATTAATGGTTGATATGGGTTATAGGAGTTGAGAATAATATTCATTTCTTATTATTATTTTTTAATTTGAATATTAATTAAGCGTCTCAATCTCATTCGTTTCAATCAGTCGAAGTTACGATCAGATGAGTACATCCACTTGCGTGACGCTATCGCTACTGAAGGAGACGCGGCCAACATTGGTTGTTTGACCATTCTCTTAGTTACTCAGGTTGGAAGCCCACGCATGATGCATTCAATCGCGAATTGCAACGGGCGCAAGACTCTGATCAAGATGAGCTGGCTGAAAGAGTCGAATAAATGTGCAAAAAAAAAGCTAAACACCATCTTCCTCTCTTTTGTTTAACATAATCACAAATCAGTGGAAAAATATACCAATAATTATACCACTAAATAGTTATGGTGAAACTTATTTACTAGAATGATTGACGTATATTTGATCTTGATGGTATTAAGAGTAATTCTCAATATTTTCTTAAATCCGGTCATATTTTTGACTCAAACCATCACCAAGTAAATAAAGTTTCACCATAACTAATTAGTAAAATAATTCACAAAGATGCCATGTCTGAATGTTAAACATTTATCAAGTAATACACTATCATTGAAATATTTAGTTTCTAGACATACATTATTTAATCTAAAATTAAGGTAAAACCGGTAAAAGAATAAAAAATATTAAGATAGTAGATCGTAAATTCGTAAATCCAATAATAATTTTATTTTATTAATACATCCAAATTCAATTTGATTATATTACATACAAATATTTTTATATTATAATTAATTACTATGACAGAATTTAAAATTAATAACACAATTAACTTGGTAGTATGAAAAGAAAAATAAAGAACACTGATCTCAAATTCACACTTAGTAATCAGTAACATTTATGAACATTTTCAATTCTACTTTATTTATATCTAAAACAGATTCCTGAATGTTTGGTGAGTTATTTGATTTTTTTTTAAGGCTGGCAAAATCTTATTAATATCAATATTTCTTAACAAATCCGGTTTCTTCATTTTCAGTTAATTTATTATTAATCTAGCATCAGCTTCTACAGCAGTAGTATGTACAATATGTAGTATGTTTCATCTGTGTATAACAGGCGCACCTAACAATCAATTATATATTAATTTTTTTATTATATAATTTATGATTGAAATATATAACTATAATATATTATATTATATTATTGACTGTAAACAAAATACCCTTATTTTCCATCACTTGTTGGTGGTAAAAATTATGAGTCGACATGTGTAGCATATTGTTTACCAGAACTGCAAGTAATTTTGTTGCATATTATGTCTTTTTCTTTAGCAAACTTACATTTGCAGTGATAACAGATTCTACACTGAACAATCGATAAAATTAATAAAATATGTACATAATGGTGTTACAATAATTATCTAAGTCTAAACTACAAATGCAACTTGGTCACCATATGAGTACTTCAGTCATTTGGTTTACACTCATGGTTCTAACTAGTACTTCTGGAGATTTTTCTAATTGATCACATCTGTATAGGAAATGACTTTCTTCCTGACATTGCCTAAAGAAATTACATTTTTTTATTTGCACATATGATAGACAAAAGTACCAATAATAAATAATCATAATATTAGTTAATGTTTTGAAAATGAAATATAGTAAAATCTTATAACACACAAACAACAGGAGTCATAAAATTGGAATGCCATTTAAAAAAATTAAGTTCTATTTTTAAAATTATTTAGAAGTTTAAAATTCATAAAATTTTCCCTCAAAACTATTATAATTATTTGGTTGTATGTAATTTAAAATAATATTAACTATTGACTTTTGAAAAATGTAGATGGTTTGGGCTTACAATATTCATACTATATTATACATCTTTCATTGTTTAACAATTACAGTGCATATATTATAATATCATAGATAAATAATTATATTGATCACTAGTTTCCAAATTGTCATCATCTCTTAAAATTTTTATGGAGTTGTAGAGTAAATTGTAAATATGTGCAAAATTATTATAAATAATTACATATTATTATATTAAACAGTATTGTATATTTCATCAACTGCAGAAAAGCCATTTTATCGATAGCGGTTCAACTATATTACGACACGAGTTTTATTGTACAATTGTATTTTATTTATTTGGTTTTATTAAATATAAAATATATAATGCATACCGTTACATTATTAAAAATATTTTATAGATTCTGAGTGGACCGATGAATGTATTGATTTTACAATGATGTGTTTTTTTTTAATTTTTTATTTTTGTGTCTGTCATCATCTATTAGGACAGTAAAAATGCTTAGATTTTCTCCAACAGTATCTTTTTTGATAGGAAAGTGAATCTAGTTGGTACTTTGGCAATACAATTTTGACAAAATACGGAAAAATCACGAAAATTAGCAAATTATTTTGAGTTGAGAATTCATAAAAATTTTTCTTTTTAAATCTAAGATTTGAAAATGTAATATAAGATTACTCATAAGTTCGTCTACTTTTATCAAAAAAAAAAATGTCTACAAGAAACTTAAATTAAATTTTTATGAGCGTCTGAAATTTATATTTTTATAACATTTGATATTCACTCGATTTCTAATGTAACAATTTTCTTATTTTATTGTAATTAAAAAACGAAAAACTGTAGATACTTGAAAAATTCACTGAATGTTTATATTAGCATTTTCTATACACCATAAAATTTTGAAAATATTTTGACTCTTTTTGAGCTGTTTACTGACATTGTCAGTTTTCAATTGTTTTAGTTCAATCAAATTTTATTTGTTGGGTAAAAAAGCGTGAACATTTAATATAAGGTTCCTTATATATCGTTCTTATAGCAGTTGAAAAATATTAAAGATACATAGGCACAATTTTTTTTTATAAGCATTTAAAAATCAAATTTTGACAACATTTATTAAATTTATAATTTATTAATTATTTTGTAGTTAAAAATGTATAAAATGTTTAACTTCTATGACTAAGGATTGAAAATTTAAAACAAGGCTCCACGTAAATAGGTTATATATAAATTACTTTATTCACAATAATATCATCACATATACTTGGTAATATCATAGGCTGACTGACCGTTTTCCTTCAGAATCGTTTTTCTTATACAATGATATTATATCATTGAATTCAAATTTAACACCATCCATTACAGTAACCCACTTGTAACCTACTATACAGCAGAGTGACATCCACTTATCCACCTTTTTTTTTTATCTTAATTCCAAATAAATATAATGTAAAATTTATGAAACCAGTGGTTCAAAAGTTATAGCGTTAAAAATTTCAAATTTGTGATAGGGTGTTAAACATAACTTAGGCTTATCAATATAACTCAACTAATAGTTACTCAAAATATTTATTTAGAAATAAGAAGAAAAAAAAGAAACCTATGCTGAAAGTGGAGTTTTAATATTCTTCCAGTCTGAACCATTTGCTGTGCTAATATTAACACCAATCATGAAACGAGCCCATGACTTACCTCTATCAAAAAAAATAGTATTTGTTGACTCAATAAGTTCATGAGATCCACAGAACCATTGTGTAACTTTTTTATTGACACCATGTGCAGCTGCTCCTTTAGGTGTGATAATTACATGGTTAGAGTGAAAAAGCATATAAAAGTGGATTCAGTCTAATTAAGAATAATGTAAGAAATGCATTTGGAGAACAAGGCTATCCTTCTATATTTTTAACTAATAACTCTGATGCCGAAATAAATGCTTTAATGACAGTATGGCCAAATTCAACTTCACTTTTATGTATTTTTCACGTTATGCGAGTAGTTTGGAGATCGTTACCTATAGAATAGCAAAATATTTTGAGTTTTCCAATGACAGAAAAGCTACAGCTTGCTTATATTTTGAAAGCATAATCAAGAAAAGTAATTATGTAACAAAAGATAAAATTACTGTAAAAAATGAGCATTACCATGTTCCTAGTCTAAATGATCAACAACTAATGTACTGTGTTAAGCCAAGTATAGGAATTTGCTCTTGTGAGGATGGCATGTATGGTAGATTTTGTAAACACCAAGGAATAATGTATGTATATTATAAATGTGTGGGGGTTAATTTTCCACCTATAACTGTAGAGGATAAATTTGCAATATCAAATTTAGTATTGAGCGACAAAGCGCCTAGAAAGACATTTTATGAAAGGCTTATACCTAAAGAGGCATTACACCAGCAAATTTGAGACTCATCCAATACACTTGCCTATATCAGAAACACACAGACCAGACGTAAATAATATACATGAAAATAACTATAATATTACAAAAAAAAAATGTATTCAAAAGTACAACAGTGCCCAATGAAAACAGTCTGATATCAAATACTGATAATATATATAGGATAGTTATACAGTATTGGAAGATATAAAAACTCTATTGACTAACAATGTAAAACAGTTCAGCCAATCTACTCTTGAAAATGTACTTAAATTAAAAAATAGATTAGATAAAGTAAAAATAGAAGGGCAATTTAATACATTTTTGGCAACTCCTGGTTCTGTGATAATAGCATTACGACATAGAGACTCTCTAGAGAGGGTGCAGCTATTAAAGAACAGCCGACTACAATTTCTAAGCGTAGACCAGGGATAACAAGAGGTAGCAAGCATTTACCATCAGGTAGTTTATAATAATAGACATATTAAAATAATATTGTGCCTTAACAAATTTAATTATGTTGTAGGTAGACCAGCTTCGGCAACGAAATACAAACATGAAGTAAATGATTCTACGACAAATTGCATTGTTTACAAAACAAAAATTCAAATAGATTAATAATAGCTATCTGTAGAAATAGCTTATTGGACAATGGTGTGCGTCTTCAATTTATTGCGATGAGAATGTTTGGACTGTTACGAGGAGTAGGATAAAAAAGAGATTTCTGGAACCACAACCTGCTGGCACAACCCTATACCTGATGGCACAACCCGTGAAAGCCCGTTGCACAACCAGCATACATCTACTATACACCTCTGCACAACCCATGGGTTGAGCAGATCTATCACATACGTACACGACATTCCCCCGCTACCCCGCTCATCATATACCCCCCACTATCAATCACGCACTTGTACGATATTCCCCCCGCCACTCTTCCCTATCAATTAGCCGCGGAAAATAATTTAAAAATTTTTTTGCCGAACCGGGATACGAACTCGAACCGGCCGCTTCCCATACTTACTCGCTTATGTATCGCCAGGTATATTCTATCTCATTTAACTGGTGTTTACGACAATCGTTCACATACGTACGAGATGTATAATTTCCCCCCACCACCACAACCACTATATCTTACAAAGGGCAGCCGCGAACGCGCGCGAGCCCGCCACCGCGTTATCATATCTATGTTATCAGTTATCACATCTATAAATACCTACTTACATACGCACTTACGTACAGTGGTGTAGTGGGGCGTATACGCGGGTATACGGCGTATAACGACTTCTCCAGTTTTTGGTTGATGCGTATACTTATAATATAATTTGTGATACGCAGGTATACGGGTATACTGCATAGCTATAAATCAATAATATAAATAGTATTAACGAATAACCAATAATACCAAACATATTTCCTTGTGATCATGTTCATTAGGAACTATTATTATTTTTACATTTTACACATCTATTTTTAACTTCATTGCATGGATCTATATTTATTATAATATAGATATAACGTATATATCATACGTCTAAAATTATAAGCTTATCTATAACGATAGCCGACGAAAAATATTATTTTATGTACCTACACTGTGTCACACAATAATTACATAAATATAACAATTGATCTACAAAAAATGATGTTTTCATTTATTTTTAATCATTCAAAGTTGTGATACCTAATTTATATACTACCGAGTATACATTTAAGACTATAAATATTAATAAATATTTAGGTTTTTTGACTTAAAAAGAAGTGGGGAATGGGGATAGGGGGGTTAAGAAATTAACATAGGTAATCATAAACAATTTAAATGTATAATCATATATTTTAGGAGTATGATTGTAAACTATAGAGACTCAATTGCAGTAAGGTAGTATTAAAGTGTATGTAATTATAAATATATCATTAGTAATAGCGTAGTATATATAGTGATTGGGGGGGGGGGGGGGGGGAGAAGCCCCCCACGTTTACATATCAAGCACATTAAAACGTATACTCAGTAAAAAAATTACGACTACATCACTGCTTACGTACAAACACACATACACATACATACATACATATATATATATATATTACACACACGTTATACACACACATATACACACATACAAATATATTATAATATAGTCTACATATAATATACATAGGTACTTACATATATCTAAACAATTATACACACATCATTATCACAAACCCCTGAACATATTATTATACAATTTATACACTTATTACTTACATATCAATAAAACGCATCATATAAATATGATATAACCGTACACATACAAACCATAATTTACTATTAAACACCATACAGTACTAAACAGTTTTCATTCTGAACTTATATAATAATATTTACTACACACACATACACATACATACATACATACATACATACATACATACATACATACATACATACATACGCACTTACGTATAAACACACATACACATACATACATACATATATACGAACATACGTTATGCTCATAATATAGGTAATATAAGGTACCTACAACATCACACATACCTATCTACAAATAGTATACCATAATATTATACACTTATTACTTACATATCAATAAAACGCATCATATAAATATGATATAACCGTACACATACAAACCATAATTTACTATTAAACACCATACTGTACTTATCAGTTTTCATTCTGAACTTATATAATAATATTTACAACACACACAAGCTCAACATATATATATATTATATACCTTATCATACATACACGCATGCATGCATAGATACATACTTTCATATCACATCACACACACACACACACACACACACGATCCCAGTATTCCATATAGTATACAAACAAGCCCAGTCCTTTATTCATTCAATTACATATGAACGCTCATACATATATACATACATACATACACACACGTTATACATCTCAAACAAACACACATTCAAATATATTATAATACATACAAAAATATTATATATAATCAAATTCGAATAACATCTCGCTAAGCATACGTTATACATGAGAATGAATCTCAAACACACACATACACAGACATAAACTTGTAAAAATATTTATTTTCAAAATATACACGTCGGAATATAGGTACATTCGCTTACATTCACACATTTCTCTATCACAACACACATACACTCATATACCCATAGGATAGTTCATACATATTTAGATACTTTCATAGTCGCATATTATATACATTATACATACATACACACATTCATCAGGTATCACAAACACCCAAACATATTATAAAATTAAAGTATATGCAGTATTCATATATATTTAGTTTATGTACATATATTCATACATACAACATCACAAACACACACACTCACACACACAACCAAACATATTATACAGCTTAGGTACCTACATATCAATATATTAAGACACAAAAGTCATACTTACAAAATACATAGTCGCAATTACGTAGATGCATTTAAGCATTCCAATCCATCCACCCTAAAAAGTATTTTCACCCCCGCCATCCCTCGTCAATTACTACTACAAAATTGTAATTCCTATTAAAATACATAGATCTTACTATTTTATACAGCTCAAAGGATTACTCGACAACATACACAAAATTATATATTTATGACACACAATATTATGAATTTGTGTAACTAGTAGGTATACTGACTAAGGAGAATAGAGGATATCGACTCTGAGGGTCTTAGGCGTCGTCTTTGAGTATAATATATAGTTTGGTCACTAAATGCAAAAATTATACTATCCTATTTCGACTTCATCGTTTATATACCTACTACATTTAATTTAATGTTTGAAATAATACAACATTTAATCGAATATATTTGAATTAAACACAAATATGCTTATACTTACTTTTCATTTTAATATTTTAATTTCTGTGTAAAATAAAAACAACCGTGATATTTAAAAACAAGTTTTAACAATTATATATATAATAATATAACATATTTATATGTTTCATAACACTTATGTATATAATACGAACTCTACCTTATGTACGATTAACTGCTGATCGATACATTAATATTAAAACACACACACATAATTGCAAGGGCTATGACCAACACACACCATGGATTAGTAAAGCAGCTCACTATACACCTCATATCTCAATACACACTACGACTATGTATGACTACGATACAGTCACATATTATAATAGAATATAGCTTAGGTATATTATATTTGCGAGTATTATTATTATTATTTGTCAGTGCTTAGTAGACAATAAACCATAATTATAACTGAAATGGAATCCTAGTAATTTAAATATATTATTTAAGATTCTGATATCTACATATCTGCCCCTAACCTATGGTATTTATATCTATAGGATCCTACGATTCTCCCTGAATATATTATATTTAACTGCTCGTCCCCCCGATCATGATACAAAGTTTTTTTATTTATTGGTAATAATGCTACATAAGGTTACACCACAGCCGTCTCAATCAACATTCGCCAAACACCCCGCACCAGCACCTACGCAATGTGAGACGTAGATTATTCTAATATTTATAGGAAATTAAATAATTTATATAAAACAAAAAGACACGATATATAAAAAGTATTTTCAATTATTAAAATAATATTAAGGTTTACAATAAATATTTACAAGGTTCTTACTTATCTATTAAATGGATTATAAAATTGTATCAATATAAACCGTTATACATAATATGATGATTTCATACGTTAACTGCTTAACTCAAGATACATGAAAGATCATCCAATTCATAATTAACATCTGTACGGTTCAAATTCAGAAATCACAATCACTCGCATACGTGCACGACTATATTTCCCCCTCCACCCCTCTACTAGGTTAAGTTAGTTTCCTGTAGGTTAGACTAAAAAAAAAAAAAAAAAAAACGATGTTTTGGTTAATCTATGGTGCAGTGGCTAATGGGTATATGCTTATATATAAGTAATAATAGATTTTTTTGAATAATTTATCAAAATTAAATACATTTAACTCCTTGTATATAATATCAGAACATGTGTAATTAATAATTAACTTAAAAGAAATCAAAATATTTTGAAAATGTTATCACATAAGTACAGAAATTGGTAATATAAATATATTTGGTGAAAATTATCATAGACAAATATTTACGATTACCTACTCGTTTTTGAGTAATACCAAAATAATATAATCGATTTTTTCTAAAACTGGACTATTAAAAATAAAATAAAAAAAGGTACATACACCCATACATACATACATACATACATACATACAAAAATAGTATACAGTTTTCTTTTTATATTATTACATACGAAAAAACGAATCGCTAAAGCATACGTTATACACCGGAATGTATCTCAAACACACACATACATAAACTAGTAAACAATTTTATTTTTCAAAACATACACGTTAAAATATAGAGATATTCGTTTGCATTCACACATTCCTCACTCATTTACCAATAGGTTAGTTCATACATATTTAGATACTTACATATTATATACATACACAAGTAGTATACATTTGTATAATATTCTGAGCACCTTTTTACACGGATATTTCATCAGTTTAAGGGGGCATTTTTACATGCTCTACCGTGTAACACAACATTTTAAAAAGAATTATTACATTCATTATAACAAACACTTAAACATGCCATAAAACGAGCTAACACAAAATATATGTTTATACATCCTTACTTTTCATTTTAACCATATCCACTAGTCTCTATTATAATATAATATAATAGTTAGTACATACATACATACATACACACACATACACACGTACATACATTTGCATACATATTTACTTAAACAGCATTCGTGCATACATATTACATATAGACGCGATTGATTATTTCAAATAATAATTTATATAAAATACTTTCGATATATACCTATTTTATTTAATACCTGAATTCTTAAACATATATTAATTATTATATATTTACAGTAGATACATGAAATATATCACAACGTCGCTGTGCATACTAATACTACAATTAAATGCAATATAATACCTACAAAATCATATTTAAATTCCATGGTATTCGATAATAAGAAAGATAATATTATATAGTTATTTTCATCACATATTAGCAAAAACAAAATAAAATGTACCTACGTCAAGCTGTGATAATCTTTCACTTATGATATCATATAGTAAACCATATATATTTTAATTATTTTTAACGCATATCTTACACAGATGGCCCAGCATTTATTTTATACAAAATAATAGGAGTTTATTATTATTTATACAGTTATATCTATACTACATGGATGCTTATCACTGATACTTTTCATGTATTAGGTATTCTATATGCTTACTTTGTAAAATAATCATAAAATCGCTTGTATATTACCTTCACAAGCTTGGAAATATATATATATATTTTTTTTTTCTAGTGAAAATTGATAAAAATACCTTAATTTCTCCCAAATTATTATATTAGGTTTATTAATGTCGATAAAATCTTATACAAATATAATTTCTATGTCAAGGACATGTCTAAAATAAAAAAAAAAAAACAAAAAAAATACAAAAATTAAATTAAAGGTTCACAGAGTGTAGATGAAGTAATCTTTAATCGTATTAAAGGTCATGATCCATTATGACTCATTACTTCATCGTTAACAGAGTGTAGATGAAGTAATCTTTAATTTAATTTTTTTTTTTTTTTAGTCTAACCTACAGGAAACTAACTTAACCTAGTAGAGGGGTGGAGGGGGAAATATAGTCGTGCACGTATGCGAGTGATTGTGATTTCTGAATTTGAACCGTACAGATGTTAATTATGAATTGGATGATCTTTCATGTATCTTGAGTTAAGCAGTTAACGTATGAAATCATCATATTATGTATGAACTATCCTATGGGTATATGAGTGTATGTGTGTTGTGATAGAGAAATGTGTGAATGTAAGCGAATGTACCTATATTCCGACGTGTATATTTTGAAAATAAATATTTTTACAAGTTTATGTCTGTGTATGTGTGTGTTTGAGATTCATTCTCATGTATAACGTATGCTTAGCGAGATGTTATTCGAATTTGATTATATATAATATTTTTGTATGTATTATAATATATTTGAATGTGTGTTTGTTTGAGATGTATAACGTGTGTGTATGTATGTATGTATATATGTATGAGCGTTCATATGTAATTGAATGAATAAAGGACTGGGCTTGTTTGTATACTATATGGAATACTGGGATCGTGTGTGTGTGTGTGTGTGTGTGTGATGTGATATGAAAGTATGTATCTATGCATGCATGCGTGTATGTATGATAAGGTATATAATATATATATATGTTGAGCTTGTGTGTGTTGTAAATATTATTATATAAGTTCAGAATGAAAACTGATAAGTACAGTATGGTGTTTAATAGTAAATTATGGTTTGTATGTGTACGGTTATATCATATTTATATGATGCGTTTTATTGATATGTAAGTAATAAGTGTATAATATTATGGTATACTATTTGTAGATAGGTATGTGTGATGTTGTAGGTACCTTATATTACCTATATTATGAGCATAACGTATGTTCGTATATATGTATGTATGTATGTGTATGTGTGTTTATACGTAAGTGCGTATGTATGTATGTATGTATGTATGTATGTATGTATGTATGTATGTATGTATGTGTATGTGTGTGTAGTAAATATTATTATATAAGTTCAGAATGAAAACTGTTTAGTACTGTATGGTGTTTAATAGTAAATTATGGTTTGTATGTGTACGGTTATATCATATTTATATGATGCGTTTTATTGATATGTAAGTAATAAGTGTATAAATTGTATAATAATATGTTCAGGGGTTTGTGATAATGATGTGTGTATAATTGTTTAGATATATGTAAGTACCTATGTATATTATATGTAGACTATATTATAATATATTTGTATGTGTGTATATGTGTGTGTATAACGTGTGTGTAATATATATATATATATGTATGTATGTATGTGTATGTGTGTTTGTACGTAAGCAGTGATGTAGTCGTAATTTTTTTACTGAGTATACGTTTTAATGTGCTTGATATGTAAACGTGGGGGGCTTCTCCCCCCCCCCCCCCAATCACTATATATACTACGCTATTACTAATGATATATTTATAATTACATACACTTTAATACTACCTTACTGCAATTGAGTCTCTATAGTTTACAATCATACTCCTAAAATATATGATTATACATTTAAATTGTTTATGATTACCTATGTTAATTTCTTAACCCCCCTATCCCCATTCCCCACTTCTTTTTAAGTCAAAAAACCTAAATATTTATTAATATTTATAGTCTTAAATGTATACTCGGTAGTATATAAATTAGGTATCACAACTTTGAATGATTAAAAATAAATGAAAACATCATTTTTTGTAGATCAATTGTTATATTTATGTAATTATTGTGTGACACAGTGTAGGTACATAAAATAATATTTTTCGTCGGCTATCGTTATAGATAAGCTTATAATTTTAGACGTATGATATATACGTTATATCTATATTATAATAAATATAGATCCATGCAATGAAGTTAAAAATAGATGTGTAAAATGTAAAAATAATAATAGTTCCTAATGAACATGATCACAAGGAAATATGTTTGGTATTATTGGTTATTCGTTAATACTATTTATATTATTGATTTATAGCTATGCAGTATACCCGTATACCTGCGTATCACAAATTATATTATAAGTATACGCATCAACCAAAAACTGGAGAAGTCGTTATACGCCGTATACCCGCGTATACGCCCCACTACACCACTGTACGTAAGTGCGTATGTAAGTAGGTATTTATAGATGTGATAACTGATAACATAGATATGATAACGCGGTGGCGGGCTCGCGCGCGTTCGCGGCTGCCCTTTGTAAGATATAGTGGTTGTGGTGGTGGGGGGAAATTATACATCTCGTACGTATGTGAACGATTGTCGTAAACACCAGTTAAATGAGATAGAATATACCTGGCGATACATAAGCGAGTAAGTATGGGAAGCGGCCGGTTCGAGTTCGTATCCCGGTTCGGCAAAAAAATTTTTAAATTATTTTCCGCGGCTAATTGATAGGGAAGAGTGGCGGGGGGAATATCGTACAAGTGCGTGATTGATAGTGGGGGTATATGATGAGCGGGGTAGCGGGGGAATGTCGTGTACGTATGTGATAGATCTGCTCAACCCATGGGTTGTGCAGAGGTGTATAGTAGATGTATGCTGGTTGTGCAACGGGCTTTCACGGGTTGTGCCATCAGGTATAGGGTTGTGCCAGCAGGTTGTGGTTCCAGAAATCTCTTTTTTATCCTACTACGAGGAATATTGATGTTTGTCTAATACGACCATACGGATACAGGTATTTTATAAAGTACACTATACAGCGTTTCTCGGCCTGTGGTACGTGGAAAACTCGTAAGTAATGTGCTAAGAAAATCCCTTTTTATAAAAAAAATTGGAATGGATCAAAAAAAAATATTATTTGGTTTATTTGATATTAATAATAATATAAAAAACTATATTGTACATATTTAATTTTCTTTTTGATGTGAAACATCTAATGACGCGGTACGGAGTGAGGCCGACTGTTGCGTATTCCGTATCGGAGCAGCTATGCACGACGGGCGTATTACGACGCGGAATACGTCGTGTATTGTCGGCTCGTCGGCTTAAGAGGATGTCAGAGCACTATTTGTTTTCTCTCTCTAGCCCACGCGCAACATAGACAAAATGCATTTGTGCAGAATCGTTTTTTTCTATGTTTTTAAGTAATCTTAGAGTAAAATCACTCATTACAAAAAAGATAGACAATAATATTTTTGAGGGAATGACATATCGATTCCTCTAAATATTGTTTCAAAACGATTTAAACATAATTTAAATTTATAACATTTTTTTGTTTATTTTGAAAGTCGAATATAAAGTCAAATAACAATAAAATATAAAATTGATATGTCATTCCCTCTAAAATATTACTCTCTATCTTTTTTGTAATGGGTTATTTTACTCTGAAATTACTTAAAAACATAGAAAAAAACGATTCTGCGCAAATGCGTTTTGTCTATGTTGGGCGTGGGTCAGAGAGAGAAAACAAATAGGTAGTGCGCTGACATCCTCTTAATCTGCCTCGGCTCGGCGATCTCCTCTTTCCGCACGCATACGCTCGCCACTATAATACTTGCTCTGCGCCTCTCCAGTTTTGTCGGTGTATCGCAACCACGCGCGGCATGTGCAACTTTAATACTTGTGTTGTTGTGTATAACATAGACCTTTAGGTCTACGTCTATGATGTATAAGTTATAAATATCAGCCACGGACTAAGATATACTGGACTGGTATCGACAAGGTCGGAGGGTAGTAGATGAACGGTCCCCAAATGTTTCGACACCACCACTCCCCATCCTAATGAGCCGCCGAAACCAAGGTGGATTTATAAATCCATCCACCTTGGCCGAAACATTTGAGGGTATAGTAGATGTATGCTGGTTGTGCAACGGGCTTTCACGGGTTGTGCCATCAGGTATAGGGTTGTGCCAGCAGGTTGTGGTTCCAGAAATCTCTTTTTTATCCTACTCCTCGTAACAGTCCAAACATTCTCATCGCAATAAATTGAAGACGCACACCATTGTCCAATAAGCTATTTCTACAGATAGCTATTATTAATCTATTTGAATTTTTGTTTTGTAAACAATGCAATTTGTCGTAGAATCATTTACTTCATGTTTGTATTTCGTTACCGAACGACGGCGGCGCAGCGGCTACAAGTGCAGTTCATATTTCTTCAATAAAAATATAAAATAGATAATATTTATTTCGTAGGTATGTAACTATCAAATAGTATATAATAAATTAGTAAATAATAGTAATAGCTCATTGATCTGATGTGAGTCATAAGGAATATATTATCATTGATTATAAATACTAGTATTTATAATCAATGATTTTATTTTTTATAATAACATAAAGCATTAATGTAATCTGCGGCGGCAACTGCGACAATTATTTTCTGCATAGATTGCGAGTGATATAGACGATTGTTGTCATAATGTCATATTTCTATAATTTAAAATTATAAACCTTTAATTAGTTTTACGTATTAATGAGAAGTTGACAACATATTAAACTGCTATCGAAATAATATCAATTGTTAACGTGTTCTGAGAATAATTTATTATTAATATTCGTCTATACGAGTTACGGGACATAGGTATTTCACTATTTCAATATTCATATACAACCTAGTATACAAAATCATATTATATAATTATATTCTATCCAAAAACTGTTTGACGCGAAACAACTTTTATCTTTCTATGTTTGTAGTAGTGGTTCCAAAATATTTCTCAACATTTAGGGTAGACAATTATCCATGCAACAGCGTGTCTATATTTTAGATAACATAAATAGAAAAAAAGTTATTTGCTTCTAAACATTTCGTTTTTTTTATTTGCATTGAATAATGATTAGATAGTGCTATTAACAAAAAAAGCACGCTGTTGCACGGATAAAGTTCTTTACGTGTTCGGGTTGTGGAAATTTGGTAGTTCTACAACAAATATGTTAGGAGAAAGGTTGTCCCGCGCAAAACAGTTTTTGCTATGTTGTACATTTGTAAGACGGAGACAACACATGCCGAGGTGACGTTCTCTTTGTCGGTCGTCGATAGAAAACGGAAACACGATTGTTGTTTTGAAATTATTTGAATTTCCGATAATGATTGACTAACATTATCAGCTGATAATGAGGCATTAAGGCGACGTCGAAAATAATTCGCTGAAAACAATTATTTGTAATTAAATTCCATTATAACGCAGGTTGCGTGTTTTAATTTTTACACTGTACAAATTGTGCACAGCAATTGTATGCACTCCGAGGGGCTCAATTGTGGGGGGTCCCCCTCTCGGGTACGTCACTGCGCACTCCTGCACTACTATAATACACACCGATACCGTCCGTCGCGGACAACTGCCCGGCTGTTTGGCCTTCGAAATAACCCAATCCAAATATTATATTGTTATATAATATTTTCATAATATTCTAAATGTATAACTTTGTCTCGCAACACCAATCAGATGGCGAGTCAACTGTACCGCGCGTCCGCGCTACACAGCTCCACACTTAACGAGACGCGCAACGCGCGGTGACATCACGCCATCACGGCAATACGACGCGTTCCCTACAATGTTTTGTTCGCCGCTACATCTTTGGCCTTTGTTTGCCGCCCTAAAACCGCTTGTCGGACTAAGCTCGCGTACCTTTCGTAATTATACCAAATCGCGCTGGTCATTAGCAAAAGACGCGTAGAAATTTGCAAATATAAATTAATTTTATTACGCCTTGTTTCTCACCCGCGATGATTGTCGGCGTTGACGTTGCCGCCGCCGAAGTTAATCGACACGATCGTAATTCGGCTCTTACGAAACCGCTATCAATCCCGCTGTCCACTTTCAAGCTTGGAGCTTGTGCGTGACGTCTGCTCGCAAGTTGCGGAAGTCAATCGGTCAGCTTCACGTCCGGTCCAGGGCGACCTGCCGAGGATGCCGCGTCGGAATTGACCCAAGTTATATTGGTAAGTCTTGTTGTATTGTTTTTGTAGTCAGTGGTAACTCTTTAGCGCTAGTAATAGGTACTCTATGATTTAATTTGAATTTGTCATGATCACATCTGTATCACCTATTCATCGATTTATTAACATTGATCTCTGTAGTTTATTATATTTAGTAGTTCTTACGGTGCCCACTCATAGGTACCATTAGTTTTTTTTTATTGTAGGTATTATTATAATATTATGTAACTTTATATATGTATGTAAGTATACAGTTAGGCGCTACATGCAGTATGCATCCTATCGACTGTACACTTTTCGGCCACTAAACATTAAATATAATTTGCTTCTATTACGAACAAAATACTAGGTAGTTGAAACGAAGGTATCGAAATGTATACAACATGAATATTATACTTCTCACACAATAATATAAATTATAGGTAATACTATTAGGTATCTATATTCTTTTCAAACGTAATGAATAGGTATACTTTTTAGAATTAATAGGTATGTTTTCTATGTATATTCAACAATAGGCTAAATAAATTAATAGAATATAATTATTATATCACAATGTCTTGCTTGAGATGAAGTATGCATACACTCATAGATTCTATTAGCATATTCCTTAGATAGTTAGATATCTAAGACAACGTTTGGAAAATATTTATGGAATATGGTACCTATTGGTACCAAACACAGATATTAATTTGATATGCAATAAAAGATAGAAATCTTCATGGAATATCTGTCATTGAACAATACAATTAATCTAACAATACATATGTATACAAAGGTGTATACATACATGAATAAATCATTTATATAGTGTAGGCACCTACCTAATATAAATAAATAAAGTAACATTATTTTTATTAAATTATCGATTGATACATACCCATATCAATAAAAAAAATTTCATATATTATAATATATAAGCTTAAAATTATAAAAAAAAGAATAATGCTGAACATCATTTATTAACATTGAAACTTTTTGTTAATCATTTATAATAGGTACATATAAAACAATACGTATACTATAATAATATGTAAATCTTATATATAAGTTTCAAAATTGAAAAAAATAAAATCATCTTTATAAGAATTTAGTGATCGATTAAAATATTAAATACCTAAGGTAGGTAATGCAAATTATACCAAATATCAAAAAAAAAACTACATTTATATATTATATAATATAAAGTTCAAATTATAAAAAGAAAATAATCACATAATATATTAACATTGAAACATTAAGTTAACCAATTTTATTTTGTACTAATAATATTGTTAAAAAATGCGACTGACTATAATAGTCCAGTGTTTTAAATATAATATAGGTATCGTTTAACTTAAAATGTACACACCTTGCATTCAAATTATGTGATTTAAAATTTATTTATATACAGATAATCAATAATAAAAAAAAATATATAATTTTAATTTTTAGCAAATAAAACACATTAAAAAAACGAATGTTATGACAATAACTAGTCCAGATTAACATTTTAAATATAAGTTAAGTAACAATATAAATGTATATTACTTATTTAGTTTATATAACAGATATAAAATAAGTATATTTTTTTAACTAAATACTTGCACACCTCACATTTCAATTATTTGTATAACAGGTAATAATTTAAAAAAAAAAAAAACTGTGGTTCAATATACTAACGTTGGATTACTTAAAAACCTACTTACATAATTTACAGCGAATGGTATATCTGGCCTTGTAACTTAAGATAAGAATAATAAGTTTCGTACAGCCTGTATGGAAATTGATTATCACTTGTTGTCAAATTATGTTCTATACCATGCGACCTATCAATTGGTGAAGATAACTCCTTCGTATTTAATAAACTAAATTTGCTTACTAGTGTATTAGCGTAATTTGTTTGATGTATACATTTTGATCCGTCAGAACATCTAGTTCTTTCCATACCTAGAAAATAATCTAGATTTCAATGTGTTATCTCAAACTGTTGTTCAAGACCTTGTAACAATATATTTGTTTTTATTTCGCTGCTTGATACTATCAAACCATCATCAACAAAAATAGCTAAAATTAATGTTTCATTATTATTGTGATTAAAATAAATACACGGATCTGATGTACCTTTTTTTTTTCTTTTAACAGTGTTACCTAAATGTATTCATAGTTAACTGGTCATTATCAGTTATTTCATTCCTGAAAAAAACTTCTCCACTCACTTTTATTTTATTTGTTTCTGAATAACATATTGATATGACGTATACATAAGTAATATTATAATGTAGTGCCTACAGAGTATGGTAAAAGTCGGCCTTATATACAAATTACCTATTGGCCTTGTTATTATAACCTTTATGGTGTGATTCACAATTAGCGAATAACATCAATGTTGATATTTATGCTCAATATGATGTTACTTTTTATACAGTAATAAATTATACATTCAACAAATTTTCTTAAAATTCTTCTCACAGTATCTTTATAATTGGAACCACCAATTTTGGAAAGCATATTTACTTTTTTAACATGTTAGAGAAATAGATATTACCTTTAGTATGTAAAAAAAATATATGATAAATTTAAAATAAATATATCATTACCTAAGTAATAAAAAATTAATAACTAATAAGTATTACTATATAGATAATACAATAATAGGTAATTGTAAGTCTCTTTACCACTAAAAGATTTTTCATTTATTCATTGCACATGGCAATAGGGTATGTTAGAACTTATAATTTAACATTTCCAATATTTTAATTTTTGGTTAAACTTTTAAAGTTTTACTTTTGAATTTACTTAGGTACACATATATGTTTAGATCTAGACAATCTACCTATAAGTTAAATTTTATATTAGAGATATAAGTATAGGTATGTATCTATTTATTGAGTTATAATAAATTACGCATGTATGAAAAAAAAACATATTAAAACACAGATTGTGCTTCGCTCTGTTAAATATATTATTAAATTGTTAAAATGTTTTCATTTTTATAATAAATGATTATAATTCATATTCAAATTATTATATCATTTTTACAAGTAGCAAATGCATTTGTAATTATTATTTACTTTTCACAATTACTTACAGTTTGTTCATGTACCTGAGGCATCATTACATAAAATGTCTTTTAAACTATTCAATGAATCTTCATTTGGGTATTGGAAGTATTTTATAAGCATTTTCAAACTTATGATTATTGCATACTGCAGTGTTCAGTTGAATTAATAGTTTTTGTTATTCATGCATATCACTTAGAATCTTCATAATATATTTACTCTTTAAAAATTATTGAACACAAATTTTAAATTAAATTATGTCTTATATTTGTCGGATAACCTGTAATATTATATCTGTTAAGAAACAATAACATTTTAAAATCTATTAAAATCTATGAAACATACATATTATAGGTATGTATTTATGAAATAAAATATAATAAACAGCAAGTATTTCATTAAAATCATTATAATACCTGCTGGATTTACTTGAAACAATTTTGAGTTATTAATCCCCACTCTATCAGTGTTTTCAAGTATAGCTACAGATAATTAAAAAAAAAAAAATAATGCCCAACAGTTATATCTTGGTTCTAATACATTTTTTTTTTTTGTAAAAACGTATTATGTACGTACCATTTTATTGAATTTAAACATTTGAATTTAGCAGAATTTTATCTTTGTTAATATCATAATTATTCATAGGTAAATATATTAATTATTGAAACATTATTTATCCAATTATCGTTGGCCAGTTAATTCTCAAGTATAGAATTATGATTTTTATTACTTACCTATTTGAATATAAAAAAAAAATATTATTAAATCAACTTAATTTTTTTGTAAAAATATTGTATTTCATTAATTAATAAAGTAACCTGTTTTATCATCTGGAGATGAATTTACATAAAGCTAAAAATATTTTTTAATAGTATTTTTTTCACATACATTTATTGAAACATATCCTTGGCATTGGTTAATGGTTTATAATTTGTCAGTTTCTAAAACTGTAGGTACACTTTATGACTGTGAGTCTGTGAGTCTGTGACCTCCTCTTATAACTTAACAGTTAATTTAAATAATATTAAACTAAACAATTTGAATATTAATTTAATAGTATAATTATTATAACATGAGTTACTTGTTTGCTAGTTGGCGAGACGTTTACCTACTCAAATTATTTTTATTTAATGCATCCTGGTCAGTCAAATACATTTTGCATCCTAAATAAAAGTATATCTATTATATCTTTAATGACAAACACTTGGACCATGAAATTGTCTTCAGCTTTATCTGCAAACAAAACTGCCAATAAAAATAATCAAATTTAGAATTATAAAGTAAAGTTTTAAAATATTTACCAACTTTCTTTAAAAGCGATTTATCACTCTTAAAGCCCTTTCCAGCTCACATATTAACTTCATTCAATCTAGTATCCAAGCTATCACGTGGAAAATCTTCCAAAATATCAACATAATCACACATGCTTCTATCATTGTAAGGCTTAAGATGTTTGAATATGTCTTCCAACATATTGTGTTGTTGTCTCGCCCGATTTAATGTAACTTAGTTAGTTTTTGCATTTAATGAACTAGTAACAATATTGTAAAATCGGAATTTCTTTTTTTCCGGTAACTAAAATGTATACAATTTTTTATTATAACCAAAAAATATGTATAATGAGAGTTCTTTTAATCAATTTGTATTGTGGTAAAGTACTATGTCCTGCTACTTGCCCAAAACATGTAAAACCTCGTATAGTACTGTACCTAATATGATGAAAAAAATTATAAATTTTTGTACAAAAACTGCAGCGGCTGTATACTGTATAGTGAGTTGTATTATTACCGGGATTATTACACTATCAATTGTTTGATTCCACTCGCGCGTATACGTTTATTCTTACGATTATCACACATAATAATTTATATAATTTTTATATTTCTATTATGTTTTATTTAAACGTTATAATATTCCTTTACGAATTATTATCCTTTTTGTTTGTACATTTTCTTATTTTTTAAGAATCGCGCAAAAACGAGATGTTTTCATGATTTTCTGTATGCACGGCGGCGATAAACGACGGTTTTCGATGACTGTCACCCAATCACAGAACGCAAGTCGGCGTATATTCTTAACGTAAATGCAGTTTTTTTTATAGAAAACTAATAGACATTATAATTCTTTCCATCAATTTTTCAGATTAAAGAACACGTAATTTACTATTAAATTTAAGAGTGGTCCGTTACCGTCGGTAGACGCGGCATGAAGTGAACAGTAGCCCGGCAAGTTTTTAGATACATAATATATTATCCATCTCAATGTAGGTGTGATAATATCACAGAACTAAATATGATAAAAATATTGATAATAAACCTTATCATGTCATCGCCTGCGAACCCTATTTTGTATGTTTTTCATCGGATGCATTGAGAATTCTAGAATTTTCCCGTACAAAATTATAAAAGTGCGTCCACATTTGAGTAAACTTACATAATTTAATAAAAACCCTCGGTTCCACGGATTGTGTGTGAGTGTGGAAAACGTAAATTTCTGCTACATAGTTTTGACGTGGCTTTATATGTTTTTTAGTTATTAAAGATAAATGCTGTTGACGCAGTTGCCAGGAGCGGTGCTAAAAGTAAAGTAGTTGAAATATAGGTGCCCTTTCTGAGAACAATATTTTTAATACAGTGAGTACAGATTAATGTGATCATATTGGTTCAGGCCATTTTGATTCTATTAACCAGTTGATTCTATAAAGCATCTTTGTTTTCAATATAATATTTGGTTTGGGATTTTCATCTTTGATTCCAACAAATTGTTGATTTTATTGTGTAAACTAACAATCGGGTTGATTGTGTGGTTTACCAGGTTGCAGGTAGCAAGACTGTTGTGATGAGGATTTTCTTCTTTTGGATTGAATAAAATATAACTCGTTGAATTGTTAAGATGTTTACTAAGATTTACTTCAGTGAAACTATTCCAAGTCCAAATAATACAATTATTAGTCTGTATGACGTGAATATGCTTCTGATGGCAATGGGTGAACACGTCTGAGTACAGGCCGTTTTAGGTCTGCTTTTATAAGGCCCCATGCTCTCTTACCTTCCCTCTTGTCCATCGACTTATCCGTATTGCGTAAAGTCATTATCTGTATCCTGCATGCCTAGTTGTGCAAAAAGTCATATCATCGTTTCCCCGAAACACTATTAGATAGTGTTTATTAAATAATGTTTATAAAACATTCATTAGATACTATGTCCTTGTTCCTAGTTTATGTATATATATATATATATATATATATATCCATATCCTGCCGCCATATATGCGAATCATGTTTTGTGTTTCCAGTTACGCCACTGGTTCTTTCCATCAAAGTTATAATATTGAGCGCATGTATCACTCATTACTGTTCTTAATATAGTAGTGACAGTTTCTTATACTATTTTGGCACCCACATTGTCTTCAGCGATTTTTCTAAAACTGTAAAAGCAATTATTGATAAATTAAGTTTTGAGTTAATAATCATAAATAAAAAATAACAATTAAATGCTGTGATGCTGGATCTTTGAACTTATTTTCTATTTCAACAACATCTTCTAAGGAATTAAGTGGCAAATTGTGGAACTTGCTTCAAAATTTTTCCTGAATACTTAAACTAGCTGGTTGGACAGTTTGATTATTGGATTGTAGTAATTGTTCAAGTAAACAATTAGTGTATAGTGTTGCTTTGAACTGTTTTTGCATGATGTTTGCAATGGTTGATAAGTTAACTAAAAATATTGATTTTAAGTTATTACATATTATTTTACAATACCCTGATTTACCATAAAAATTAATTTACCTCCATCATTAGGAGTAATTTTGTCTTCCATCTTGAGATACTTCTCTTGCTGAAATATTCAGCTCAACCATATCTTTTGTCACTATTATCTGTACAACCTAAGCAAATATAGAAATTTAAAAAAAAAACTGTAACTTATCAAATAATAATTGTATTAACTAAAACTAATTGTGACCAATATGATTTGTTTTATTTCTTTTTTCTGTTGAGTGGTATGCTGGCTCAAACATATCATCCTCACTATCATCTGTACAACATTAGCAAAAATAGCCATTTTTAAAAAAACTATTTAACTTACCAAATAAGAACTATATCAACTGAGACTTATATTTTAGATTTTTCGTGGGGTGGTATGCCAGTTCAAACATTGTCACTATCATCTGTACAGCATTAGCAAAGATAGACATTTTTAAAAAACTACGTAACTTATGAATAAGAACTATATTAACTAAGAATAATATTTTTACCAATTTGATTTATTTTTTGGGTTTTTCTGTGGAGTGATACGGTTGCACCAATATATTGTCATTATCATCAGCATAACATAAGCAAATAATGAAGTTTTTAAAAGCTATTTAACTAATCAAATAAAAATTATAATTACTAAAAAATTTAGCCAATGAAGGAGGTTTTGGAAGACTGAATAAAACCATGAGATTCTTGTAAATTTAATTCATCAGTGAATAAGTTTAAATTTTAAAATTTCTGCTTCTTCCCGCGACCTATATCTTCATCATTTATTTCGTTGTTTCACCATAATAGCTTAACTCCTTCTCAAATTGTTTTAATTTTTTTCTTGCTATTTTGTAGTTATCTAAAATCATGGTCACATTATGAACAGAATAATCAAAGTTCTTAATATAACAATACTTACCACATTCATATAAAACATATTCATTTAAATTATTATTCATACTAAGAAAATATACCTCATATATAATAATTTAAAATATTATATAATAAGCTGATAAGTGATAAGTATCACCAAATACATTATACTAATTTCACATTTTTTTTATATATTATAATATATTAATATATTTATAATTATAAAGACATGAATATATATAGTTTCATGCCTTTCATATTGTTTAATGTTTATACTCGTGTTTATATTATTAGCAGTGTTCAGTTTGAATATAGGTATACCTGACATTAAATTAAAATTAAAAACTCGGAAATTATATAATTTACTAGCTGATCCTGTGCACTTTGTTGCCCGTTAAATGTACCAACTCTATATGACTCAAACTTTGTTCAATTCATTATTTAATATTAGGTGTATGGTGTTCAAAATTTATCTTAACTTTTCTGTCGCCTGGAATAAAAATTCTGATTTGCAGCAGTATATTATCAGGTAGGCAATCTACCTGCGGTAGATCGTGGACCCAGTGCTGTTTGTATGTAAGTTTATGATTTAACTTTAAAGTATCAAAGTTAAACCAAGTTTATTTTGATATAATACGGTGGATTAATATAATCAATTAATACATAATCCTAACCTAACCTAACCGTACTAAAATCCGATGAATAAAAAAAAAAAACAAATTTAACATTTTTTTAATTAGGCTATCTTCTTCCCAGAGATCTGCACACAAACATTAATTTATATATAATATAGCTGATCCTGCATACTTTGCGGCCCATAAAAAATGACAAAACAATTGTGAATATTCAACTCCTTTTTGGTGTACCTACCTCACTGCAATAAGTGCAACTCAGCCACCATAGTAGGCAATGTGCGAAAATTTGATTTGATGCATGCTTGTGCCTGATCTGCCCGATTAACCAATAGCAACCAATAATAAATAAATACTATTTCTATTAATTATTTCTCCTATAACCAATAATTTATAAACAAATACTTCCATCGTAAATCTCTAAATCCCTGTTTGGGTACTTCTATTAATTGGTCGTAGCGTGATGTTATGTAGCCTATGCTCTATAGCCTTCCTCCATGAATGAACTATCCAACAAAAAAAAAATTTTTCAATTCGAAAAATTAGTTCCTGAGATTAGCGCGTTCAAACACACAAACTCTACAGCTTTATATATTAGTATAGATTTACAACTATATACAGAATATATAGTTTGCAAGTATAATTTTTGACACAAACTAATAATTAAATAAATTTACTTGTAAAAATATATTCAGACAAGCGCATAAAATGATCCAATTAGGGATATCTATGGTAAATTTACGTGTATCTAAATATTTATCAAATATAGGTCTAACCAAAGATGCGAAAATTGCATAAGAATATAGACATTCTATTTGTGTCTATAATTAATATACAAGAGAATGTAGATATTATAGAAGTATACCCTATACATAGACATACAGATTTATCATTGACATCACGTAGACTATGTAGTTTGCTGGGCTATTAAGAAGTAGAGAACATAATTAGGTACTGTTTTATTAAATGCATTTTTATTGTCCTTATAGCCGGTATTATAGTTATATGACTTAGTAAATTCATCAGCCATCAGTTTTGTTGAGTTTAGTATTATGTTCGTAGATCGATCTAGACAAAAATGACTACACTGCTTTTAGTAATAAGTAACATTTTACTAACGCATGACGTCACATAAGTAATATTATAATTTAGTGCCTACTGTATGATGGATTTTTGACAAGTTGAATTGCACTTTGGTTGTCTACGTGTAATGTTGGTTGTTCGCCCATTATACAGTTACAGATTTCCTTGACTAATCTGTTGATCCAAACCAAACCTTTGACTGTTTCGCATGCCATAATATATTCTGCTTCAGTTGAGCTGAGCGTTACTATGGATTGCCTATGCGCTTGCCATGACACACAGACAGCCCGAGCATGAACAGATGATATGAAGTTGAACGTCTTGACTCTAAGTCTCCTTTATAGTCAGAATCTGAGTACACACTTAAACACAGATTCACGTGAGATTTATAATATAGATCAAAGTTTGTTGGATTATTTAAAAAATCTACTTACATAATTTACAGAAATATTATAATGAGTATAGTAAAGTATAAGAATATTAAATTGGAAGTGTTATGTTTTTATTGTCAATATTAAGATTAAAAATATTTAATATATAGCTATATACACAACAAATAATGATATATACATAAATACAGAAGATTTTTTATTTAGCGTTCATAAATATAAACTAATTATGTGAATACTACCAAACCAGAGTTATTATTAAATTGTACCTAAGCTAATTAACTTTTTATGCAGGAGAGTTATAGGTCAATATGAATAATGTTCATTTGAATTATCAACTAATTCAATTCCAATTAGTTATGATGGAGAAAATTTAGTTTAGAATCTGTAGTTCTGTTATACTGCAACCGGCCTATTAAGTGTTTAACTGAATACAAAATAGTACATTTTAATAATAGTAGAACGCTTGAATTTACAACACGAATCTTGAACATTTTGGGTCATTTATTTAAAATTATTTTCATGTCATAAATGTTAAAACCGGTATAAACTATTAAATTGCGAATTTTTTACCATATAAACAAGTTTTTAAGTTTTTTTCCTTACATGTTTTTACTGCATATTGTGACAATTTTTAGTGCATACAAATCCGCTCTCTAGCTAATATTGTATAATGTTTGGCACTTGACGAAAATAGTAGATTTTATAGATAATAATAACATTTTATAAATAATCGTAATGCTACTATTCCACCAAGAAAAAAATTGTTTTATATTTTAATTAACTGTATTCTTCATCAAATTCTGTAGCTACACTTTATGGCTGTGAGTCTGTAACCTCCTCTTATAACTTAACAGTTAATTTAAATAATATTAAATTAAACAAATTGTATATTAATTTAATAGTATAATTATTATAACATGAGTTACTTGTTTGCTAGTTGGCGAAACGTATACCCACTCGAATTATTTTTATTTAATGCATCCTGGTCAGTCAAATACATTTTGCATACTAAATAAAAGTATATTTATAATAGATTTAGTGACCAACGATTCACTTGGACCATGAAATTGTGTTCAGCTTTATCTGAAAATAAAACTGCCAATAAAAATAATCAAATTTATAGTTATGAAGTAAAGTTCTAAAATATTTACCAACTTTCTTTAAAAGCGATATATCACTCTTAAAACCTTTTCCAGCACACCAGACCAAAACTATTCTTGTTCTCTCATCGCCGCCATGGAACTGTAGCAGCTGTATACGTAGGGAGTTGTATTACTCGCGCGTGTACGTTTACGCTTACGATTATCACACATAAATACATAATAATTTATTTTTTTGTATTATGTTTTATTTATACGTAATTCTATTCCTTTGCGAATTATTTTTTGTTCATTTTGTTATTGTTTAAGAATCGCGCTAAAACGCGATGTTTTCATGATTCTCTGCATGCACGGCGGCGACACACACCGTCACTTTCAATAAACGACGGCTTCCGATGACTGTCAGCCAATCACAGAACGCAAATCGGCACCTCAGTCTTCGTGCGCAATAATATAATAACTATAGAAAACTTATAAATATTTTAATTCTTTCCAACAATATTCTTCAGATTAAAGAATACGTAATTTACTATTAAATTTGAGAGAGGCCCATTGCCGTCGGTAGTTGCAGAATGAGGTGATCACTGAACAGTAGCTGCTACCGTTCGGCAAGTTCGGACGCCGCTATGCCTGGCGGTGTAGCCAACCTTGGTAGTGTGGTGAGGGATTATTGGGGCGGAACTATATTATGTATTAGATACATAATATATTATCTATCTCAATGCAGGTATGATAATATCACAGAACTAAATAGATCACTTTCTTTTAGGTTATGTTTATTATATGATAACGTTCTTATCACTAACTGGTGGTCCATTTGTATTTGGTTTCTTATTAACTTTTTTTGATTTAGCCATAATTTTATTAGTTAACTCTTGTCTCTTACTTAAAATTGTGTTTTTTGGTTAAAAACGTTATAATTATGTCTATTAAATTAAGTAACCACGCTCGTAGTCTAACTGGGGATGTTCGGAAACGATATTTAGACCACATACTATTGTTAAATTCTCAAGATCCATACTTGTTGTTGAAAGACAATTGTGTACTTTGGATAACAGATTTAAACTTAGTGCCTTCAATTACTTACCCTGATATTTGTAACTACCTAGTATTGACTAAGAGTGCTTACACATTGGAAGAATTTAAAGCGTACAAAAGTCTAGATGCATATAATTTTTTTGTTAGTGGTTGGGTTTCAAATGTCAAATGGACCGAGGTAGATAGCTATGTTCTTGTAGTTGCTGAAGTAAGTCAAGTATAAGAATGTATTTCTGTGTTGTAAAGATTAATTTAAAAAGTATATAAAGGTTTCTGTTTCTCTTTACATACTTACTGGTTATATAATAGTCTATTCTATAATCAGAGATTAAAAGTGTTGTGTTGCCTAGGAATTTAACAGCAGTTTTGTTTGGTGTAAGTATAATTCTACCAAACTTTAACTACAGATTCTAAGTTAATTTATTATCACTATTTGTTCTAAGACTAGTTGGCAGTTGGCACACTACTTCTTTACAACATTTGACAGACAATAAATTACAGAGGCGCTGAAAGTTGGTTTTGCCTATGATATGTTTCATAGGTAAGTAAGTGGGTGGGTGGGTGAGTGGATATAATATAATTGAAGGCAAACACCTACTTTTTTAAACAATTATACCTAATTATTTATGCATATTTTATTTTTTGAGTGTATTGACTCAAAATAAAATTGTCTTATTATGTGTTTCAAAATACATCGGCGCCCCTATAAGCCTACTGTCATTATAAGCCTATTGTCTCTACATTATTACTATTATTTCTGTTTAGGTAGTACATTCTCAAAGGTTAAATGACACTAAATTGCTGCCATGGGTTATAGTTAAAATGAATGGCAAGATTGAAGCTGCCCATTGCTTATGTATGGCTGGATTAGGTGAATGTTGTTCACACGTAGGAGCAGTCCTTTTCTATTTGCAGCATGCATTTAATATAAAAAGTACAAAATCAGTTACAGATGTCTATGCATATTGGGCAGCACCATCTCTTGACAAATCTATCCCTAGTAAAATAAGTGAAATAAACTTTAATCATCCAAAGAACATGGCTTCCACACAATCCAAATTGAAACCAAAATCAAATTACATACAAAAGTTACCTATAACACTGAATAATTCAAAAAAATTAAAAAATTTCTTAGGAAAATTACAAACCATTAATAGTCAAGCTAGTATTTACTATTTTGAAAGTAGTAACACCATTTAATTTAAAATTTGTAAAAAATAATTTTCCAAAAAGCTTAACAAATATTTTTAAAGATGAGTATGCCACATTAAGTAGAGAGGAATTAGTAGATATAGGTTCAAAATTAGATTTTTCTTTAAATGAAAATGATTGTTCTGATATAGAGAAAGCAACAAAACTACAGTCAGAATCTAAAGATTGGTTTACGTATAGAAGTGGCCGTATCACAGCTTCTAGAGCCAAGGACATTTGTACTGTTAAGTCCTATGATTCAAATATTAGTCTTTTAAAAACAATATGCTATCCATCAACAAAACAGTTTAAAAGCGCAGCTACCGATTGGGGTAAAATCCATGAAATTGATGGTAGAAATGCATACATAAAAAAATTAAAAAACGATCACATAAATTTTTCATTCACTATCTCTGGACTAGTAATTAATCCAAATTTTCCATATCTTGGTGCCAGTCCAGATGGAATAATTAATTGTGATTGTTGTGGGAAAGGCTGCGTAGAAATAAAATGTCCCTATAGCTTAACTAAAGACAAAAGTATAAGAAGTATGACCTATTTAACTAGTGGAAAGTTAAATAAAAATCATCAGTATTATTATCAGGTACAAACTCAGTTGTTGATGTGTGGTGTCACTTAAGGTGATTTTTTAGTATGGTCATCATATGAATATTGTTATGTAGAACGTATTCAAATTGACTATGAAATATGTGATGAAATAGTGGCTAAATCAAAATGGTTTTTTTATGAAGCCATCTTACCAGAACTTGTAGGGCGGTATTTCACTAATACTGAAACTTTGTCAGTTAAAAATAATATGGAAGTAATGCAAAATACTGATACTGCTAAGGAACCTTATAAATATTGTACCTGTAAGGAAGACAAAGGAGGTAAATCAATTATGTGTACACAGGAAAATTGCCCTAATCTTTGGTACCATTATGTATGTTTGGGAATTAAACGCAAACCAACATCAAAGAAATGGATATGCGAATTCTGCAAATAATAACTTCATTAAAGTGTACTTGTTTATTTAAATAGGTTTTGAATGTACATATATTTTTTTTTTAATAAAATTATAATAATTTTAACTTAAAGGTATAACTGAACTACACATATTTATTAATGCACAGCAAACCGTTACGATGGAATCTAGTAAACATGTCTCATCATCTTGATGTTTAAGAGTAGTTATTTGTACTGGACCATTTAAAATTTAAAATTTTGATCTAGTAAGACCAATAATTCGCTCAACATGAATTCTGACAGATGCAATTTTTCTGGTTTCCTCAACAGAGCATGGATGCAACTGGGGTAAACCTTTTGTAAAAGCTGGAGTCTTTAATGTTGCACAATGAAAACCAACACTTTCATTAATAGTAAGTCCTCTGTTGGCCAAAACAACATCTCCTGGAATTAAATTATTTAAAAAGTTACAATTTTCAGTTATATGTTTATCGCTAACTCTACCACCCCAACCATCTGATATATATGAAATACTTCCCTGGGGAGTTATAGCTATAAGATATTTTACAGTATTTTTATTTTTATATGATGACCATGTTTGTGCCCTAGCTTTTAAATTTGATGGTTTTTCTATAGCAATCTCAAAACAATCAATAATAACAGCAACTGAATTGCCAAATATATTAAAAAATGATCTTGGCATTGTACTGCGTAGAGCTTCCCTATCTGGCCAATATATTAGATTTTTAAACATGTGTTCTAACAATATGATCACTTTCCTGAAAATAATTGATGCTGTTGAACATGTTACATTAAATCTATATCCTAAATCAGTAAATGGAACGTTTAATCTTAATTTCATTAGACACAATAAAAGTTTTTGAAATTCGTTTAATCTCTGATTATTAGCAGTAAGTCCGTGTTTAATGTGATCTAATACTAAATTAAAAACAGCCATTGATTCCAGTCCTGTGTAATAAGTCAACATTTTTTCCCGCCCAATAAATGTTTTTTCACTTAAGTTAAAATAATCTACTTGATTTTGTAATTCAGAACACTTATCTCGTAAATTCTCCAACTCGTTGACATCATTTAACTTAAAGTCAGTATTACAAGCTGTTCCACTTTCTTCAGTAGCATCATTCAATATATCATTTGGTACATCAATGCTCATACTGTGTTCAGAAGAATCAACCACATTTAATTGTACAGTATTTGGAAACAATTGCGTAGGTTTTAATTCCATTCTTCTACTTGCACGATTGTACCTTTTAATTGCAGGAGTAGTCGCTTTACCTAATATGAAAAAAAAAATAGTTAATTAAAAATTTAGAAAAGAAATATGAAAAAATTATTTACTTCTTCCAGAGTTATAGCCCATGCTTAAGGTTGGTATCCAATCTGGATTTTTATCATCATTGTAATTGGCTGGTTTACCTTAAAATAAAATAATTTGAAAAAAAATTCATAATTTATAATATACGTGATGAATACTTGTTTAATAATATACAACCAACCTTATATTTTGTAGTATAGTAATATTATAAAAAAATTTAACTTATACAGCAGCTATAGGTACTTATAGATTATAGTTATTATTAATTTATTCTTATGTTTGTCCACATAATCACTAATGTGTTAGTCTATTATAGATTAAATAGGTCTTATAGTCTATACTATATAAAGTAGTCAATCTGAGTTGTACAAGTATGATTATTAATTGTAGTCTGTAGATGGATAGGCAGCATATTAGTTAAAGACAAGTACCAAAGCAGTCACTAAGTAACTATTGTTTATATTTACCAGATTTAAAATGAATTGAACAAATCCTCATATTCTTCAACTGACTATCATGAACATCAGTTCTGTGTAACGCGTTAAGCCACTCTGTTCGCTGTTTTAATATTTGTGTTTTTAAATCTGAGGCAGCATTCACTTTAACCTTTGGAAACCGATAAAATGACAACGAATTGTCCAAGGTTTTGTTTCAACAACCGAAAACGGCACAAATAGTCGGCATTTTAAATAAAAGATTGAATAATAAAAACGAATTTATTAACAAAGTACAAACAACAAATTAATTCAAAGCTGAAAACAGTGAAAACGTAGTAAACTACAGCAGTATTCGTTGTTTGTTGGACCACCAATTTATGATAACACATAATTGATAAGATAACGTAATTGCTTATATACAGCCCTAAATGATAAAACTATTGATAATAAACCTTATCATGTCATCGCCTGCGAACCCTATTTTGTATGTTTTTCATCGGATGCATTGAGAATTCTAGAATTTTCCCGTACAAAATTATAAAAGTGCGTCCACATTTGAGTAAACTTACATGATTTAATAAAAACCCTCGGTTCCACGGATTGTGTGTGAGTGTGGAAAACGTAAATTTCTACTACATAGTTTTGACGTGGCTTTATATGTTTTTTAGTTATTAAAGATAAATGCTGTTGACGCAGTTGCCAGGAGCGGTGCTGAAAGTAAAGTAGTTGAAATATAGGTGCCCTTTCTGAGAACAATATTTTTAATGCAGTGAGTACAGATTAATGTGATCATATTGGTTCAGGCCATTTTGATTCTATTAACCAGTTGATTCTATAAAGCATCTTTGTTTTCAATATAATATTTGGTTTGGGATTTTCATTTTTGATTCTAATAAATTGTTGATTCTATCAGTAATTTTTTAATTTATTGTAGTATGTATTTTCCTTCTTTGTTAATTTCCATATTACGCACTATTCACTACTTCATAATATAAGTATTGAGCAATACTCTTGCTCTGTACATTTATGCACAGAAAGAAATGCAATATGTGTTGAATATATATTTTATAAATTAATATTGGCGATTTGATTTTATCTACGGCAATATAACATTATAATATTATATATTAACCGTGTTGGTTGTGGAATATATCGTTATATTATGGTAATATTCACAAACTAAAGTTTATATTTAAAAAAAATTTAACACAATCACTTTTATGGGAAAGATGTTTAATGTAAATTATTGTTTTTTGTAGGTACTTATAGGGATGATCACTTAAACTATGGGTGGTAGTTATTTTTACTGAATCAAATTACTATAGTGTGATACCAGTGAATTGGCTTATTCAATCACTTGAATTGGAGGAACAATCAAACACTCTAACCTTGATTCAGTTCAGTATTGTCAATGGCTACCATTTAAATTAACCTATATTGAGTTACTTAAGCCAGTGATCTATGCATCTTGGGAGTTATTTAAGATCAAAATTATTTATAATAAAATATTGTGGGTACATGATGTTATACATAATACGCACATAATATTTCTGTACCGCTAGTTGGTTTAATTTTAAAGTAATTAAGTAGTTTAATTTAAATTTATAATACCTATAATTTTTTTTTATTAAAGACTATAGTTCTAAGTAAATATATTTCTGTTACAGTTAATTTTTAACAGCTGGTGTGGTCCAAGCAAAGTGGATATGTTGATATGTTGTTTACGCAAGACGCTAGATGAAATTAAACAATATAAAGTCATAGAACTTCAAACTTTTTATTATATCCCTGTCAAATTGTTCAAAAGGTTAACTTAACAAAATATTTTCATTATAATTTCCTATTGTTGGTTTATGCAATTGGAATTTTAATTTTAACTTATTAGTTGTTATGGACTGACTTAGTAATTAATTTAAAAAAAAAACTAATTTTGTTTGTAAAGCAGGAGGGCCGAAGTAATGTAATGTGATAAAAATATTATCAAGTAATGCAAATGTAATTAAAAAAGAAAATATTTTATTTAAATCTTTTTGAAAGTAATTTGCCTAACACTTTTTACTATACTATATGTATAGGTATACACTTTTTATTAATTGTATTAATTTAATTATACGAGTCTTAAGATTGTGCTATTATAATTATTACATTAAGCTTAATTGTTGTTTGAGTATTTATGTATAGTTTTTCTTTTTCAATAATTTTATTTCATTTTATATTGATTTAATATAACATAATTTTACTATTTACATATTTAAATCATTCAAACAAAATATATTCTTTTGTGTATATTATATTATTATTAATGTTAATTTGTAAATTACATTTTTAACTGTTAACCTATTCAACTAAATAAATTATTGTTGTTTTTAAAATAACTGTAACACAATTTGTAATGTCCCATGGTCAGTGTTGCGTTGTAATGTAACCTTGAATTACAAATTACTTTTGCAGTAACACTGTAGTTATTTCATTATATTTTATTTCAATGTACACAAAATTACTTTTTAAAAACAATTTATATGAAGTGATGTGTTATTTTCATAGTACTTAAAATAAGTTATAATATAAATGTATGACAAAAACTAGAGGCTGCTATATCCTTATTAAGAAAAATTTTAAATCAATTCAATTTATTTACTATTCCTTAACCTAACCATTTATAGTCTTTTTAAATCATATTTATCGAATAGAGTGCAATCTGTTAAAATAAACAATACTTATAGCAACCTACTAGAAATTAAACACGGCGTTCAGCAGGGAACACTTCTTGGCCTTATTTTATTCGTTATATATATCAATGGTTTACATAATCTGGAGATAAATGTTTAAGTTATTAGTTATGCTGAAAACACCGTGATATTATTATCCAATAAAAATATAAATCCTCTGTATGAAACTGTTAATATTGTCATAAAAGAAGTAAAGGAGTGGTTTGACAACAATTAACTACAGTTAAATATTAATAAATCAAAATTTATCTATTTTAATAATGAGCTGATACTTCTTAACTCAGATCATGAACTGTGATACTGTGATCACTCAAGATACTGTAATGGTATTTGTAAGAATTGCATAATTTTAGAACAAGTACGCACTTTTAAATATTTAGGTATAACAATTGATTATAAGTTAAAATGGAATGATCATATTTTTTATTTATCTAAGGTTGTTCAAAAATGTTTTTATGTTTTTAATGATATTATATTTATTGTTAACACAGATTTTAAACGTATGCTATACTTGTCTCTCTCTCTCTCTCTCTGCTATATTTGCATATGGGGTCAAGCATATGACTATACAATGTATCGTCTAAAAATTTCTTTAAATAGACTAATTAAATTTGTATTGCTTAAGCCTATGGTTTTATAGCATCAATTTAGCGTATTTAGAACTTAATGTAGCGTCCATTGATAATCTACACCTAAACACCCTAATAAGTTTATTCAGATTTAAACAAAACATTACCCAGGTGGATCACTCATATAATATGCGTTATAAAGATAATGTTCATATACCTGGGCATCATTTTAAAAAAACAAATTGCTCTGAAATGTTGTATATCCGTTGCTATTAAAATTTGTAGATTATGCAAGATTAATATTTATGACTTTTTTAATCTATTTATGTTTGTTCTTTATAAAAGAAATAGATTTTTCTAAACCTTAGTTACTATAATCCTATTTATATATTTATATTTTGTTCTATTCTCTACTTAAAAAAAAAAAATATTTACTATGTCTTTTTTTCTTTATTATTATACAGTCGAGTCTCAATTACTCAAATTTTTTTTGTCCATAGGAAAAATTAAAAAAAAATTTGAGTTATGTAACTCGAAAAATACATAAGTCGAATTAATTTTTATCTCCCTTGAGATTTGAGTTATCGAGACTCGACTGTATAATGTTTTTTTCTTGTTTATTTAACTATACTGTATATACTGAACTCAAATTCTTAATCCCCACCACAAGCATTACAATTATAGGAGAGTTTGCAGCTTGTATTAATTTGTTATTTATTTTGTATTTTGTTGTTTGCAAAAAATAAATTATATTTTTATTAATTCCAAAAGTTTAAGATAATAATCAACAATTTTGTTGAAGATCCCAGTAATTAATACTTCTACATTTTGTTAAAATGTGTAGAACTTAAATGGCACTTTGCATGGAATTATTAAAAATTAAATGTGACACAATGTCTTGACTCTCCATAACTGCCAGTTCTATCAGGTAAATAATCAGCCATGCATTAGGTATTCTCATATTCGCATTGCCTAACCTGAAATTTAAAGGAAATGTTGAAATGTATAATTTATAAACTATAAACTGAGTGGAGACTACAAATTAGTATTATTGGTCTTGGACTAGAAAAAAAACATTGTAATACAAATATTGTAAATTTAACCATTATAATATATTAATGAGTTTCTTACAACGGTTATTGGTTTAAGTCCATTATGAAACCTGGAACCGTGTATGTTTGAGGAATGTCTTGATCATCAAATGAATGATAAATAAAGCAGAAGTTCTCCCTACATACTGGACAAGTTGGTTCAGACTAAAATATATATAAACATAACCATTGTTTAAGAAGTAGGTATAGGTAAGTATGAAACTATTCAATAAATTCCTAAATGTTTTAACAAATAAAATTTACTTTAATTTCATATTTATAATGAGAAAAAAAATGAAGACATTTTTGATACAATGTGATATGGATATGTTTAACAATTCATAACTATAAAGTTTTTACGAAACTTACAAATTGGCGTAGTTTCCAACATTTCTTTGACCATCTTTTCAAGCATTTAAAACAAAATAAATGCATACATTTTTCTGTATAACATTTATTGTTTAAATCACAAAAACAAATTGAACATATTATATCCATATTGACAGTTGAATTCTAAAATAAAAAATGTAATATAAACTATAAAATACAATATACTTCATTAACTCTAGTATAAACATTCATTTTTTAAAATTAAATTCTACAGACTATAACATGAATTAGACTATCTAATACCTTGCTATTTTTTATTAAAATTTGTTTATTTCTCCAATTCCATCACTGTCAAACATTATTGTATGTTAATATAATATATTTGTGTAAGGTTATAAGTTAATAAGTTATAATCGTTGACAGCAATAAATACAATGTGTATATTATTATTAAAATAAAATAAAAATACAACATATTAGATATTTTAATATAATATAGAAATTATTAGTCTAATTTATCAGTGAATATCAATAATGATTTTAAATTCAAACACATAAAAATTAATATTACATTTAAGTTCTTAGTTAATTTTCTATTTTTAAATCTTAGCTATGAAAAAAAAATGTTAAATGAATTTCTAACTTAATTACACTATAAAAAAAGTACGTGGAACCTTATATTATTACATTTTAAAGTTTTTTGATCAAGCAAAAAATTATTTATCAACAAAAATTACGCCGTGCAGTTCCAATTCTGTATTTAAATATTATTGTGAATTGACCTATCATCAAACTTAAATTTATGAACATTATCTGTGTTATCTCGTACGTTTTTACGGTATTTAGATTTTTTAGTGAATTATAAGCATTTTCATGTGCAGGTACAAAAACGAAAGAAAAACGTGAATTTTTACGTTGCGTATATACAATTTTTACGTTGATACAATATTCGCATTTTCTATACCTACATGATAACATTTTCAAAATATTTTGACTCATTTTGAGATGTTAAGAGACATTTTCAGTTTCCAATTGTATTAGTCTTTTTTCCTATGAATGTCAATACATCTTTATTTGTTAGGTAAAAAAGCTTGAAAATTTAATACGAGGCGCCTACTATATTGTTACAATGATATTTGAAAAATATTAAAAATCCTTAGTCACAGTTTCTTTTATTAGCATTTAAAGTTCAAATCTTGACAAAATACGTAAAACACGAAAATTAGCAAATTATTTTGAATTGAGATTTAATAAAAATTTTTACTTTTAAATCTAAGATATGAAAATGTAATACAATATTCTTTATAAGTTTGTCTACCTTTATCAAAAAAAAAAAATGTCTACAATCAAATCAATTACATTTTTTGAACGTTTGAAGTTCATATTTTTACAAGATTGGTTATTCACTCGATTTCTCATGTATAGCCATTTTGTTATTTTGTTGTAATTCAAAAACGAATAACTGTAGATAGGTATATGAAAATTTCACTGAATGTTTATATTTTCATTTTCTATTCACCATACAATTTTGAACATTTACTTTGACTCTTTTTAAGCTGTTTACGAATATTGACAGTTTTTTTTTCTATAAATATCAATAAAATTTAATTTGTTGGGTAAAAGAGCGTGAAAATTAAAGCAAATCTCCTGATATATTGTTACAATAGCAGTTGAAAAAAATTAAAAATACATAAAAGCATTAAAAGCACAATTTTTTTTTATAAACATTTAAAGTTCGAATTTTAACGAAATTTATCAAATTTAAAATTTAATTAATATTTTGTAGTTCAAAATTTATAAAATGTTCAACTTTTATAGCTAAGGATTGAACATTTAAAACAAGGTTCCACGTATATATTGGTTATATATATATTCACAATAATATTATCAAATATACTTTAAATTTCTAAATAATTTCAAAATAAATTAGCATTATAAAATATATGAAATGTTGTCATAGACGTTGTTGGCCAGTTAATTATATTTTGGAGAATAGTCGCTAACTATTAAACAAAGTCGCTGCTTTAAATGATCATAGAAATTTGTAGTTTGGTATTCAGCTTTTATAACTTCCATCTGAGAAAATGCAATTTCACACAAACAGATTGATCTGAAATATTATGCATGTAACTGTATTTACTAAATGTATAGGTAGTAATAACTAGGGCTCGGATTTTAAAGCAAGTGCTTCTTTTTATGTATGTATATAAAATAGAAATCTAATTTTTATACATAAATTTGTTTCACGTAATTCTGATTCCAAATTAACGATTTTATTTTTGCTATTTTTTGTGTAAATGCTTTTTTTGCTTTTTTATTGATTTTTTCAGTTATTCGAACTGTGGAATCCGAAGTGAGAGTTTTTACTTAAAAAAATGTTTGTTTAATTAATAAAAAACGTGAAAATTCGGAATACGGACTAAATGGTTGTATTGGATTATTATAGTTTTTGTTATCGGCTTGATTTTATATCTATGTATAATATAAATATAGATTTTATTGTAGATTATCGATATCTACAGACAGGTCGATAGCTTATCGGCTATTGCATATAGCCTGTAGAACTTACTGTTACAGACCCATTTCATTAGTAATATAAGTATTTGTAATATAAGCATTTCTTTGACGTATATATGTAATCATGTATACGCCGTAGAAACGAGCACGGCCAGCGTATATGGCATTCCACTGCATGGGCACTTTTGAGCCACAGCGGGCCCGCCCGACCGCGCTCGTCCCCAAGGCGAGTCAGTCGTTGTTAGTCCAACAGAGCCTCCACAAATCCATGTATTTTTTGTATTAGCATAGTGTTCAAATAAAGTATAGTCGTTAACTACCTCTCTGCGTGTTTCATTTATTTAGTTGTGTAGACGTATGTAACGTGCCGCAGTCAAAGAATAGAAGGATGATGGTAATAATATAGATCTTGAGTTATTTATGGTATAATATATTTGATTTATTTAATTTATTCTACTGTGATTGATATAAAAAATACTCTAAGTCCAATTATATGACTGAAGCTAGCGAGATGTGACTATATAGTTCCTGATGACTGTTCCTAAGCTCGTCAGTTGCTTGTCTGATGAACGCTTGTCCATGAGCTCTCCTCGATGACTCCTGTCGCTACTTATTCTGGATAACCGTATATGGTCATCTCGCGGTTAGGCCCACCGTGGGATTGTCACACGCTTGCACACGGCCGGATGAACATATATGTGTTGTTGTTGTGCATTTGTGGTGTTTTATTCCACATAACCACACATATCTATACGGACATTTTATACGAGTTATTTATATACGTAGGCATATATATATTGACGCACGTCGTACAGGGTCACGCGCTCGATATTCGTTGTACTACTACACACGCAGCGCATACGCTATTATTATTACTATTAATGTTACGCGGCGCGTACCTACTATATATTATGATTACGTATACACTTTGACACTGCCTAAATAGGTTTTATATATTAGTTAATCGGGTAAATAGTCACAGCTCGCTACACGTACATAACACTACGCTCAGTACATAGATAACATCGTTATCGACCAGTTCAAAATTTAAGTTTTATAGTGTCGTAATTTATAAAAAATACCTAAAGTTAAAACAAATTCAAAAAATTTTAGTGTTAGATGTTGATGAAGAATTTTTTCAAACAGATGGATCGATTTTATATTGGAAATTTTGTGAAATAAAAGGGTCATATGAAAAAAAATATAATGTACCTACAACAGCATGTACGGAGAGAAAAACATGTGCAAGCTGTTAAAAGACACGAAAATCTTGTCAGATACATGGTAGTGAATTCTTTTTTTTAATTTAAATTAATTTTTAAATTTTTATTCAGTTTTATAACTAATTCATGTTAATTTTTGGTCATGCTTTTTTAAACAATAAATATGCTTCATTTTTGCTTTTTTAAAACAATTTTGTGCTTTTTTTTTATTTAATATGCTTTAAAATCCGAGCCCTAGTAATAACTAATAAGTCAGGGGCTGATAGGCGACGTACTTTTTTGTTATTTAAGAAAGCCGCCGAATTGTATGTTTGTGCGAAATTGGATTTTCGATAGACCGACATGAACTCGAAGTTGTACGACATTAAAGATATAGGTTATAGCGCGAGTCATTTAAGAGGACGCTATATACAGATATTTGTTATCTCCATCTGACAAATGTATAACAAAACAAACTTACGCTCAGCAGATCACGTTTAACCCTTCAGTTAGTTTAAAAATTTGAGTGAATTGACGTATCATGAAACTTGATGTTAAGAACATTATCTGTGTGATTGTATTGCTATTAGGGTTTTTAAGTGATTTATGACTTTATGAGCATTTTTAATTTACGCTTTATTATATTATATACGCATAACTTACTAAAGAATTGAATTATCGTGAAAGACTCTAATACAAACACAGATAATGTACCTACTTACCATCAAGTTTCATATTAGGTCTAAATGGTCTAATAGATCTCAATTTGCTCTAATATTGAAACTAATGGAGCTAAATGCTAAAACGCGTTCTTCTGACCTAAAATTTGCCATGTTACGCACTTGTATAACGAAGACAAGAAATTACTGTGTAGCGTCGTCCTCTATAGCTTAACATACTACAATTAAAATTTAGTAAGCAATCCTAAGATAATTTTACCTAAAAAAAAAAATTATTTAAATTAAATTAAAAATGTTGAATACTTACGCGTCAAATTGTCGAATGAATTGTGAACGGTCACAGGACAGACAACCGCGGTGTGCTGAAATCGTATACCTCATCACCCCACTTCCATATCGCTACGATGATCAATCATAATACATTTATTTTCTGCGAATGACCCCACCAAATCTATATATTAATAAATTGTTAAAATATAATATATAGTTCTAAATTTAATATCTATTAACATTGGCACACAGGTCAAAATTAGGATTTTGGCGCTTTCGTACGATACAATACTTTTTTTTCAAGATAAAGACCGGTGATAGTCGTAGGTCGATGACCTGGCCCGGCGAACGTGGGTTCTTGTAAATCCGATGCTTTATTATAGATTTAGATAAACACTTATCTTTTTTGGTTTCTATAATAACGCTTATATTGAATATTCCATAACTAGGTGCCTATCTGCATTCTGCTTGTAGAATGTTAACACTTATAAGGTAGGTATAATCAAAAACTTAAAAAGGTTAAAAGTTGTATATATTGATTCTAAAAAGAAAATAATTTTAGACGTAAATTGATTAAATATTCTTGTTTTATTTTATTTCATGGGTACCTCAATACCTACGTTCTTATAGGCTATAATAATTATATAAGTATAACTGGGCCAGTGGCGTCATTTCAGTTTTGATTAGACGGGCAACTTTTCACGGCTTTTCCGAATCAACATTTTTTTCACTCAGATTTTCGTAACATATTGCTATAGTGGTTAAGGGGGGGGGGGTGGTAAATGTGCTGACTTAAGGTTGATATAAATACTAGACTGGGGCACATGCCCAAGTTGCCCCACCCCAAATGACGCCACTGAACTGGGCCATATTATATTATTATGTATTATATATTTAAATTTATTATACATTTGATATTAATACATATATCATATTAAAGTCGCACCAACAGCCAGTGGCGGATTCAGGGGAGGGACACAGGGGCACGTGGCCTCCTGTCAATTTTCTATCGAACATTTTTTATGTTACTACTAGTATCATATAAATGAAAAATTAATTTAATAAGAATAATTCTATCAATTATTAATTATTATTTATTATAATAATTATTGTTTAAAAATAATAGTACTTAATATGTATGTATTATTAATTAAAATTAAAATTATATAATTTATATGTGGCCCCCCTATCAAAATATCGAAGATCCGCCGTTGGCAACAGCAACCAGTAGCCTATATGCCTATAAATACATCTATGTAATACGTAAGTAAAATTTCGGTATGTCGAAACTCGAGGGGAACAGAAAAATGTTCGAGATTACATCTTTTCCAACTTAAGGTTAAAATGAATTACAAAGCGACTTCATTGTCGTAGGCTATCATTAAAGGCTTGAATGTTGGATTTTTATTTATCAATATCCGTTTATTTGGTAATATTATTATTAATTAACATCATCGAAATTACGAAATATCTTTTTGCTGTGCCCCTCGAAAAGTGTTAAATAATAACAATATTTTCAATAATAGTTCAGTTTTAGATATAATCTGTCAAACACCCTCGATACACCATTGTAATAGGAAATGCCGGGTATGGCCACCTTTAGAACCGATAAAATATATATTTGAATATGCACCAATCATTTGGGAAACATATAACATAGGCCATTACGAACAATTAGAAAAAATTCAAAATAATAGGTATGCTTCGTTTTATCTGCTTTAAATGCAATCTATACAGACCACCCCACTCTGAATATGAAAATATTCTAAACTTTTTAAATTTAATAACATTAAGGATAGAAAAAACAATTTTATATAACCTTCCTATTCAAACTCCTTAATAATAAAATAGACGATTCTTCCCTCCTAAGCATCATCATTTTATAAACAAACAATCCTAACACTCGAAATAAAGAATTATTTTATATAAAACCCTACACTCAAAATTATATGTCTTTTACACCTATAAGTATTTTATTGTCTAGTGGAAATTCAGTAAATAATTTAGATTTTTTTTCTCTATCACTTGATATCTTAATACTTATTATTATCAACTTTTATATTTTATCTTTTATCTTTTATATTTATTTTTCTTTATTGTATAATTAATTTAATATGTTATCTTGTATATATTTATCTTTAATAATTTTTTTTTTAATCTAATTTATACACTATATGTATTATGTAAATTGGACTAACGTTCGTTAAATAAATAAATAAATAAATATAAAAATACAAAGTATAATATTCACAATAAAATATATAAGTAAAAAGGAGGGGGTGAACCAATATACCTATAGGTATTTAAAACTTCTATGTATGCTGATTACTGTATATTTAACTCCGTTGCTGTCGCTCGTCCAAGCCAGTAAAATGATTGTCGCTTGTCAGTGAGCTTTTTTACGCCGTGTTATTGTATTTTGAGTTTTGACAACCCATTGTTTACGATTAGAAAGTTAATTAATTTTATAATTCTTATAATCTAAAAATAATAACAATAGTTCTATTAATTTGTTGCCTCTATTACATCGAAGAAAAAAAAATAGTTTAATTTTTATAAAAATATGTATAATATTGAAAGTTTACTGTGACGTTTGTTACAGATGTCGTATATAAATTTTAATATTCATTGCGATTTCTTAATTTAGATACGAAATGTTTATAAATATATTATAATTTGTTAGTTACATTTTTAATGGTATTTTAAGAAACTATGCGGTTTTTGACTGAAAATTAATTTAAATGGATTTTTAATACAATTTAGGTGCAGTTATAAATAAACTTTAACGAACATAAATTTATATTTTCAATATTCAAATTTATATTATATTTTAGATTCTGAGTGAAACAATAAATGTATTAACTTTACAATAATGTGTGTTTTTTTTCATTTTTTTTCATTTATTTTTTTATTTTTGTGTCCGTGTACACGATAAGTAGTCGAAATAATGCTTCGATTTTCAACTTCAGTATCTTGTTCGATGGAATGTGAATATTGTTGGGGAGGTCAAAATTTAAAATTCCCAATAATTTTCAAAAGCACCCGGAAGTATAATATAAAAATTAAGGAAAAACGGGAATTTTTACGCCAAATAGGTTTTCCACAAAATCGATATTGGTTTTTGGTGTGACTCTAAAACAAATGAACATATATACATGATATTTTCACTGGTCGTTTATATTTGCATTTTCTATACACGATAACATTTTCAAAATATTTTGATTTGTTTTGAACTGTTTAGGAACATTTTCTGTTTCCAATTTTATTAGTCTTTTTTTCTATGAATGTCAATAAAACTTTATTTGTTGGGTAAAAAAGCTTGACAACTTAAATCAAGGCTTCTACTACATTGTTACAAGGACATATACTGTAACAATTATAAATATAAATATGTTACATGACACCTATGTATATAATACGAGCTCTACCGTATGTACGATTAACTGCTGACTGATACATTAATATTAAAAAACACACATAATTGTAAGGCCTATGATGGCCAACACACTCAATGTATTAGTAAGTTAGTTCGTTGTGCACCTTAGACCTTAATACACACTACGATTACCGGACTCCGTATGACTATGATACTGCAGTTACATAGTATAATAGAACATAGTTAATATATTTGTGAGTATTAATATTTGTAAGTGTTTAGTAGACAATAAAACATAATTATAACTGAAAAGGAATCCTAGTAATTTAAATATATTTAAGATCCTCAGTGCTCGAAATGGAAAATTTTACGAACTGGAACGCTTATAAAATTAATATGCGGATTATAATATTATTTTGATTATTTTAATTCGTGTTTACTTTACAATTCAATATAATTAGTTAAATAGATACAAATAATAGGCGTAATTTTTAGCTTAAAAAAGGTGGGTAAGTGGATGTCGCTCTGCTGTATAGTAGGATACAAGTGGGTCACTGTAATGAATGGTTTTAAATTTGAATTCAATGATATAATATCATTGTATAAGAAAAATGATTCTCAACGAAAACGTTCAGTCAGCCTATGCCATTACCAAGTATATTTGATGATATTATTGTGAATAAAGTAATTTTTATATAACCTATTTACGTGGAACCTTGTGTTAAGTTTTCAATCCTTAGCTGTAAAAGTTGAACATTTTATAAATGTTTAACTACAAAATAATTATTACATTTTAAATTTGATAAATTTTGTCCAAATTCGAACTTTAAATGCTTATAAAAAAATTGTGCTAATGTATTTTTAATATTTTTCAACTGCTATTGTAACTATATATCAGGAGCCTTGCATTAAATTTTCACGCTTTTTTACACAGAAATACAATCTTATTGATATTTATAGAAAAAATTAAAACTGAAAATGCCCGTAAACAGCTCAAAATAAGTCAAAATATTTGGAAAATGTTTTGGTGTATAGAAAATGCTAAAATAAACATTCAGTAAAAATGTCTTGTACTTACTTACTTGTTGGTCATTTGTTTTAGAGTTGCACCTGTAATGATATGCTCACACACCACTATAATTAACTAAAATTTTACAGAATAATAAACAACGGCCAGACTGTCGCTTGTAGAAATCGGTCGCATCAAATAAAACCATTGACAACGACAACTAAGAATTCGACACGCACTCATAACAATATTACGTAGGATGTGTGTGACCTTATTTTATGCTGACGCCAAAGAATAATCTAATTCCCAGGCCCACAATAAGTTAGTGAAAAAGCCACCCACCACTCTCTGGTCAGCATCCTCGCGTCCGCCCCTTAAACCAGTGCATGAGCACCAACCACCAGAGTAACAACCTCTCAAGTTCCAAAGAAACCGATTTCAACGAGCGACAACTGGACTCCTTATGCGAGCAATAATCAGTACGTTCTTTAATTCAATTTGTGTATATGAAGTATTACTTTGTCTTATCTAAAACCTAAAACTCCTACAATATTATCTACAAACAACTGCGAATCAGGTAAGGCATATAATATAATATTTTATGTTGATTGCAATTAATACATTCTATGTGCTTTTTTCCATAAAATTATATTGTACGGTGTATTTGATCTAATTCTCGAATACACGATCTCGAGAGCCCTCCGAACACCTGTAGGAAGGTAATAGCGTAATTTTACTACTCTAACTTTTACTATTTTAATATAACTATCGACAGGAGTCGTATTTATATTTATATTTTATTTTATCTTAATTCTACGTTATTACACACCAAAAACCAAAAACCAAAAAAATTGAACTTCACTCTAAGTATATTATATATTAATACTAGCTGTCCCTCCCGGCGTTGCCCGGGCAAAAGTTACCTCAGATGAAATAGTTGAAAAAGCCAATATTATAACTTAATAACTTATGACTTTTATAACTTATGTGTATAAATTCAAGGACTCAAAAATGCATAATGGAAATTTTATAATTTTAAATTTTAATCCTCTAGAATGTGATACTGCCGATTTTTACGAACCGGAATTCTTAAATTTTTATTTTCACTAACCGGAACGGACGCTAAGTTTATATTACGAACCGAGTGAAATCCACTTACCCACTTTTCTAATTTATATATGAAATTATGTAAAAAATGTTAAAGGTAATATTCTTAGAATAGTTAAATGTAAAATTCACAAAATAAAATACATATGATTCAAGTGTTAAAAATATCTACTTTACCTATTTAATACTTATGTATCTCAACAAAAACACTACCTACGTGTAAAAAACATCGCTAAGAAAAAAAAACCAAGTTCGATGATTTGTGATATAAAAAAGGGGCAAAGTAATTTCTTAAATTCATTAGTAGGTATAGAAATTGTTTATAATTGTTTGTCTTTGATGAAGTACGATAATTTAATACAAATAAATAAACTTAGCTTGGCGGCAACTAATATGTACAACTACAACTAAACATATAACGCTGACATACATGTTTAGGTACAGCCCCATTTTATATTTCTATAATATTACCATAACACTATTTAAGTATATGCTATAAGTAGCCGTCAAGCTAAGTTAATCTATTTGTATTAAATGATCGCATTTCATCAAATACAAGCAATTATAAAAAAATTCTATAACTACTAATGTATTTAAGAAATAACTTGGCCCCTTTTTTGATATCACATATTTTCTAACTTAAATTTTTTTTCTTAGAGAAGTTTTTCACATGTAGTGTTTTTGTTGAGATATTATTCATTTTTTTATTACAATTTTGGACATAGTTTTTATTGGTTTTTTTTTTTTAAAAAAATAATTGTCTGAAAGACTAGGTAATCTATTTTTTACACGAGCGTGGATAAGTAAAGCTTAAACTACAAACGTAATAGGCAGATAGGTATGTAAAATATTTAAATCTGTAGTACCTATGTTAAATCATCTTTGAAACAAACTATCTACCTATGTACTTACGCGTTTTTAAAATCACGAAATATTAATAATCATGATGTTCTAAAAATATATTAATACCAGCCTTCCGGTCTAGATGGGATAAACTCCCAGACCCCCCCCCCAGTGATGGCTAAAAGTAGATACCAATTTATCAGTGGTCAGTGGTATTTGGATTTTATATAATATATAGATTCCCTTCTCCCTCCCCTTGGCGACTTGGTGACATTCAGGGAAGTATTTGGAACAACACTGTGAAAAAAAAATTGGAAAAATATTAAATAGTGTCGTCACAAAATTCAAACATAAAAAACGTGGGTAAGTGGATGTCGCTCTGCTGTACCGTAGGTTACAAGTGGGTCACTGTAATGGATGGTGTTAAATTTGAATTCAACGATATAATATTATTGTATAAGAAAAACAAATCAGAGTGAAAACGGTCAGTCAGCCTTAGATATTACTAAGTAAATTTGATGATATTATTGTGATTAAAGTAACTTATATATTTACCTATTTACGTGAAACATCGTTTTAAATTTTCAAAATAGTCAAAATAATTATTAAATTTTAAATTTGATAAATTTTTAAATACAAAATAATTATTAAATTTTAAATGTGATAACTTTTGTCAAAATTTGAACTTAAAATGCTTATAAAAAAAAATTGTGACTGGATTTTTAAAAATTTTTCAACTACTAGTGTAACGATATATCAGCAGCCTTGCATAATACTTTCACGCTTTTTTACCCAACAAATACAATTTTATTGATATTTACAGAAAAAAAAAACTAAAAAAATTGAAATATGACAATGTCCGATAACAACTTCAAATTATTTTTTAAATTGTATGGTGTATAGAAAATGACAATATCAACATTCAGTGAAATTTTCAAGTATCTATAGTCATTTGTTTTTTAATTACAATAAAATAAGAAAATCGTTACATGAGAAATCAAGTGGATATCAAATGTTGTAAAAATATGAACTTCAAACGCTCATAAAAATTTAATTTGACTTTCTCGTAGACATTTTTTTTTTGATAAAGGTAGACAAACTTATGAGGAATCTTGCATTACATTTTCAAATCTTAGATTTAAAAAGAAAATTTTTTATAAATATCTAACTCAAAATAATTTACAAATTTTCGTCATTTTTACGTATTTTGTCAATAATTGAACTTATGATTATAAAAAAAATTGTGACTGGATTTTTAATTTTTTTCATCTTTGAAACAATAACCTAGGCGCCTTCCGCTTTTTCTACATTTATTTTTTGTTTTTCATGTCGCTTTTGAAAACTACTGGGAAATTACCAACTAGAATCACTTTTCTATCAAAAAGGATACTGTTGAAGAAAATCTAAGCATTATTACTGTCCTAAAAGGTAATGACAGACACAAATATAAAAAATAAAACACACATCATTGTAAAATCAATGCGTTCATCGCTCCGCTCAAAATCTAAAAAGCCCGTTCTTTTATTTATATAAGTATAGATTAGCTTTGTTTTTTAATATTTCAAGAAACTTATACTTATTTTTTATTGACAAAAGTGGTACTAAAACCTTAGATTTAACAGTAAAAGTTCAACCAAATCGGTTCAGTAGTTTTCTCAGTTAGCGCGGTCGTAGAAATCCCCTTACAATTGTATATAGTATAGTATAGATTAGATATCGTATCAGTCTATAATAGACATATGAATAACATATAATTAGAAACTCAAAAGTGTACCGTATCGAACATATTATTATATATTTTGGTTCCCTGTGTAATAAATCAATTCGGCTTGAACACATATATCGTATAAATTTATTAGAGTTTTAACTATTAAACATACCTCAAAAGAAAACTTTTTATTCGGCATTATATTTAAATTATAACCGCTTCGTTTTGTTTTTACTGAGATTTAGTAATTGGTGTTGAATATACAACAGTTTTCTATGTGTGCATATTACTTATAATAATTATATCAAAATTGCAATCGAAGCACTATTGGTAGTATCGATATTAATAGTTTAACCTAGTTGTTTAAACTGCCGCCTTTTCATATTTGGATGTCACCACCGGTTCGCGTGATACCGCACGATAACACGGCGATTCCCGAACTTTAGACTCCATAATCTGGACGGCTCGAACGTCGTCTCCGCGACGCCAGTCAGTCTGCGTTCCACGGTGCCGATGTACAACGGCCCGTGCGTTTTGAGTTACACTCGTGACTGCCGTGGCATTTCGTGTTGATTCCACGTGGTGCGTTTGCAAGTACTTACATCGTTCGAGTCGATATAATATTGTGCGTTGTTATTTTTCGTCGTGTTCCGATCGCCGTTCGGACGATTTGATTCGGCTGTACATTGGTACATAATATTATTGTGACTCAATCCGGCAACCGCGTGTGCGACGCGACGAAATCACCGCTCACGGAACAATCTGTAATCGTTGGTGAGTGGGCCTATGCCAATAAATATTCGAGTGCGTATACCGTGTCGGTTTGATAGCACTAAAATTTTGAACGTGATCCGTTAAAAATTAAATAAGTACTCGTCGCCGCCGCAGCCTTGACGTCATTGTGCCGCCGCCGTCAGCAGCTGGGGTCACCGTCCTATCATCTGCCGCCGCCGCCGACGTTGTCATCATCGTAACACATCAACGACTATCAGTTATCACTGCCATCGTCGCCGAGGTATCGTTATCAATTATTATTGTTTTGTATTTTACAATTGTCATAAAGACATATCATTATTGTTTATGATCGTAATTATTATTATTCGCTGACTGTCAAAGAGACGTCTTCACGGTCGCGACTCTGTGCAATATTTATTTATGTACATTATTATTAATTCAATTCCATATATTATACACTATCATTTAACGATCAAACTTTGTGTTAGAATTTAATATCAAAAGACCAGTGTCACCTCACTCCCATACCGACGCGAGTCGTCGTGGTTAACCGCCATATATCGTAGGAGTTACGTCGGCGCCAACACTAGTTACATCATACTTACTGACTATGCTTAAAACTATACTAATTGTTATTGTATTACATAATAATTTTATGTTATCCTAATTTGGTGGAATGAATAATTATTTCTATGTTGTTACTTAGCTTATTGAGTATTGTATGATTTGATTTGTTTTGTTTTGATATTTTACCTGTTACATATGTATGTTTACTTAACCTAGTTAATAGTTTTAATTATAATTTTTATACATTATGCATGATACAACACCTCCCTATGTTATAATATAATATTATAATACCCTACACCGCGGTATAACTATGATCATACGTGCGTGGAATCTAACTCTCATTTTACAACTTTAGTGCGATGACCTACAACTTATCGACAAAATGTGTAGTATACGGAATTGAACGTAAAAACGTTGTGAGGCTGTTTTATTTTGATGTCTCATGGTTTTCGAGAAAATGAACTGGAACACGTGAACCGTGAATTTTAATCGATTAGAAAAACTCAAAAACCTGGAGTTCATCTAATCATTCTTGACACCTAGGTATAGTAATTTGCAATTTTGATTTAACAATATTTAGTTTTCAGAAGGATTTTTCACAGGTGCAACTTGTTACCAGTATAGCAACAATTAATAACTTTAATGCTTATAAAGACAAGGTATAGGAAAAATATTTTGTGATATCACAACAAGTGAGCCATTTTATTCGTTCTTCTCAATTATAAGTTCAATGCGTTTGTATGATTGTAAGAATGATTTGTGGCTAGCTAGGTATCTACCGTATGAGAGGTCGGTATTATCAGAGAACAAACCAGTAACCATAGTTGAAGCTGTCTTACCAGTTATCTTATAATATATACCGTGTGTCTGCAGAAACTACTAATAACTATTATGTTTTATCTAAACTTACATTTGGGCGTAGTAATAAACATTCTTTTGACCACTGTTGTAAACAATTTAGGGTGGCCCTTATTTATGAACATTCAAATTTTTAATTTCTCACCCTTCCAATTTTTTTGTAAGTTCCTTTATCTAAATCTAACATGATTTGTTTCATATAAGACCGTCTTCCTGGTTTTCTTTCAATTTTCAAATATTTTTAACTATTTATGTCTATAATACTAGACACTGCAAAATATAGGAAGAACATACTTGCTTAGATGCTCAAGACAGTTCGGCTCTTATGTCTTTTAATAAAAATCCATATATTCCATCATTGTCTGCACCATGTTGAATGGACCTTGATGATAATAGCTGAAAACAAGTTTATAGTTATATTTTACTAATAATATATTAATGCTTATTAAATCCACTTACAATACAAAAATGATGAATAACAACATCATCCAATTTGAATAGTGGGCCATATAGCTGTTCACTTATCTCCTTACGTCTACACAACATACATGATTTCTTATCCCTTAAACTGAGCTCTACCTTCACAGGTCTGGGTGTGTGGGTTGACGAGCTGTTGGCTTCAACGCATTACCTGTTAAAATTATAACATTTCATTAAAATTCCGTTTTAAAAATGAACAATAGTTGTTATATTTTAGATAAGTAAATCAACATTTTCAAGCATTTGATTATGCAACTGTTGCACATTATCTATTTAGAGTAATCATTTTTCATCACCTTTTTTTTTAAATTGGTGTGACAGAAAACTTATTTTCTAAACAGATAAGAATACAACACCTTGTATATAAGCCTCAAGTATAACTTAAAAATACTTCAAGGGCCATGATAAACATTTGAGTTATTGAGGCTCTACTGTATCTAAGAAAATCATGCAGATTTATTTACTTCATTAAATGCCCTTAAATTTATCTTTCAAAAGTTCATTAAATGGAAAGTTAAATAACCTATGTACAAGGTAATGTAAAGTATCTATACTCCATTCATAATAAGAAACAATCGGCAGCAACCAGTTTTAGTCGGGCAACACTTGTAAAATGTATACCATCTGGATACTGCAGAGTGCAGGACAGAAGCAACCTATGACAAACATCAACAGCCCTATCTACACAGGAAAGCTTAAACAACCAATACCTCATAGGCATAATATGTCAAGCCCGTATCATTGTCAACTGTATAAACTTATCGTAATTTTGTGACAATTTTGTTTTTAAACTTTGGCAGTTTCTATTCAAAAAACTAACAAACAATCAAGTAGTGATTAAAGAATAATAATCCTTTTATTTAATATTGAATTTTTGGAGAACACAATTAAACAACTTGGAAAATAAAAAATAACCTTATTTTATAGTTTAGGAATTTAGAACTGAAAGTACTTAGTACAAACACAAAAAAGTATAAATAGGTAACAAAAAGTTATATACACAATAAAAAAAAATAGGTAAACAATGTCTGTTAGTTAACCATTGTTAGGCTAAAACTTCATAAAAATAATTAAATAGCAATAATACAAAAAAAAACTAAAACTAATAAAACAAAAGATTAAAGATGTTAATTCCTTACAAAATTATTTTTATCTATACGATATGTATACATTTTATCGGATCGTAATCTCCGATTTCTTTGTGTAAATCATTGTATCTACCCCATTGCTCTATATTATCGAAATATCGACGCATGGAACAGCGGTAGATTTCTTCCTCTGGTTCATATCTAGAAAAAAAAAAATAATAGTTATATTAATTAGGAATATTTTAATCCTATATAAACAGAAACACACACACATCAGAATCTAAAACACTATATTATTCAAATTTAAAGGTAATATGCAGGAAACTATAGAGGCTTTTTAATCATTGACTTTTCAATTAAAAATTATGAGCATTTTAAAACAAAATTCAAAACTATAATATCAATAAAAGTCTCAGAGATGCTCTAGACAATCTTACTATTAAATTGTATAATAGGTACCTAAATCCACTATAAGTTTTAAAATAATTGATTAAATGTATTATTTGGAACGTACATTTTGCTATGTTGTACATTTATAACAAAGAGCAAACACATAATGGGGAATGGAGTTCTCTTAACAAAATTATAATAAGAAGGTACTTACCAATTATTGGTGTCCACTTTGTCCAGGATGGCCATTATTTAGAAGTAAAGTGTTCATTCCACTGAACTCTCTAGACAAAACATAAAAATTCAGATATTTTAAGATAAAAATATTTTTTTTTATATACAATACAATATTCAAACACATAATATTTATAATTATAGGGACTATTGGTGTAACATAATGCATTTGAGCAAATAGTATAATAATATTGTTATGTTTAGTTGGTTGTTCATAGTATGCTGCAATATACCAACAAAATTATCGATGAATTTTGAGTCTTATGTTAACAGACTTGGAATCATTTGTGAATTGCTTTATCATTATTAAAAATGTTTTATATATATTTACAAAAATTTTATGACACGTTTTTTATCTTGAAATGTCAATGTACAACTATTGTAAAATTATGTTAAATAGTCTTTATCTAATAGTTAATAATTATTAATATCTTACCTATTACCATTTAACATAGCACTAAAGTTTCGTACACTTATAGTTCTAGGTATTGAACTAGAAAAACAAACATTGTGATTAAAATATTGTAAATTTAGACATAATATAAATTTCATATGTAATAAAATAATGTGTTTCTTACGATGGTAAAATGTCATAGTTTATTCCTGGAATGGTATATGTGCTTTTATGAATGTCAAAATCATCAAAAGAATGGTAAAAATGCATAAAATTCTTTCTACATATTGATCAAGTGGGTTCAGACTAAATAACAAAAATATAAAACATAACTTTTGTGATAAGACACAAACTATTCAACATGTTTCTAATTAGTTATAATCAAATTAATTCTTATATTATCTGCATAAATCAATATAATTAGATTTTTTTCAGTTGTACTAAATAAATACTTCAGACAACAAGTAAAACGACATTTTTTATATAATATGATATGGTTACGTTTAACAACTAATAACTATTATGTTTTATCTAAACTTACATTTGGGCGTAGTAATAAACATTCTTTTGACCACTGTTGTAAACAATTTAGGGTGGCCCTTATTTATGAACTTTCAAATTTTTAATTTCTCACCCTTCCAATTTTTTTGTAAGTTCCTTTATCTAAATCTAACATGATTTGTTTCATATAAGACCGTCTTCCTGGTTTTCTTTCAATTTTCAAATATTTTTAACTATTTATGTCTATAATACTAGACACTGCAAAATATAGGAAGAACATACTTGCTTAGATGCTCAAGACAGTTCGGCTCTTATGTCTTTTAATAAAAATCCATATATTCCATCATTGTCTGCACCATGTTGAATGGACCTTGATGATAATAGCTGAAAACAAGTTTATAGTTATATTTTACTAATAATATATTAATGCTTATTAAATCCACTTACAATACAAAAATGATGAATAACAACATCATCCAATTTGAATAGTGGGCCATATAGCTGTTCACTTATCTCCTTACGTCTACACAACATACATGATTTCTTATCCCTTAAACTGAGCTCTACCTTCACAGGTCTGGGTGTGTGGGTTGACGAGCTGTTGGCTTCAACGCATTACCTGTTAAAATTATAACATTTCATTAAAATTCCGTTTTAAAAATGAACAATAGTTGTTATATTTTAGATAAGTAAATCAACATTTTCAAGCATTTGATTATGCAACTGTTGCACATTATCTATTTAGAGTAATCATTTTTCATCACCTTTTTTTTTAAATTGGTGTGACAGAAAACTTATTTTCTAAACAGATAAGAATACAACACCTTGTATATAAGCCTCAAGTATAACTTAAAAATACTTCAAGGGCCATGATAAACATTTGAGTTATTGAGGCTCTACTGTATCTAAGAAAATCATGCAGATTTATTTACTTCATTAAATGCCCTTAAATTTATCTTTCAAAAGTTCATTAAATGGAAAGTTAAATAACCTATGTACAAGGTAATGTAAAGTATCTATACTCCATTCATAATAAGAAACAATCGGCAGCAACCAGTTTTAGTCGGGCAACACTTGTAAAATGTATACCATCTGGATACTGCAGAGTGCAGGACAGAAGCAACCTATGACAAACATCAACAGCCCTATCTACACAGGAAAGCTTAAACAACCAATACCTCATAGGCATAATATGTCAAGCCCGTATCATTGTCAACTGTATAAACTTATCGTAATTTTGTGACAATTTTGTTTTTAAACTTTGGCAGTTTCTATTCAAAAAACTAACAAACAATCAAGTAGTGATTAAAGAATAATAATCCTTTTATTTAATATTGAATTTTTGGAGAACACAATTAAACAACTTGGAAAATAAAAAATAACCTTATTTTATAGTTTAGGAATTTAGAACTGAAAGTACTTAGTACAAACACAAAAAAGTATAAATAGGTAACAAAAAGTTATATACACAATAAAAAAAAATAGGTAAACAATGTCTGTTAGTTAACCATTGTTAGGCTAAAACTTCATAAAAATAATTAAATAGCAATAATACAAAAAAAAAACTAAAACTAATAAAACAAAAGATTAAAGATGTTAATTCCTTACAAAATTATTTTTATCTATACGATATGTATACATTTTATCGGATCGTAATCTCCGATTTCTTTGTGTAAATCATTGTATCTACCCCATTGCTCTATATTATCGAAATATCGACGCATGGAACAGCGGTAGATTTCTTCCTCTGGTTCATATCTAGAAAAAAAAAATAATAGTTATATTAATTAGGAATATTTTAATCCTATATAAACAGAAACACACACACATCAGAATCTAAAACACTATATTATTCAAATTTAAAGGTAATATGCAGGAAACTATAGAGGCTTTTTAATCATTGACTTTTCAATTAAAAATTATGAGCATTTTAAAACAAAATTCAAAACTATAATATCAATAAAAGTCTCAGAGATGCTCTAGACAATCTTACTATTAAATTGTATAATAGGTACCTAAATCCACTATAAGTTTTAAAATAATTGATTAAATGTATTATTTGGAACGTACATTTTGCTATGTTGTACATTTATAACAAAGAGCAAACACATAATGGGGAATGGAGTTCTCTTAACAAAATTATAATAAGAAGGTACTTACCAATTATTGGTGTCCACTTTGTCCAGGATGGCCATTATTTAGAAGTAAAGTGTTCATTCCACTGAACTCTCTAGACAAAACATAAAAATTCAGATATTTTAAGATAAAAATATTTTTTTTATATACAATACAATATTCAAACACATAATATTTATAATTATAGGGACTATTGGTGTAACATAATGCATTTGAGCAAATAGTATAATAATATTGTTATGTTTAGTTGGTTGTTCATAGTATGCTGCAATATACCAACAAAATTATCGATGAATTTTGAGTCTTATGTTAACAGACTTGGAATCATTTGTGAATTGCTTTATCATTATTAAAAATGTTTTATATATATTTACAAAAATTTTATGACACGTTTTTTATCTTGAAATGTCAATGTACAACTATTGTAAAATTATGTTAAATAGTCTTTATCTAATAGTTAATAATTATTAATATCTTACCTATTACCATTTAACATAGCACTAAAGTTTCGTACACTTATAGTTCTAGGTATTAAACTAGAAAAACAAACATTGTGATTAAAATATTGTAAATTTAGACATAATATAAATTTCATATGTAATAAAATAATGTGTTTCTTACGATGGTAAAATGTCATAGTTTATTCCTGGAATGGTATATGTGCTTTTATGAATGTCAAAATCATCAAAAGAATGGTAAAAATGCATAAAATTCTTTCTACATATTGATCAAGTGGGTTCAGACTAAATAACAAAAATATAAAACATAACTTTTGTGATAAGACACAAACTATTCAACATGTTTCTAATTAGTTATAATCAAATTAATTCTTATATTATCTGCATAAATCAATATAATTAGATTTTTTTCAGTTGTACTAAATAAATACTTCAGACAACAAGTAAAACGACATTTTTTATATAATATGATATGGTTACGTTTAACAACTAATAACTATTATGTTTTATCTAAACTTACATTTGGGCGTAGTAATAAACATTCTTTTGACCACTGTTGTAAACAATTTAGGGTGGCCCTTATTTATGAACATTCAAATTTTTAATTTCTCACCCTTCCAATTTTTTTGTAAGTTCCTTTATCTAAATCTAACATGATTTGTTTCATATAAGACCGTCTTCCTGGTTTTCTTTCAATTTTCAAATATTTTTAACTATTTATGTCTATAATACTAGACACTGCAAAATATAGGAAGAACATACTTGCTTAGATGCTCAAGACAGTTCGGCTCTTATGTCTTTTAATAAAAATCCATATATTCCATCATTGTCTGCACCATGTTGAATGGACCTTGATGATAATAGCTGAAAACAAGTTTATAGTTATATTTTACTAATAATATATTAATGCTTATTAAATCCACTTACAATACAAAAATGATGAATAACAACATCATCCAATTTGAATAGTGGGCCATATAGCTGTTCACTTATCTCCTTACGTCTACACAACATACATGATTTCTTATCCCTTAAACTGAGCTCTACCTTCACAGGTCTGGGTGTGTGGGTTGACGAGCTGTTGGCTTCAACGCATTACCTGTTAAAATTATAACATTTCATTAAAATTCCGTTTTAAAAATGAACAATAGTTGTTATATTTTAGATAAGTAAATCAACATTTTCAAGCATTTGATTATGCAACTGTTGCACATTATCTATTTAGAGTAATCATTTTTCATCACCTTTTTTTTTAAATTGGTGTGACAGAAAACTTATTTTCTAAACAGATAAGAATACAACACCTTGTATATAAGCCTCAAGTATAACTTAAAAATACTTCAAGGGCCATGATAAACATTTGAGTTATTGAGGCTCTACTGTATCTAAGAAAATCATGCAGATTTATTTACTTCATTAAATGCCCTTAAATTTATCTTTCAAAAGTTCATTAAATGGAAAGTTAAATAACCTATGTACAAGGTAATGTAAAGTATCTATACTCCATTCATAATAAGAAACAATCGGCAGCAACCAGTTTTAGTCGGGCAACACTTGTAAAATGTATACCATCTGGATACTGCAGAGTGCAGGACAGAAGCAACCTATGACAAACATCAACAGCCCTATCTACACAGGAAAGCTTAAACAACCAATACCTCATAGGCATAATATGTCAAGCCCGTATCATTGTCAACTGTATAAACTTATCGTAATTTTGTGACAATTTTGTTTTTAAACTTTGGCAGTTTCTATTCAAAAAACTAACAAACAATCAAGTAGTGATTAAAGAATAATAATCCTTTTATTTAATATTGAATTTTTGGAGAACACAATTAAACAACTTGGAAAATAAAAAATAACCTTATTTTATAGTTTAGGAATTTAGAACTGAAAGTACTTAGTACAAACACAAAAAAGTATAAATAGGTAACAAAAAGTTATATACACAATAAAAAAAAATAGGTAAACAATGTCTGTTAGTTAACCATTGTTAGGCTAAAACTTCATAAAAATAATTAAATAGCAATAATACAAAAAAAAACTAAAACTAATAAAACAAAAGATTAAAGATGTTAATTCCTTACAAAATTATTTTTATCTATACGATATGTATACATTTTATCGGATCGTAATCTCCGATTTCTTTGTGTAAATCATTGTATCTACCCCATTGCTCTATATTATCGAAATATCGACGCATGGAACAGCGGTAGATTTCTTCCTCTGGTTCATATCTAGAAAAAAAAAAATAATAGTTATATTAATTAGGAATATTTTAATCCTATATAAACAGAAACACACACACATCAGAATCTAAAACACTATATTATTCAAATTTAAAGGTAATATGCAGGAAACTATAGAGGCTTTTTAATCATTGACTTTTCAATTAAAAATTATGAGCATTTTAAAACAAAATTCAAAACTATAATATCAATAAAAGTCTCAGAGATGCTCTAGACAATCTTACTATTAAATTGTATAATAGGTACCTAAATCCACTATAAGTTTTAAAATAATTGATTAAATGTATTATTTGGAACGTACATTTTGCTATGTTGTACATTTATAACAAAGAGCAAACACATAATGGGGAATGGAGTTCTCTTAACAAAATTATAATAAGAAGGTACTTACCAATTATTGGTGTCCACTTTGTCCAGGATGGCCATTATTTAGAAGTAAAGTGTTCATTCCACTGAACTCTCTAGACAAAACATAAAAATTCAGATATTTTAAGATAAAAATATTTTTTTTATATACAATACAATATTCAAACACATAATATTTATAATTATAGGGACTATTGGTGTAACATAATGCATTTGAGCAAATAGTATAATAATATTGTTATGTTTAGTTGGTTGTTCATAGTATGCTGCAATATACCAACAAAATTATCGATGAATTTTGAGTCTTATGTTAACAGACTTGGAATCATTTGTGAATTGCTTTATCATTATTAAAAATGTTTTATATATATTTACAAAAATTTTATGACACGTTTTTTATCTTGAAATGTCAATGTACAACTATTGTAAAATTATGTTAAATAGTCTTTATCTAATAGTTAATAATTATTAATATCTTACCTATTACCATTTAACATAGCACTAAAGTTTCGTACACTTATAGTTCTAGGTATTGAACTAGAAAAACAAACATTGTGATTAAAATATTGTAAATTTAGACATAATATAAATTTCATATGTAATAAAATAATGTGTTTCTTACGATGGTAAAATGTCATAGTTTATTCCTGGAATGGTATATGTGCTTTTATGAATGTCAAAATCATCAAAAGAATGGTAAAAATGCATAAAATTCTTTCTACATATTGATCAAGTGGGTTCAGACTAAATAACAAAAATATAAAACATAACTTTTGTGATAAGACACAAACTATTCAACATGTTTCTAATTAGTTATAATCAAATTAATTCTTATATTATCTGCATAAATCAATATAATTAGATTTTTTTCAGTTGTACTAAATAAATACTTCAGACAACAAGTAAAACGACATTTTTTATATAATATGATATGGTTACGTTTAACAACTAATAACTATTATGTTTTATCTAAACTTACATTTGGGCGTAGTAATAAACATTCTTTTGACCACTGTTGTAAACAATTTAGGGTGGCCCTTATTTATGAACATTCAAATTTTTAATTTCTCACCCTTCCAATTTTTTTGTAAGTTCCTTTATCTAAATCTAACATGATTTGTTTCATATAACACCGTCTTCCTGGTTTTCTTTCAATTTTCAAATATTTTTAACTATTTATGTCTATAATACTAGACACTGCAAAATATAGGAAGAACATACTTGCTTAGATGCTCAAGACAGTTCGGCTCTTATGTCTTTTAATAAAAATCCATATATTCCATCATTGTCTGCACCATGTTGAATGGACCTTGATGATAATAGCTGAAAACAAGTTTATAGTTATATTTTACTAATAATATATTAATGCTTATTAAATCCACTTACAATACAAAAATGATGAATAACAACATCATCCAATTTGAATAGTGGGCCATATAGCTGTTCACTTATCTCCTTACGTCTACACAACATACATGATTTCTTATCCCTTAAACTGAGCTCTACCTTCACAGGTCTGGGTGTGTGGGTTGACGAGCTGTTGGCTTCAACGCATTACCTGTTAAAATTATAACATTTCATTAAAATTCCGTTTTAAAAATGAACAATAGTTGTTATATTTTAGATAAGTAAATCAACATTTTCAAGCATTTGATTATGCAACTGTTGCACATTATCTATTTAGAGTAATCATTTTTCATCACCTTTTTTTTTAAATTGGTGTGACAGAAAACTTATTTTCTAAACAGATAAGAATACAACACCTTGTATATAAGCCTCAAGTATAACTTAAAAATACTTCAAGGGCCATGATAAACATTTGAGTTATTGAGGCTCTACTGTATCTAAGAAAATCATGCAGATTTATTTACTTCATTAAATGCCCTTAAATTTATCTTTCAAAAGTTCATTAAATGGAAAGTTAAATAACCTATGTACAAGGTAATGTAAAGTATCTATACTCCATTCATAATAAGAAACAATCGGCAGCAACCAGTTTTAGTCGGGCAACACTTGTAAAATGTATACCATCTGGATACTGCAGAGTGCAGGACAGAAGCAACCTATGACAAACATCAACAGCCCTATCTACACAGGAAAGCTTAAACAACCAATACCTCATAGGCATAATATGTCAAGCCCGTATCATTGTCAACTGTATAAACTTATCGTAATTTTGTGACAATTTTGTTTTTAAACTTTGGCAGTTTCTATTCAAAAAACTAACAAACAATCAAGTAGTGATTAAAGAATAATAATCCTTTTATTTAATATTGAATTTTTGGAGAACACAATTAAACAACTTGGAAAATAAAAAATAACCTTATTTTATAGTTTAGGAATTTAGAACTGAAAGTACTTAGTACAAACACAAAAAAGTATAAATAGGTAACAAAAAGTTATATACACAATAAAAAAAAATAGGTAAACAATGTCTGTTAGTTAACCATTGTTAGGCTAAAACTTCATAAAAATAATTAAATAGCAATAATACAAAAAAAAACTAAAACTAATAAAACAAAAGATTAAAGATGTTAATTCCTTACAAAATTATTTTTATCTATACGATATGTATACATTTTATCGGATCGTAATCTCCGATTTCTTTGTGTAAATCATTGTATCTACCCCATTGCTCTATATTATCGAAATATCGACGCATGGAACAGCGGTAGATTTCTTCCTCTGGTTCATATCTAGAAAAAAAAAAATAATAGTTATATTAATTAGGAATATTTTAATCCTATATAAACAGAAACACACACACATCAGAATCTAAAACACTATATTATTCAAATTTAAAGGTAATATGCAGGAAACTATAGAGGCTTTTTAATCATTGACTTTTCAATTAAAAATTATGAGCATTTTAAAACAAAATTCAAAACTATAATATCAATAAAAGTCTCAGAGATGCTCTAGACAATCTTACTATTAAATTGTATAATAGGTACCTAAATCCACTATAAGTTTTAAAATAATTGATTAAATGTATTATTTGGAACGTACATTTTGCTATGTTGTACATTTATAACAAAGAGCAAACACATAATGGGGAATGGAGTTCTCTTAACAAAATTATAATAAGAAGGTACTTACCAATTATTGGTGTCCACTTTGTCCAGGATGGCCATTATTTAGAAGTAAAGTGTTCATTCCACTGAACTCTCTAGACAAAACATAAAAATTCAGATATTTTAAGATAAAAATATTTTTTTTATATACAATACAATATTCAAACACATAATATTTATAATTATAGGGACTATTGGTGTAACATAATGCATTTGAGCAAATAGTATAATAATATTGTTATGTTTAGTTGGTTGTTCATAGTATGCTGCAATATACCAACAAAATTATCGATGAATTTTGAGTCTTATGTTAACAGACTTGGAATCATTTGTGAATTGCTTTATCATTATTAAAAATGTTTTATATATATTTACAAAAATTTTATGACACGTTTTTTATCTTGAAATGTCAATGTACAACTATTGTAAAATTATGTTAAATAGTCTTTATCTAATAGTTAATAATTATTAATATCTTACCTATTACCATTTAACATAGCACTAAAGTTTCGTACACTTATAGTTCTAGGTATTGAACTAGAAAAACAAACATTGTGATTAAAATATTGTAAATTTAGACATAATATAAATTTCATATGTAATAAAATAATGTGTTTCTTACGATGGTAAAATGTCATAGTTTATTCCTGGAATGGTATATGTGCTTTTATGAATGTCAAAATCATCAAAAGAATGGTAAAAATGCATAAAATTCTTTCTACATATTGATCAAGTGGGTTCAGACTAAATAACAAAAATATAAAACATAACTTTTGTGATAAGACACAAACTATTCAACATGTTTCTAATTAGTTATAATCAAATTAATTCTTATATTATCTGCATAAATCAATATAATTAGATTTTTTTCAGTTGTACTAAATAAATACTTCAGACAACAAGTAAAACGACATTTTTTATATAATATGATATGGTTACGTTTAACAACTAATAACTATTATGTTTTATCTAAACTTACATTTGGGCGTAGTAATAAACATTCTTTTGACCACTGTTGTAAACAATTTAGGGTGGCCCTTATTTATGAACATTCAAATTTTTAATTTCTCACCCTTCCAATTTTTTTGTAAGTTCCTTTATCTAAATCTAACATGATTTGTTTCATATAACACCGTCTTCCTGGTTTTCTTTCAATTTTCAAATATTTTTAACTATTTATGTCTATAATACTAGACACTGCAAAATATAGGAAGAACATACTTGCTTAGATGCTCAAGACAGTTCGGCTCTTATGTCTTTTAATAAAAATCCATATATTCCATCATTGTCTGCACCATGTTGAATGGACCTTGATGATAATAGCTGAAAACAAGTTTATAGTTATATTTTACTAATAATATATTAATGCTTATTAAATCCACTTACAATACAAAAATGATGAATAACAACATCATCCAATTTGAATAGTGGGCCATATAGCTGTTCACTTATCTCCTTACGTCTACACAACATACATGATTTCTTATCCCTTAAACTGAGCTCTACCTTCACAGGTCTGGGTGTGTGGGTTGACGAGCTGTTGGCTTCAACGCATTACCTGTTAAAATTATAACATTTCATTAAAATTCCGTTTTAAAAATGAACAATAGTTGTTATATTTTAGATAAGTAAATCAACATTTTCAAGCATTTGATTATGCAACTGTTGCACATTATCTATTTAGAGTAATCATTTTTCATCACCTTTTTTTTTAAATTGGTGTGACAGAAAACTTATTTTCTAAACAGATAAGAATACAACACCTTGTATATAAGCCTCAAGTATAACTTAAAAATACTTCAAGGGCCATGATAAACATTTGAGTTATTGAGGCTCTACTGTATCTAAGAAAATCATGCAGATTTATTTACTTCATTAAATGCCCTTAAATTTATCTTTCAAAAGTTCATTAAATGGAAAGTTAAATAACCTATGTACAAGGTAATGTAAAGTATCTATACTCCATTCATAATAAGAAACAATCGGCAGCAACCAGTTTTAGTCGGGCAACACTTGTAAAATGTATACCATCTGGATACTGCAGAGTGCAGGACAGAAGCAACCTATGACAAACATCAACAGCCCTATCTACACAGGAAAGCTTAAACAACCAATACCTCATAGGCATAATATGTCAAGCCCGTATCATTGTCAACTGTATAAACTTATCGTAATTTTGTGACAATTTTGTTTTTAAACTTTGGCAGTTTCTATTCAAAAAACTAACAAACAATCAAGTAGTGATTAAAGAATAATAATCCTTTTATTTAATATTGAATTTTTGGAGAACACAATTAAACAACTTGGAAAATAAAAAATAACCTTATTTTATAGTTTAGGAATTTAGAACTGAAAGTACTTAGTACAAACACAAAAAAGTATAAATAGGTAACAAAAAGTTATATACACAATAAAAAAAAATAGGTAAACAATGTCTGTTAGTTAACCATTGTTAGGCTAAAACTTCATAAAAATAATTAAATAGCAATAATACAAAAAAAAACTAAAACTAATAAAACAAAAGATTAAAGATGTTAATTCCTTACAAAATTATTTTTATCTATACGATATGTATACATTTTATCGGATCGTAATCTCCGATTTCTTTGTGTAAATCATTGTATCTACCCCATTGCTCTATATTATCGAAATATCGACGCATGGAACAGCGGTAGATTTCTTCCTCTGGTTCATATCTAGAAAAAAAAAAATAATAGTTATATTAATTAGGAATATTTTAATCCTATATAAACAGAAACACACACACATCAGAATCTAAAACACTATATTATTCAAATTTAAAGGTAATATGCAGGAAACTATAGAGGCTTTTTAATCATTGACTTTTCAATTAAAAATTATGAGCATTTTAAAACAAAATTCAAAACTATAATATCAATAAAAGTCTCAGAGATGCTCTAGACAATCTTACTATTAAATTGTATAATAGGTACCTAAATCCACTATAAGTTTTAAAATAATTGATTAAATGTATTATTTGGAACGTACATTTTGCTATGTTGTACATTTATAACAAAGAGCAAACACATAATGGGGAATGGAGTTCTCTTAACAAAATTATAATAAGAAGGTACTTACCAATTATTGGTGTCCACTTTGTCCAGGATGGCCATTATTTAGAAGTAAAGTGTTCATTCCACTGAACTCTCTAGACAAAACATAAAAATTCAGATATTTTAAGATAAAAATATTTTTTTTATATACAATACAATATTCAAACACATAATATTTATAATTATAGGGACTATTGGTGTAACATAATGCATTTGAGCAAATAGTATAATAATATTGTTATGTTTAGTTGGTTGTTCATAGTATGCTGCAATATACCAACAAAATTATCGATGAATTTTGAGTCTTATGTTAACAGACTTGGAATCATTTGTGAATTGCTTTATCATTATTAAAAATGTTTTATATATATTTACAAAAATTTTATGACACGTTTTTTATCTTGAAATGTCAATGTACAACTATTGTAAAATTATGTTAAATAGTCTTTATCTAATAGTTAATAATTATTAATATCTTACCTATTACCATTTAACATAGCACTAAAGTTTCGTACACTTATAGTTCTAGGTATTGAACTAGAAAAACAAACATTGTGATTAAAATATTGTAAATTTAGACATAATATAAATTTCATATGTAATAAAATAATGTGTTTCTTACGATGGTAAAATGTCATAGTTTATTCCTGGAATGGTATATGTGCTTTTATGAATGTCAAAATCATCAAAAGAATGGTAAAAATGCATAAAATTCTTTCTACATATTGATCAAGTGGGTTCAGACTAAATAACAAAAATATAAAACATAACTTTTGTGATAAGACACAAACTATTCAACATGTTTCTAATTAGTTATAATCAAATTAATTCTTATATTATCTGCATAAATCAATATAATTAGATTTTTTTCAGTTGTACTAAATAAATACTTCAGACAACAAGTAAAACGACATTTTTTATATAATATGATATGGTTACGTTTAACAACTAATAACTATTATGTTTTATCTAAACTTACATTTGGGCGTAGTAATAAACATTCTTTTGACCACTGTTGTAAACAATTTAGGGTGGCCCTTATTTATGAACATTCAAATTTTTAATTTCTCACCCTTCCAATTTTTTTGTAAGTTCCTTTATCTAAATCTAACATGATTTGTTTCATATAAGACCGTCTTCCTGGTTTTCTTTCAATTTTCAAATATTTTTAACTATTTATGTCTATAATACTAGACACTGCAAAATATAGGAAGAACATACTTGCTTAGATGCTCAAGACAGTTCGGCTCTTATGTCTTTTAATAAAAATCCATATATTCCATCATTGTCTGCACCATGTTGAATGGACCTTGATGATAATAGCTGAAAACAAGTTTATAGTTATATTTTACTAATAATATATTAATGCTTATTAAATCCACTTACAATACAAAAATGATGAATAACAACATCATCCAATTTGAATAGTGGGCCATATAGCTGTTCACTTATCTCCTTACGTCTACACAACATACATGATTTCTTATCCCTTAAACTGAGCTCTACCTTCACAGGTCTGGGTGTGTGGGTTGACGAGCTGTTGGCTTCAACGCATTACCTGTTAAAATTATAACATTTCATTAAAATTCCGTTTTAAAAATGAACAATAGTTGTTATATTTTAGATAAGTAAATCAACATTTTCAAGCATTTGATTATGCAACTGTTGCACATTATCTATTTAGAGTAATCATTTTTCATCACCTTTTTTTTTAAATTGGTGTGACAGATAACTTATTTTCTAAACAGATAAGAATACAACACCTTGTATATAAGCCTCAAGTATAACTTAAAAATACTTCAAGGGCCATGATAAACATTTGAGTTATTGAGGCTCTACTGTATCTAAGAAAATCATGCAGATTTATTTACTTCATTAAATGCCCTTAAATTTATCTTTCAAAAGTTCATTAAATGGAAAGTTAAATAACCTATGTACAAGGTAATGTAAAGTATCTATACTCCATTCATAATAAGAAACAATCGGCAGCAACCAGTTTTAGTCGGGCAACACTTGTAAAATGTATACCATCTGGATACTGCAGAGTGCAGGACAGAAGCAACCTATGACAAACATCAACAGCCCTATCTACACAGGAAAGCTTAAACAACCAATACCTCATAGGCATAATATGTCAAGCCCGTATCATTGTCAACTGTATAAACTTATCGTAATTTTGTGACAATTTTGTTTTTAAACTTTGGCAGTTTCTATTCAAAAAACTAACAAACAATCAAGTAGTGATTAAAGAATAATAATCCTTTTATTTAATATTGAATTTTTGGAGAACACAATTAAACAACTTGGAAAATAAAAAATAACCTTATTTTATAGTTTAGGAATTTAGAACTGAAAGTACTTAGTACAAACACAAAAAAGTATAAATAGGTAACAAAAAGTTATATACACAATAAAAAAAAATAGGTAAACAATGTCTGTTAGTTAACCATTGTTAGGCTAAAACTTCATAAAAATAATTAAATAGCAATAATACAAAAAAAAACTAAAACTAATAAAACAAAAGATTAAAGATGTTAATTCCTTACAAAATTATTTTTATCTATACGATATGTATACATTTTATCGGATCGTAATCTCCGATTTCTTTGTGTAAATCATTGTATCTACCCCATTGCTCTATATTATCGAAATATCGACGCATGGAACAGCGGTAGATTTCTTCCTCTGGTTCATATCTAGAAAAAAAAAAATAATAGTTATATTAATTAGGAATATTTTAATCCTATATAAACAGAAACACACACACATCAGAATCTAAAACACTATATTATTCAAATTTAAAGGTAATATGCAGGAAACTATAGAGGCTTTTTAATCATTGACTTTTCAATTAAAAATTATGAGCATTTTAAAACAAAATTCAAAACTATAATATCAATAAAAGTCTCAGAGATGCTCTAGACAATCTTACTATTAAATTGTATAATAGGTACCTAAATCCACTATAAGTTTTAAAATAATTGATTAAATGTATTATTTGGAACGTACATTTTGCTATGTTGTACATTTATAACAAAGAGCAAACACATAATGGGGAATGGAGTTCTCTTAACAAAATTATAATAAGAAGGTACTTACCAATTATTGGTGTCCACTTTGTCCAGGATGGCCATTATTTAGAAGTAAAGTGTTCATTCCACTGAACTCTCTAGACAAAACATAAAAATTCAGATATTTTAAGATAAAAATATTTTTTTTATATACAATACAATATTCAAACACATAATATTTATAATTATAGGGACTATTGGTGTAACATAATGCATTTGAGCAAATAGTATAATAATATTGTTATGTTTAGTTGGTTGTTCATAGTATGCTGCAATATACCAACAAAATTATCGATGAATTTTGAGTCTTATGTTAACAGACTTGGAATCATTTGTGAATTGCTTTATCATTATTAAAAATGTTTTATATATATTTACAAAAATTTTATGACACGTTTTTTATCTTGAAATGTCAATGTACAACTATTGTAAAATTATGTTAAATAGTCTTTATCTAATAGTTAATAATTATTAATATCTTACCTATTACCATTTAACATAGCACTAAAGTTTCGTACACTTATAGTTCTAGGTATTGAACTAGAAAAACAAACATTGTGATTAAAATATTGTAAATTTAGACATAATATAAATTTCATATGTAATAAAATAATGTGTTTCTTACGATGGTAAAATGTCATAGTTTATTCCTGGAATGGTATATGTGCTTTTATGAATGTCAAAATCATCAAAAGAATGGTAAAAATGCATAAAATTCTTTCTACATATTGATCAAGTGGGTTCAGACTAAATAACAAAAATATAAAACATAACTTTTGTGATAAGACACAAACTATTCAACATGTTTCTAATTAGTTATAATAAAATTAATTCTTATATTATCTGCATAAATCAATATAATTAGATTTTTTTCAGTTGTACTAAATAAATACTTCAGACAACAAGTAAAACGACATTTTTTATATAATATGATATGGTTACGTTTAACAACTAATAACTATTATGTTTTATCTAAACTTACATTTGGGCGTAGTAATAAACATTCTTTTGACCACTGTTGTAAACAATTTAGGGTGGCCCTTATTTATGAACATTCAAATTTTTAATTTCTCACCCTTCCAATTTTTTTGTAAGTTCCTTTATCTAAATCTAACATGATTTGTTTCATATAAGACCGTCTTCCTGGTTTTCTTTCAATTTTCAAATATTTTTAACTATTTATGTCTATAATACTAGACACTGCAAAATATAGGAAGAACATACTTGCTTAGATGCTCAAGACAGTTCGGCTCTTATGTCTTTTAATAAAAATCCATATATTCCATCATTGTCTGCACCATGTTGAATGGACCTTGATGATAATAGCTGAAAACAAGTTTATAGTTATATTTTACTAATAATATATTAATGCTTATTAAATCCACTTACAATACAAAAATGATGAATAACAACATCATCCAATTTGAATAGTGGGCCATATAGCTGTTCACTTATCTCCTTACGTCTACACAACATACATGATTTCTTATCCCTTAAACTGAGCTCTACCTTCACAGGTCTGGGTGTGTGGGTTGACGAGCTGTTGGCTTCAACGCATTACCTGTTAAAATTATAACATTTCATTAAAATTCCGTTTTAAAAATGAACAATAGTTGTTATATTTTAGATAAGTAAATCAACATTTTCAAGCATTTGATTATGCAACTGTTGCACATTATCTATTTAAAGTAATCATTTTTCATCACCTTTTTTTTTAAATTGGTGTGACAGAAAACTTATTTTCTAAACAGATAAGAATACAACACCTTGTATATAAGCCTCAAGTATAACTTAAAAATACTTCAAGGGCCATGATAAACATTTGAGTTATTGAGGCTCTACTGTATCTAAGAAAATCATGCAGATTTATTTACTTCATTAAATGCCCTTAAATTTATCTTTCAAAAGTTCATTAAATGGAAAGTTAAATAACCTATGTACAAGGTAATGTAAAGTATCTATACTCCATTCATAATAAGAAACAATCGGCAGCAACCAGTTTTAGTCGGGCAACACTTGTAAAATGTATACCATCTGGATACTGCAGAGTGCAGGACAGAAGCAACCTATGACAAACATCAACAGCCCTATCTACACAGGAAAGCTTAAACAACCAATACCTCATAGGCATAATATGTCAAGCCCGTATCATTGTCAACTGTATAAACTTATCGTAATTTTGTGACAATTTTGTTTTTAAACTTTGGCAGTTTCTATTCAAAAAACTAACAAACAATCAAGTAGTGATTAAAGAATAATAATCCTTTTATTTAATATTGAATTTTTGGAGAACACAATTAAACAACTTGGAAAATAAAAAATAACCTTATTTTATAGTTTAGGAATTTAGAACTGAAAGTACTTAGTACAAACACAAAAAAGTATAAATAGGTAACAAAAAGTTATATACACAATAAAAAAAAATAGGTAAACAATGTCTGTTAGTTAACCATTGTTAGGCTAAAACTTCATAAAAATAATTAAATAGCAATAATACAAAAAAAAAACTAAAACTAATAAAACAAAAGATTAAAGATGTTAATTCCTTACAAAATTATTTTTATCTATACGATATGTATACATTTTATCGGATCGTAATCTCCGATTTCTTTGTGTAAATCATTGTATCTACCCCATTGCTCTATATTATCGAAATATCGACGCATGGAACAGCGGTAGATTTCTTCCTCTGGTTCATATCTAGAAAAAAAAAAATAATAGTTATATTAATTAGGAATATTTTAATCCTATATAAACAGAAACACACACACATCAGAATCTAAAACACTATATTATTCAAATTTAAAGGTAATATGCAGGAAACTATAGAGGCTTTTTAATCATTGACTTTTCAATTAAAAATTATGAGCATTTTAAAACAAAATTCAAAACTATAATATCAATAAAAGTCTCAGAGATGCTCTAGACAATCTTACTATTAAATTGTATAATAGGTACCTAAATCCACTATAAGTTTTAAAATAATTGATTAAATGTATTATTTGGAACGTACATTTTGCTATGTTGTACATTTATAACAAAGAGCAAACACATAATGGGGAATGGAGTTCTCTTAACAAAATTATAATAAGAAGGTACTTACCAATTATTGGTGTCCACTTTGTCCAGGATGGCCATTATTTAGAAGTAAAGTGTTCATTCCACTGAACTCTCTAGACAAAACATAAAAATTCAGATATTTTAAGATAAAAATATTTTTTTTATATACAATACAATATTCAAACACATAATATTTATAATTATAGGGACTATTGGTGTAACATAATGCATTTGAGCAAATAGTATAATAATATTGTTATGTTTAGTTGGTTGTTCATAGTATGCTGCAATATACCAACAAAATTATCGATGAATTTTGAGTCTTATGTTAACAGACTTGGAATCATTTGTGAATTGCTTTATCATTATTAAAAATGTTTTATATATATTTACAAAAATTTTATGACACGTTTTTTATCTTGAAATGTCAATGTACAACTATTGTAAAATTATGTTAAATAGTCTTTATCTAATAGTTAATAATTATTAATATCTTACCTATTACCATTTAACATAGCACTAAAGTTTCGTACACTTATAGTTCTAGGTATTGAACTAGAAAAACAAACATTGTGATTAAAATATTGTAAATTTAGACATAATATAAATTTCACATGTAATAAAATAATGTGTTTCTTACGATGGTAAAATGTCATAGTTTATTCCTGGAATGGTATATGTGCTTTTATGAATGTCAAAATCATCAAAAGAATGGTAAAAATGCATAAAATTCTTTCTACATATTGATCAAGTGGGTCCAGACTAAATAACAAAAATATAAAACATAACTTTTGTGATAAGACACAAACTATTCAACATGTTTCTAATTAGTTATAATCAAATTAATTCTTATATTATCTGCATAAATCAATATAATTAGATTTTTTTCAGTTGTACTAAATAAATACTTCAGACAACAAGTAAAACGACATTTTTTATATAATATGATATGGTTACGTTTAACAACTAATAACTATTATGTTTTATCTAAACTTACATTTGGGCGTAGTAATAAACATTCTTTTGACCACTGTTGTAAACAATTTAGGGTGGCCCTTATTTATGAACATTCAAATTTTTAATTTCTCACCCTTCCAATTTTTTTGTAAGTTCCTTTATCTAAATCTAACATGATTTGTTTCATATAAGACCGTCTTCCTGGTTTTCTTTCAATTTTCAAATATTTTTAACTATTTATGTCTATAATACTAGACACTGCAAAATATAGGAAGAACATACTTGCTTAGATGCTCAAGACAGTTCGGCTCTTATGTCTTTTAATAAAAATCCATATATTCCATCATTGTCTGCACCATGTTGAATGGACCTTGATGATAATAGCTGAAAACAAGTTTATAGTTATATTTTACTAATAATATATTAATGCTTATTAAATCCACTTACAATACAAAAATGATGAATAACAACATCATCCAATTTGAATAGTGGGCCATATAGCTGTTCACTTATCTCCTTACGTCTACACAACATACATGATTTCTTATCCCTTAAACTGAGCTCTACCTTCACAGGTCTGGGTGTGTGGGTTGACGAGCTGTTGGCTTCAACGCATTACCTGTTAAAATTATAACATTTCATTAAAATTCCGTTTTAAAAATGAACAATAGTTGTTATATTTTAGATAAGTAAATCAACATTTTCAAGCATTTGATTATGCAACTGTTGCACATTATCTATTTAGAGTAATCATTTTTCATCACCTTTTTTTTTAAATTGGTGTGACAGAAAACTTATTTTCTAAACAGATAAGAATACAACACCTTGTATATAAGCCTCAAGTATAACTTAAAAATACTTCAAGGGCCATGATAAACATTTGAGTTATTGAGGCTCTACTGTATCTAAGAAAATCATGCAGATTTATTTACTTCATTAAATGCCCTTAAATTTATCTTTCAAAAGTTCATTAAATGGAAAGTTAAATAACCTATGTACAAGGTAATGTAAAGTATCTATACTCCATTCATAATAAGAAACAATCGGCAGCAACCAGTTTTAGTCGGGCAACACTTGTAAAATGTATACCATCTGGATACTGCAGAGTGCAGGACAGAAGCAACCTATGACAAACATCAACAGCCCTATCTACACAGGAAAGCTTAAACAACCAATACCTCATAGGCATAATATGTCAAGCCCGTATCATTGTCAACTGTATAAACTTATCGTAATTTTGTGACAATTTTGTTTTTAAACTTTGGCAGTTTCTATTCAAAAAACTAACAAACAATCAAGTAGTGATTAAAGAATAATAATCCTTTTATTTAATATTGAATTTTTGGAGAACACAATTAAACAACTTGGAAAATAAAAAATAACCTTATTTTATAGTTTAGGAATTTAGAACTGAAAGTACTTAGTACAAACACAAAAAAGTATAAATAGGTAACAAAAAGTTATATACACAATAAAAAAAAATAGGTAAACAATGTCTGTTAGTTAACCATTGTTAGGCTAAAACTTCATAAAAATAATTAAATAGCAATAATACAAAAAAAAACTAAAACTAATAAAACAAAAGATTAAAGATGTTAATTCCTTACAAAATTATTTTTATCTATACGATATGTATACATTTTATCGGATCGTAATCTCCGATTTCTTTGTGTAAATCATTGTATCTACCCCATTGCTCTATATTATCGAAATATCGACGCATGGAACAGCGGTAGATTTCTTCCTCTGGTTCATATCTAGAAAAAAAAAAATAATAGTTATATTAATTAGGAATATTTTAATCCTATATAAACAGAAACACACACACATCAGAATCTAAAACACTATATTATTCAAATTTAAAGGTAATATGCAGGAAACTATAGAGGCTTTTTAATCATTGACTTTTCAATTAAAAATTATGAGCATTTTAAAACAAAATTCAAAACTATAATATCAATAAAAGTCTCAGAGATGCTCTAGACAATCTTACTATTAAATTGTATAATAGGTACCTAAATCCACTATAAGTTTTAAAATAATTGATTAAATGTATTATTTGGAACGTACATTTTGCTATGTTGTACATTTATAACAAAGAGCAAACACATAATGGGGAATGGAGTTCTCTTAACAAAATTATAATAAGAAGGTACTTACCAATTATTGGTGTCCACTTTGTCCAGGATGGCCATTATTTAGAAGTAAAGTGTTCATTCCACTGAACTCTCTAGACAAAACATAAAAATTCAGATATTTTAAGATAAAAATATTTTTTTTATATACAATACAATATTCAAACACATAATATTTATAATTATAGGGACTATTGGTGTAACATAATGCATTTGAGCAAATAGTATAATAATATTGTTATGTTTAGTTGGTTGTTCATAGTATGCTGCAATATACCAACAAAATTATCGATGAATTTTGAGTCTTATGTTAACAGACTTGGAATCATTTGTGAATTGCTTTATCATTATTAAAAATGTTTTATATATATTTACAAAAATTTTATGACACGTTTTTTATCTTGAAATGTCAATGTACAACTATTGTAAAATTATGTTAAATAGTCTTTATCTAATAGTTAATAATTATTAATATCTTACCTATTACCATTTAACATAGCACTAAAGTTTCGTACACTTATAGTTCTAGGTATTGAACTAGAAAAACAAACATTGTGATTAAAATATTGTAAATTTAGACATAATATAAATTTCATATGTAATAAAATAATGTGTTTCTTACGATGGTAAAATGTCATAGTTTATTCCTGGAATGGTATATGTGCTTTTATGAATGTCAAAATCATCAAAAGAATGGTAAAAATGCATAAAATTCTTTCTACATATTGATCAAGTGGGTTCAGACTAAATAACAAAAATATAAAACATAACTTTTGTGATAAGACACAAACTATTCAACATGTTTCTAATTAGTTATAATCAAATTAATTCTTATATTATCTGCATAAATCAATATAATTAGATTTTTTTCAGTTGTACTAAATAAATACTTCAGACAACAAGTAAAACGACATTTTTTATATAATATGATATGGTTACGTTTAACAACTAATAACTATTATGTTTTATCTAAACTTACATTTGGGCGTAGTAATAAACATTCTTTTGACCACTGTTGTAAACAATTTAGGGTGGCCCTTATTTATGAACATTCAAATTTTTAATTTCTCACCCTTCCAATTTTTTTGTAAGTTCCTTTATCTAAATCTAACATGATTTGTTTCATATAAGACCGTCTTCCTGGTTTTCTTTCAATTTTCAAATATTTTTAACTATTTATGTCTATAATACTAGACACTGCAAAATATAGGAAGAACATACTTGCTTAGATGCTCAAGACAGTTCGGCTCTTATGTCTTTTAATAAAAATCCATATATTCCATCATTGTCTGCACCATGTTGAATGGACCTTGATGATAATAGCTGAAAACAAGTTTATAGTTATATTTTACTAATAATATATTAATGCTTATTAAATCCACTTACAATACAAAAATGATGAATAACAACATCATCCAATTTGAATAGTGGGCCATATAGCTGTTCACTTATCTCCTTACGTCTACACAACATACATGATTTCTTATCCCTTAAACTGAGCTCTACCTTCACAGGTCTGGGTGTGTGGGTTGACGAGCTGTTGGCTTCAACGCATTACCTGTTAAAATTATAACATTTCATTAAAATTCCGTTTTAAAAATGAACAATAGTTGTTATATTTTAGATAAGTAAATCAACATTTTCAAGCATTTGATTATGCAACTGTTGCACATTATCTATTTAGAGTAATCATTTTTCATCACCTTTTTTTTTAAATTGGTGTGACAGAAAACTTATTTTCTAAACAGATAAGAATACAACACCTTGTATATAAGCCTCAAGTATAACTTAAAAATACTTCAAGGGCCATGATAAACATTTGAGTTATTGAGGCTCTACTGTATCTAAGAAAATCATGCAGATTTATTTACTTCATTAAATGCCCTTAAATTTATCTTTCAAAAGTTCATTAAATGGAAAGTTAAATAACCTATGTACAAGGTAATGTAAAGTATCTATACTCCATTCATAATAAGAAACAATCGGCAGCAACCAGTTTTAGTCGGACAACACTTGTAAAATGTATACCATCTGGATACTGCAGAGTGCAGGACAGAAGCAACCTATGACAAACATCAACAGCCCTATCTACACAGGAAAGCTTAAACAACCAATACCTCATAGGCATAATATGTCAAGCCCGTATCATTGTCAACTGTATAAACTTATCGTAATTTTGTGACAATTTTGTTTTTAAACTTTGGCAGTTTCTATTCAAAAAACTAACAAACAATCAAGTAGTGATTAAAGAATAATAATCCTTTTATTTAATATTGAATTTTTGGAGAACACAATTAAACAACTTGGAAAATAAAAAATAACCTTATTTTATAGTTTAGGAATTTAGAACTGAAAGTACTTAGTACAAACACAAAAAAGTATAAATAGGTAACAAAAAGTTATATACACAATAAAAAAAAATAGGTAAACAATGTCTGTTAGTTAACCATTGTTAGGCTAAAACTTCATAAAAATAATTAAATAGCAATAATACAAAAAAAAACTAAAACTAATAAAACAAAAGATTAAAGATGTTAATTCCTTACAAAATTATTTTTATCTATACGATATGTATACATTTTATCGGATCGTAATCTCCGATTTCTTTGTGTAAATCATTGTATCTACCCCATTGCTCTATATTATCGAAATATCGACGCATGGAACAGCGGTAGATTTCTTCCTCTGGTTCATATCTAGAAAAAAAAAAATAATAGTTATATTAATTAGGAATATTTTAATCCTATATAAACAGAAACACACACACATCAGAATCTAAAACACTATATTATTCAAATTTAAAGGTAATATGCAGGAAACTATAGAGGCTTTTTAATCATTGACTTTTCAATTAAAAATTATGAGCATTTTAAAACAAAATTCAAAACTATAATATCAATAAAAGTCTCAGAGATGCTCTAGACAATCTTACTATTAAATTGTATAATAGGTACCTAAATCCACTATAAGTTTTAAAATAATTGATTAAATGTATTATTTGGAACGTACATTTTGCTATGTTGTACATTTATAACAAAGAGCAAACACATAATGGGGAATGGAGTTCTCTTAACAAAATTATAATAAGAAGGTACTTACCAATTATTGGTGTCCACTTTGTCCAGGATGGCCATTATTTAGAAGTAAAGTGTTCATTCCACTGAACTCTCTAGACAAAACATAAAAATTCAGATATTTTAAGATAAAAATATTTTTTTTATATACAATACAATATTCAAACACATAATATTTATAATTATAGGGACTATTGGTGTAACATAATGCATTTGAGCAAATAGTATAATAATATTGTTATGTTTAGTTGGTTGTTCATAGTATGCTGCAATATACCAACAAAATTATCGATGAATTTTGAGTCTTATGTTAACAGACTTGGAATCATTTGTGAATTGCTTTATCATTATTAAAAATGTTTTATATATATTTACAAAAATTTTATGACACGTTTTTTATCTTGAAATGTCAATGTACAACTATTGTAAAATTATGTTAAATAGTCTTTATCTAATAGTTAATAATTATTAATATCTTACCTATTACCATTTAACATAGCACTAAAGTTTCGTACACTTATAGTTCTAGGTATTGAACTAGAAAAACAAACATTGTGATTAAAATATTGTAAATTTAGACATAATATAAATTTCATATGTAATAAAATAATGTGTTTCTTACGATGGTAAAATGTCATAGTTTATTCCTGGAATGGTATATGTGCTTTTATGAATGTCAAAATCATCAAAAGAATGGTAAAAATGCATAAAATTCTTTCTACATATTGATCAAGTGGGTTCAGACTAAATAACAAAAATATAAAACATAACTTTTGTGATAAGACACAAACTATTCAACATGTTTCTAATTAGTTATAATCAAATTAATTCTTATATTATCTGCATAAATCAATATAATTAGATTTTTTTCAGTTGTACTAAATAAATACTTCAGACAACAAGTAAAACGACATTTTTTATATAATATGATATGGTTACGTTTAACAACTAATAACTATTATGTTTTATCTAAACTTACATTTGGGCGTAGTAATAAACATTCTTTTGACCACTGTTGTAAACAATTTAGGGTGGCCCTTATTTATGAACATTCAAATTTTTAATTTCTCACCCTTCCAATTTTTTTGTAAGTTCCTTTATCTAAATCTAACATGATTTGTTTCATATAAGACCGTCTTCCTGGTTTTCTTTCAATTTTCAAATATTTTTAACTATTTATGTCTATAATACTAGACACTGCAAAATATAGGAAGAACATACTTGCTTAGATGCTCAAGACAGTTCGGCTCTTATGTCTTTTAATAAAAATCCATATATTCCATCATTGTCTGCACCATGTTGAATGGACCTTGATGATAATAGCTGAAAACAAGTTTATAGTTATATTTTACTAATAATATATTAATGCTTATTAAATCCACTTACAATACAAAAATGATGAATAACAACATCATCCAATTTGAATAGTGGGCCATATAGCTGTTCACTTATCTCCTTACGTCTACACAACATACATGATTTCTTATCCCTTAAACTGAGCTCTACCTTCACAGGTCTGGGTGTGTGGGTTGACGAGCTGTTGGCTTCAACGCATTACCTGTTAAAATTATAACATTTCATTAAAATTCCGTTTTAAAAATGAACAATAGTTGTTATATTTTAGATAAGTAAATCAACATTTTCAAGCATTTGATTATGCAACTGTTGCACATTATCTATTTAGAGTAATCATTTTTCATCACCTTTTTTTTTAAATTGGTGTGACAGAAAACTTATTTTCTAAACAGATAAGAATACAACACCTTGTATATAAGCCTCAAGTATAACTTAAAAATACTTCAAGGGCCATGATAAACATTTGAGTTATTGAGGCTCTACTGTATCTAAGAAAATCATGCAGATTTATTTACTTCATTAAATGCCCTTAAATTTATCTTTCAAAAGTTCATTAAATGGAAAGTTAAATAACCTATGTACAAGGTAATGTAAAGTATCTATACTCCATTCATAATAAGAAACAATCGGCAGCAACCAGTTTTAGTCGGGCAACACTTGTAAAATGTATACCATCTGGATACTGCAGAGTGCAGGACAGAAGCAACCTATGACAAACATCAACAGCCCTATCTACACAGGAAAGCTTAAACAACCAATACCTCATAGGCATAATATGTCAAGCCCGTATCATTGTCAACTGTATAAACTTATCGTAATTTTGTGACAATTTTGTTTTTAAACTTTGGCAGTTTCTATTCAAAAAACTAACAAACAATCAAGTAGTGATTAAAGAATAATAATCCTTTTATTTAATATTGAATTTTTGGAGAACACAATTAAACAACTTGGAAAATAAAAAATAACCTTATTTTATAGTTTAGGAATTTAGAACTGAAAGTACTTAGTACAAACACAAAAAAGTATAAATAGGTAACAAAAAGTTATATACACAATAAAAAAAAATAGGTAAACAATGTCTGTTAGTTAACCATTGTTAGGCTAAAACTTCATAAAAATAATTAAATAGCAATAATACAAAAAAAAACTAAAACTAATAAAACAAAAGATTAAAGATGTTAATTCCTTACAAAATTATTTTTATCTATACGATATGTATACATTTTATCGGATCGTAATCTCCGATTTCTTTGTGTAAATCATTGTATCTACCCCATTGCTCTATATTATCGAAATATCGACGCATGGAACAGCGGTAGATTTCTTCCTCTGGTTCATATCTAGAAAAAAAAAAATAATAGTTATATTAATTAGGAATATTTTAATCCTATATAAACAGAAACACACACACATCAGAATCTAAAACACTATATTATTCAAATTTAAAGGTAATATGCAGGAAACTATAGAGGCTTTTTAATCATTGACTTTTCAATTAAAAATTATGAGCATTTTAAAACAAAATTCAAAACTATAATATCAATAAAAGTCTCAGAGATGCTCTAGACAATCTTACTATTAAATTGTATAATAGGTACCTAAATCCACTATAAGTTTTAAAATAATTGATTAAATGTATTATTTGGAACGTACATTTTGCTATGTTGTACATTTATAACAAAGAGCAAACACATAATGGGGAATGGAGTTCTCTTAACAAAATTATAATAAGAAGGTACTTACCAATTATTGGTGTCCACTTTGTCCAGGATGGCCATTATTTAGAAGTAAAGTGTTCATTCCACTGAACTCTCTAGACAAAACATAAAAATTCAGATATTTTAAGATAAAAATATTTTTTTTATATACAATACAATATTCAAACACATAATATTTATAATTATAGGGACTATTGGTGTAACATAATGCATTTGAGCAAATAGTATAATAATATTGTTATGTTTAGTTGGTTGTTCATAGTATGCTGCAATATACCAACAAAATTATCGATGAATTTTGAGTCTTATGTTAACAGACTTGGAATCATTTGTGAATTGCTTTATCATTATTAAAAATGTTTTATATATATTTACAAAAATTTTATGACACGTTTTTTATCTTGAAATGTCAATGTACAACTATTGTAAAATTATGTTAAATAGTCTTTATCTAATAGTTAATAATTATTAATATCTTACCTATTACCATTTAACATAGCACTAAAGTTTCGTACACTTATAGTTCTAGGTATTGAACTAGAAAAACAAACATTGTGATTAAAATATTGTAAATTTAGACATAATATAAATTTCATATGTAATAAAATAATGTGTTTCTTACGATGGTAAAATGTCATAGTTTATTCCTGGAATGGTATATGTGCTTTTATGAATGTCAAAATCATCAAAAGAATGGTAAAAATGCATAAAATTCTTTCTACATATTGATCAAGTGGGTTCAGACTAAATAACAAAAATATAAAACATAACTTTTGTGATAAGACACAAACTATTCAACATGTTTCTAATTAGTTATAATCAAATTAATTCTTATATTATCTGCATAAATCAATATAATTAGATTTTTTTCAGTTGTACTAAATAAATACTTCAGACAACAAGTAAAACGACATTTTTTATATAATATGATATGGTTACGTTTAACAACTAATAACTATTATGTTTTATCTAAACTTACATTTGGGCGTAGTAATAAACATTCTTTTGACCACTGTTGTAAACAATTTAGGGTGGCCCTTATTTATGAACATTCAAATTTTTAATTTCTCACCCTTCCAATTTTTTTGTAAGTTCCTTTATCTAAATCTAACATGATTTGTTTCATATAAGACCGTCTTCCTGGTTTTCTTTCAATTTTCAAATATTTTTAACTATTTATGTCTATAATACTAGACACTGCAAAATATAGGAAGAACATACTTGCTTAGATGCTCAAGACAGTTCGGCTCTTATGTCTTTTAATAAAAATCCATATATTCCATCATTGTCTGCACCATGTTGAATGGACCTTGATGATAATAGCTGAAAACAAGTTTATAGTTATATTTTACTAATAATATATTAATGCTTATTAAATCCACTTACAATACAAAAATGATGAATAACAACATCATCCAATTTGAATAGTGGGCCATATAGCTGTTCACTTATCTCCTTACGTCTACACAACATACATGATTTCTTATCCCTTAAACTGAGCTCTACCTTCACAGGTCTGGGTGTGTGGGTTGACGAGCTGTTGGCTTCAACGCATTACCTGTTAAAATTATAACATTTCATTAAAATTCCGTTTTAAAAATGAACAATAGTTGTTATATTTTAGATAAGTAAATCAACATTTTCAAGCATTTGATTATGCAACTGTTGCACATTATCTATTTAGAGTAATCATTTTTCATCACCTTTTTTTTTAAATTGGTGTGACAGAAAACTTATTTTCTAAACAGATAAGAATACAACACCTTGTATATAAGCCTCAAGTATAACTTAAAAATACTTCAAGGGCCATGATAAACATTTGAGTTATTGAGGCTCTACTGTATCTAAGAAAATCATGCAGATTTATTTACTTCATTAAATGCCCTTAAATTTATCTTTCAAAAGTTCATTAAATGGAAAGTTAAATAACCTATGTACAAGGTAATGTAAAGTATCTATACTCCATTCATAATAAGAAACAATCGGCAGCAACCAGTTTTAGTCGGGCAACACTTGTAAAATGTATACCATCTGGATACTGCAGAGTGCAGGACAGAAGCAACCTATGACAAACATCAACAGCCCTATCTACACAGGAAAGCTTAAACAACCAATACCTCATAGGCATAATATGTCAAGCCCGTATCATTGTCAACTGTATAAACTTATCGTAATTTTGTGACAATTTTGTTTTTAAACTTTGGCAGTTTCTATTCAAAAAACTAACAAACAATCAAGTAGTGATTAAAGAATAATAATCCTTTTATTTAATATTGAATTTTTGGAGAACACAATTAAACAACTTGGAAAATAAAAAATAACCTTATTTTATAGTTTAGGAATTTAGAACTGAAAGTACTTAGTACAAACACAAAAAAGTATAAATAGGTAACAAAAAGTTATATACACAATAAAAAAAAATAGGTAAACAATGTCTGTTAGTTAACCATTGTTAGGCTAAAACTTCATAAAAATAATTAAATAGCAATAATACAAAAAAAAACTAAAACTAATAAAACAAAAGATTAAAGATGTTAATTCCTTACAAAATTATTTTTATCTATACGATATGTATACATTTTATCGGATCGTAATCTCCGATTTCTTTGTGTAAATCATTGTATCTACCCCATTGCTCTATATTATCGAAATATCGACGCATGGAACAGCGGTAGATTTCTTCCTCTGGTTCATATCTAGAAAAAAAAAAATAATAGTTATATTAATTAGGAATATTTTAATCCTATATAAACAGAAACACACACACATCAGAATCTAAAACACTATATTATTCAAATTTAAAGGTAATATGCAGGAAACTATAGAGGCTTTTTAATCATTGACTTTTCAATTAAAAATTATGAGCATTTTAAAACAAAATTCAAAACTATAATATCAATAAAAGTCTCAGAGATGCTCTAGACAATCTTACTATTAAATTGTATAATAGGTACCTAAATCCACTATAAGTTTTAAAATAATTGATTAAATGTATTATTTGGAACGTACATTTTGCTATGTTGTACATTTATAACAAAGAGCAAACACATAATGGGGAATGGAGTTCTCTTAACAAAATTATAATAAGAAGGTACTTACCAATTATTGGTGTCCACTTTGTCCAGGATGGCCATTATTTAGAAGTAAAGTGTTCATTCCACTGAACTCTCTAGACAAAACATAAAAATTCAGATATTTTAAGATAAAAATATTTTTTTTATATACAATACAATATTCAAACACATAATATTTATAATTATAGGGACTATTGGTGTAACATAATGCATTTGAGCAAATAGTATAATAATATTGTTATGTTTAGTTGGTTGTTCATAGTATGCTGCAATATACCAACAAAATTATCGATGAATTTTGAGTCTTATGTTAACAGACTTGGAATCATTTGTGAATTGCTTTATCATTATTAAAAATGTTTTATATATATTTACAAAAATTTTATGACACGTTTTTTATCTTGAAATGTCAATGTACAACTATTGTAAAATTATGTTAAATAGTCTTTATCTAATAGTTAATAATTATTAATATCTTACCTATTACCATTTAACATAGCACTAAAGTTTCGTACACTTATAGTTCTAGGTATTGAACTAGAAAAACAAACATTGTGATTAAAATATTGTAAATTTAGACATAATATAAATTTCATATGTAATAAAATAATGTGTTTCTTACGATGGTAAAATGTCATAGTTTATTCCTGGAATGGTATATGTGCTTTTATGAATGTCAAAATCATCAAAAGAATGGTAAAAATGCATAAAATTCTTTCTACATATTGATCAAGTGGGTTCAGACTAAATAACAAAAATATAAAACATAACTTTTGTGATAAGACACAAACTATTCAACATGTTTCTAATTAGTTATAATCAAATTAATTCTTATATTATCTGCATAAATCAATATAATTAGATTTTTTTCAGTTGTACTAAATAAATACTTCAGACAACAAGTAAAACGACATTTTTTATATAATATGATATGGTTACGTTTAACAACTAATAACTATTATGTTTTATCTAAACTTACATTTGGGCGTAGTAATAAACATTCTTTTGACCACTGTTGTAAACAATTTAGGGTGGCCCTTATTTATGAACATTCAAATTTTTAATTTCTCACCCTTCCAATTTTTTTGTAAGTTCCTTTATCTAAATCTAACATGATTTGTTTCATATAACACCGTCTTCCTGGTTTTCTTTCAATTTTCAAATATTTTTAACTATTTATGTCTATAATACTAGACACTGCAAAATATAGGAAGAACATACTTGCTTAGATGCTCAAGACAGTTCGGCTCTTATGTCTTTTAATAAAAATCCATATATTCCATCATTGTCTGCACCATGTTGAATGGACCTTGATGATAATAGCTGAAAACAAGTTTATAGTTATATTTTACTAATAATATATTAATGCTTATTAAATCCACTTACAATACAAAAATGATGAATAACAACATCATCCAATTTGAATAGTGGGCCATATAGCTGTTCACTTATCTCCTTACGTCTACACAACATACATGATTTCTTATCCCTTAAACTGAGCTCTACCTTCACAGGTCTGGGTGTGTGGGTTGACGAGCTGTTGGCTTCAACGCATTACCTGTTAAAATTATAACATTTCATTAAAATTCCGTTTTAAAAATGAACAATAGTTGTTATATTTTAGATAAGTAAATCAACATTTTCAAGCATTTGATTATGCAACTGTTGCACATTATCTATTTAGAGTAATCATTTTTCATCACCTTTTTTTTTAAATTGGTGTGACAGAAAACTTATTTTCTAAACAGATAAGAATACAACACCTTGTATATAAGCCTCAAGTATAACTTAAAAATACTTCAAGGGCCATGATAAACATTTGAGTTATTGAGGCTCTACTGTATCTAAGAAAATCATGCAGATTTATTTACTTCATTAAATGCCCTTAAATTTATCTTTCAAAAGTTCATTAAATGGAAAGTTAAATAACCTATGTACAAGGTAATGTAAAGTATCTATACTCCATTCATAATAAGAAACAATCGGCAGCAACCAGTTTTAGTCGGGCAACACTTGTAAAATGTATACCATCTGGATACTGCAGAGTGCAGGACAGAAGCAACCTATGACAAACATCAACAGCCCTATCTACACAGGAAAGCTTAAACAACCAATACCTCATAGGCATAATATGTCAAGCCCGTATCATTGTCAACTGTATAAACTTATCGTAATTTTGTGACAATTTTGTTTTTAAACTTTGGCAGTTTCTATTCAAAAAACTAACAAACAATCAAGTAGTGATTAAAGAATAATAATCCTTTTATTTAATATTGAATTTTTGGAGAACACAATTAAACAACTTGGAAAATAAAAAATAACCTTATTTTATAGTTTAGGAATTTAGAACTGAAAGTACTTAGTACAAACACAAAAAAGTATAAATAGGTAACAAAAAGTTATATACACAATAAAAAAAAATAGGTAAACAATGTCTGTTAGTTAACCATTGTTAGGCTAAAACTTCATAAAAATAATTAAATAGCAATAATACAAAAAAAAACTAAAACTAATAAAACAAAAGATTAAAGATGTTAATTCCTTACAAAATTATTTTTATCTATACGATATGTATACATTTTATCGGATCGTAATCTCCGATTTCTTTGTGTAAATCATTGTATCTACCCCATTGCTCTATATTATCGAAATATCGACGCATGGAACAGCGGTAGATTTCTTCCTCTGGTTCATATCTAGAAAAAAAAAAATAATAGTTATATTAATTAGGAATATTTTAATCCTATATAAACAGAAACACACACACATCAGAATCTAAAACACTATATTATTCAAATTTAAAGGTAATATGCAGGAAACTATAGAGGCTTTTTAATCATTGACTTTTCAATTAAAAATTATGAGCATTTTAAAACAAAATTCAAAACTATAATATCAATAAAAGTCTCAGAGATGCTCTAGACAATCTTACTATTAAATTGTATAATAGGTACCTAAATCCACTATAAGTTTTAAAATAATTGATTAAATGTATTATTTGGAACGTACATTTTGCTATGTTGTACATTTATAACAAAGAGCAAACACATAATGGGGAATGGAGTTCTCTTAACAAAATTATAATAAGAAGGTACTTACCAATTATTGGTGTCCACTTTGTCTAGGATGGCCATTATTTAGAAGTAAAGTGTTCATTCCACTGAACTCTCTAGACAAAACATAAAAATTCAGATATTTTAAGATAAAAATATTTTTTTTATATACAATACAATATTCAAACACATAATATTTATAATTATAGGGACTATTGGTGTAACATAATGCATTTGAGCAAATAGTATAATAATATTGTTATGTTTAGTTGGTTGTTCATAGTATGCTGCAATATACCAACAAAATTATCGATGAATTTTGAGTCTTATGTTAACAGACTTGGAATCATTTGTGAATTGCTTTATCATTATTAAAAATGTTTTATATATATTTACAAAAATTTTATGACACGTTTTTTATCTTGAAATGTCAATGTACAACTATTGTAAAATTATGTTAAATAGTCTTTATCTAATAGTTAATAATTATTAATATCTTACCTATTACCATTTAACATAGCACTAAAGTTTCGTACACTTATAGTTCTAGGTATTGAACTAGAAAAACAAACATTGTGATTAAAATATTGTAAATTTAGACATAATATAAATTTCATATGTAATAAAATAATGTGTTTCTTACGATGGTAAAATGTCATAGTTTATTCCTGGAATGGTATATGTGCTTTTATGAATGTCAAAATCATCAAAAGAATGGTAAAAATGCATAAAATTCTTTCTACATATTGATCAAGTGGGTTCAGACTAAATAACAAAAATATAAAACATAACTTTTGTGATAAGACACAAACTATTCAACATGTTTCTAATTAGTTATAATCAAATTAATTCTTATATTATCTGCATAAATCAATATAATTAGATTTTTTTCAGTTGTACTAAATAAATACTTCAGACAACAAGTAAAACGACATTTTTTATATAATATGATATGGTTACGTTTAACAACTAATAACTATTATGTTTTATCTAAACTTACATTTGGGCGTAGTAATAAACATTCTTTTGACCACTGTTGTAAACAATTTAGGGTGGCCCTTATTTATGAACATTCAAATTTTTAATTTCTCACCCTTCCAATTTTTTTGTAAGTTCCTTTATCTAAATCTAACATGATTTGTTTCATATAAGACCGTCTTCCTGGTTTTCTTTCAATTTTCAAATATTTTTAACTATTTATGTCTATAATACTAGACACTGCAAAATATAGGAAGAACATACTTGCTTAGATGCTCAAGACAGTTCGGCTCTTATGTCTTTTAATAAAAATCCATATATTCCATCATTGTCTGCACCATGTTGAATGGACCTTGATGATAATAGCTGAAAACAAGTTTATAGTTATATTTTACTAATAATATATTAATGCTTATTAAATCCACTTACAATACAAAAATGATGAATAACAACATCATCCAATTTGAATAGTGGGCCATATAGCTGTTCACTTATCTCCTTACGTCTACACAACATACATGATTTCTTATCCCTTAAACTGAGCTCTACCTTCACAGGTCTGGGTGTGTGGGTTGACGAGCTGTTGGCTTCAACGCATTACCTGTTAAAATTATAACATTTCATTAAAATTCCGTTTTAAAAATGAACAATAGTTGTTATATTTTAGATAAGTAAATCAACATTTTCAAGCATTTGATTATGCAACTGTTGCACATTATCTATTTAGAGTAATCATTTTTCATCACCTTTTTTTTTAAATTGGTGTGACAGAAAACTTATTTTCTAAACAGATAAGAATACAACACCTTGTATATAAGCCTCAAGTATAACTTAAAAATACTTCAAGGGCCATGATAAACATTTGAGTTATTGAGGCTCTACTGTATCTAAGAAAATCATGCAGATTTATTTACTTCATTAAATGCCCTTAAATTTATCTTTCAAAAGTTCATTAAATGGAAAGTTAAATAACCTATGTACAAGGTAATGTAAAGTATCTATACTCCATTCATAATAAGAAACAATCGGCAGCAACCAGTTTTAGTCGGGCAACACTTGTAAAATGTATACCATTTGGATACTGCAGAGTGCAGGACAGAAGCAACCTATGACAAACATCAACAGCCCTATCTACACAGGAAAGCTTAAACAACCAATACCTCATAGGCATAATATGTCAAGCCCGTATCATTGTCAACTGTATAAACTTATCGTAATTTTGTGACAATTTTGTTTTTAAACTTTGGCAGTTTCTATTCAAAAAACTAACAAACAATCAAGTAGTGATTAAAGAATAATAATCCTTTTATTTAATATTGAATTTTTGGAGAACACAATTAAACAACTTGGAAAATAAAAAATAACCTTATTTTATAGTTTAGGAATTTAGAACTGAAAGTACTTAGTACAAACACAAAAAAGTATAAATAGGTAACAAAAAGTTATATACACAATAAAAAAAAATAGGTAAACAATGTCTGTTAGTTAACCATTGTTAGGCTAAAACTTCATAAAAATAATTAAATAGCAATAATACAAAAAAAAACTAAAACTAATAAAACAAAAGATTAAAGATGTTAATTCCTTACAAAATTATTTTTATCTATACGATATGTATACATTTTATCGGATCGTAATCTCCGATTTCTTTGTGTAAATCATTGTATCTACCCCATTGCTCTATATTATCGAAATATCGACGCATGGAACAGCGGTAGATTTCTTCCTCTGGTTCATATCTAGAAAAAAAAAAATAATAGTTATATTAATTAGGAATATTTTAATCCTATATAAACAGAAACACACACACATCAGAATCTAAAACACTATATTATTCAAATTTAAAGGTAATATGCAGGAAACTATAGAGGCTTTTTAATCATTGACTTTTCAATTAAAAATTATGAGCATTTTAAAACAAAATTCAAAACTATAATATCAATAAAAGTCTCAGAGATGCTCTAGACAATCTTACTATTAAATTGTATAATAGGTACCTAAATCCACTATAAGTTTTAAAATAATTGATTAAATGTATTATTTGGAACGTACATTTTGCTATGTTGTACATTTATAACAAAGAGCAAACACATAATGGGGAATGGAGTTCTCTTAACAAAATTATAATAAGAAGGTACTTACCAATTATTGGTGTCCACTTTGTCCAGGATGGCCATTATTTAGAAGTAAAGTGTTCATTCCACTGAACTCTCTAGACAAAACATAAAAATTCAGATATTTTAAGATAAAAATATTTTTTTTATATACAATACAATATTCAAACACATAATATTTATAATTATAGGGACTATTGGTGTAACATAATGCATTTGAGCAAATAGTATAATAATATTGTTATGTTTAGTTGGTTGTTCATAGTATGCTGCAATATACCAACAAAATTATCGATGAATTTTGAGTCTTATGTTAACAGACTTGGAATCATTTGTGAATTGCTTTATCATTATTAAAAATGTTTTATATATATTTACAAAAATTTTATGACACGTTTTTTATCTTGAAATGTCAATGTACAACTATTGTAAAATTATGTTAAATAGTCTTTATCTAATAGTTAATAATTATTAATATCTTACCTATTACCATTTAACATAGCACTAAAGTTTCGTACACTTATAGTTCTAGGTATTGAACTAGAAAAACAAACATTGTGATTAAAATATTGTAAATTTAGACATAATATAAATTTCATATGTAATAAAATAATGTGTTTCTTACGATGGTAAAATGTCATAGTTTATTCCTGGAATGGTATATGTGCTTTTATGAATGTCAAAATCATCAAAAGAATGGTAAAAATGCATAAAATTCTTTCTACATATTGATCAAGTGGGTTCAGACTAAATAACAAAAATATAAAACATAACTTTTGTGATAAGACACAAACTATTCAACATGTTTCTAATTAGTTATAATCAAATTAATTCTTATATTATCTGCATAAATCAATATAATTAGATTTTTTTCAGTTGTACTAAATAAATACTTCAGACAACAAGTAAAACGACATTTTTTATATAATATGATATGGTTACGTTTAACAACTAATAACTATTATGTTTTATCTAAACTTACATTTGGGCGTAGTAATAAACATTCTTTTGACCACTGTTGTAAACAATTTAGGGTGGCCCTTATTTATGAACATTCAAATTTTTAATTTCTCACCCTTCCAATTTTTTTGTAAGTTCCTTTATCTAAATCTAACATGATTTGTTTCATATAACACCGTCTTCCTGGTTTTCTTTCAATTTTCAAATATTTTTAACTATTTATGTCTATAATACTAGACACTGCAAAATATAGGAAGAACATACTTGCTTAGATGCTCAAGACAGTTCGGCTCTTATGTCTTTTAATAAAAATCCATATATTCCATCATTGTCTGCACCATGTTGAATGGACCTTGATGATAATAGCTGAAAACAAGTTTATAGTTATATTTTACTAATAATATATTAATGCTTATTAAATCCACTTACAATACAAAAATGATGAATAACAACATCATCCAATTTGAATAGTGGGCCATATAGCTGTTCACTTATCTCCTTACGTCTACACAACATACATGATTTCTTATCCCTTAAACTGAGCTCTACCTTCACAGGTCTGGGTGTGTGGGTTGACGAGCTGTTGGCTTCAACGCATTACCTGTTAAAATTATAACATTTCATTAAAATTCCGTTTTAAAAATGAACAATAGTTGTTATATTTTAGATAAGTAAATCAACATTTTCAAGCATTTGATTATGCAACTGTTGCACATTATCTATTTAGAGTAATCATTTTTCATCACCTTTTTTTTTAAATTGGTGTGACAGAAAACTTATTTTCTAAACAGATAAGAATACAACACCTTGTATATAAGCCTCAAGTATAACTTAAAAATACTTCAAGGGCCATGATAAACATTTGAGTTATTGAGGCTCTACTGTATCTAAGAAAATCATGCAGATTTATTTACTTCATTAAATGCCCTTAAATTTATCTTTCAAAAGTTCATTAAATGGAAAGTTAAATAACCTATGTACAAGGTAATGTAAAGTATCTATACTCCATTCATAATAAGAAACAATCGGCAGCAACCAGTTTTAGTCGGGCAACACTTGTAAAATGTATACCATCTGGATACTGCAGAGTGCAGGACAGAAGCAACCTATGACAAACATCAACAGCCCTATCTACACAGGAAAGCTTAAACAACCAATACCTCATAGGCATAATATGTCAAGCCCGTATCATTGTCAACTGTATAAACTTATCGTAATTTTGTGACAATTTTGTTTTTAAACTTTGGCAGTTTCTATTCAAAAAACTAACAAACAATCAAGTAGTGATTAAAGAATAATAATCCTTTTATTTAATATTGAATTTTTGGAGAACACAATTAAACAACTTGGAAAATAAAAAATAACCTTATTTTATAGTTTAGGAATTTAGAACTGAAAGTACTTAGTACAAACACAAAAAAGTATAAATAGGTAACAAAAAGTTATATACACAATAAAAAAAAATAGGTAAACAATGTCTGTTAGTTAACCATTGTTAGGCTAAAACTTCATAAAAATAATTAAATAGCAATAATACAAAAAAAAACTAAAACTAATAAAACAAAAGATTAAAGATGTTAATTCCTTACAAAATTATTTTTATCTATACGATATGTATACATTTTATCGGATCGTAATCTCCGATTTCTTTGTGTAAATCATTGTATCTACCCCATTGCTCTATATTATCGAAATATCGACGCATGGAACAGCGGTAGATTTCTTCCTCTGGTTCATATCTAGAAAAAAAAAAATAATAGTTATATTAATTAGGAATATTTTAATCCTATATAAACAGAAACACACACACATCAGAATCTAAAACACTATATTATTCAAATTTAAAGGTAATATGCAGGAAACTATAGAGGCTTTTTAATCATTGACTTTTCAATTAAAAATTATGAGCATTTTAAAACAAAATTCAAAACTATAATATCAATAAAAGTCTCAGAGATGCTCTAGACAATCTTACTATTAAATTGTATAATAGGTACCTAAATCCACTATAAGTTTTAAAATAATTGATTAAATGTATTATTTGGAACGTACATTTTGCTATGTTGTACATTTATAACAAAGAGCAAACACATAATGGGGAATGGAGTTCTCTTAACAAAATTATAATAAGAAGGTACTTACCAATTATTGGTGTCCACTTTGTCCAGGATGGCCATTATTTAGAAGTAAAGTGTTCATTCCACTGAACTCTCTAGACAAAACATAAAAATTCAGATATTTTAAGATAAAAATATTTTTTTTATATACAATACAATATTCAAACACATAATATTTATAATTATAGGGACTATTGGTGTAACATAATGCATTTGAGCAAATAGTATAATAATATTGTTATGTTTAGTTGGTTGTTCATAGTATGCTGCAATATACCAACAAAATTATCGATGAATTTTGAGTCTTATGTTAACAGACTTGGAATCATTTGTGAATTGCTTTATCATTATTAAAAATGTTTTATATATATTTACAAAAATTTTATGACACGTTTTTTATCTTGAAATGTCAATGTACAACTATTGTAAAATTATGTTAAATAGTCTTTATCTAATAGTTAATAATTATTAATATCTTACCTATTACCATTTAACATAGCACTAAAGTTTCGTACACTTATAGTTCTAGGTATTGAACTAGAAAAACAAACATTGTGATTAAAATATTGTAAATTTAGACATAATATAAATTTCATATGTAATAAAATAATGTGTTTCTTACGATGGTAAAATGTCATAGTTTATTCCTGGAATGGTATATGTGCTTTTATGAATGTCAAAATCATCAAAAGAATGGTAAAAATGCATAAAATTCTTTCTACATATTGATCAAGTGGGTTCAGACTAAATAACAAAAATATAAAACATAACTTTTGTGATAAGACACAAACTATTCAACATGTTTCTAATTAGTTATAATCAAATTAATTCTTATATTATCTGCATAAATCAATATAATTAGATTTTTTTCAGTTGTACTAAATAAATACTTCAGACAACAAGTAAAACGACATTTTTTATATAATATGATATGGTTACGTTTAACAACTAATAACTATTATGTTTTATCTAAACTTACATTTGGGCGTAGTAATAAACATTCTTTTGACCACTGTTGTAAACAATTTAGGGTGGCCCTTATTTATGAACATTCAAATTTTTAATTTCTCACCCTTCCAATTTTTTTGTAAGTTCCTTTATCTAAATCTAACATGATTTGTTTCATATAACACCGTCTTCCTGGTTTTCTTTCAATTTTCAAATATTTTTAACTATTTATGTCTATAATACTAGACACTGCAAAATATAGGAAGAACATACTTGCTTAGATGCTCAAGACAGTTCGGCTCTTATGTCTTTTAATAAAAATCCATATATTCCATCATTGTCTGCACCATGTTGAATGGACCTTGATGATAATAGCTGAAAACAAGTTTATAGTTATATTTTACTAATAATATATTAATGCTTATTAAATCCACTTACAATACAAAAATGATGAATAACAACATCATCCAATTTGAATAGTGGGCCATATAGCTGTTCACTTATCTCCTTACGTCTACACAACATACATGATTTCTTATCCCTTAAACTGAGCTCTACCTTCACAGGTCTGGGTGTGTGGGTTGACGAGCTGTTGGCTTCAACGCATTACCTGTTAAAATTATAACATTTCATTAAAATTCCGTTTTAAAAATGAACAATAGTTGTTATATTTTAGATAAGTAAATCAACATTTTCAAGCATTTGATTATGCAACTGTTGCACATTATCTATTTAGAGTAATCATTTTTCATCACCTTTTTTTTTAAATTGGTGTGACAGAAAACTTATTTTCTAAACAGATAAGAATACAACACCTTGTATATAAGCCTCAAGTATAACTTAAAAATACTTCAAGGGCCATGATAAACATTTGAGTTATTGAGGCTCTACTGTATCTAAGAAAATCATGCAGATTTATTTACTTCATTAAATGCCCTTAAATTTATCTTTCAAAAGTTCATTAAATGGAAAGTTAAATAACCTATGTACAAGGTAATGTAAAGTATCTATACTCCATTCATAATAAGAAACAATCGGCAGCAACCAGTTTTAGTCGGGCAACACTTGTAAAATGTATACCATCTGGATACTGCAGAGTGCAGGACAGAAGCAACCTATGACAAACATCAACAGCCCTATCTACACAGGAAAGCTTAAACAACCAATACCTCATAGGCATAATATGTCAAGCCCGTATCATTGTCAACTGTATAAACTTATCGTAATTTTGTGACAATTTTGTTTTTAAACTTTGGCAGTTTCTATTCAAAAAACTAACAAACAATCAAGTAGTGATTAAAGAATAATAATCCTTTTATTTAATATTGAATTTTTGGAGAACACAATTAAACAACTTGGAAAATAAAAAATAACCTTATTTTATAGTTTAGGAATTTAGAACTGAAAGTACTTAGTACAAACACAAAAAAGTATAAATAGGTAACAAAAAGTTATATACACAATAAAAAAAAATAGGTAAACAATGTCTGTTAGTTAACCATTGTTAGGCTAAAACTTCATAAAAATAATTAAATAGCAATAATACAAAAAAAAACTAAAACTAATAAAACAAAAGATTAAAGATGTTAATTCCTTACAAAATTATTTTTATCTATACGATATGTATACATTTTATCGGATCGTAATCTCCGATTTCTTTGTGTAAATCATTGTATCTACCCCATTGCTCTATATTATCGAAATATCGACGCATGGAACAGCGGTAGATTTCTTCCTCTGGTTCATATCTAGAAAAAAAAAAATAATAGTTATATTAATTAGGAATATTTTAATCCTATATAAACAGAAACACACACACATCAGAATCTAAAACACTATATTATTCAAATTTAAAGGTAATATGCAGGAAACTATAGAGGCTTTTTAATCATTGACTTTTCAATTAAAAATTATGAGCATTTTAAAACAAAATTCAAAACTATAATATCAATAAAAGTCTCAGAGATGCTCTAGACAATCTTACTATTAAATTGTATAATAGGTACCTAAATCCACTATAAGTTTTAAAATAATTGATTAAATGTATTATTTGGAACGTACATTTTGCTATGTTGTACATTTATAACAAAGAGCAAACACATAATGGGGAATGGAGTTCTCTTAACAAAATTATAATAAGAAGGTACTTACCAATTATTGGTGTCCACTTTGTCCAGGATGGCCATTATTTAGAAGTAAAGTGTTCATTCCACTGAACTCTCTAGACAAAACATAAAAATTCAGATATTTTAAGATAAAAATATTTTTTTTATATACAATACAATATTCAAACACATAATATTTATAATTATAGGGACTATTGGTGTAACATAATGCATTTGAGCAAATAGTATAATAATATTGTTATGTTTAGTTGGTTGTTCATAGTATGCTGCAATATACCAACAAAATTATCGATGAATTTTGAGTCTTATGTTAACAGACTTGGAATCATTTGTGAATTGCTTTATCATTATTAAAAATGTTTTATATATATTTACAAAAATTTTATGACACGTTTTTTATCTTGAAATGTCAATGTACAACTATTGTAAAATTATGTTAAATAGTCTTTATCTAATAGTTAATAATTATTAATATCTTACCTATTACCATTTAACATAGCACTAAAGTTTCGTACACTTATAGTTCTAGGTATTGAACTAGAAAAACAAACATTGTGATTAAAATATTGTAAATTTAGACATAATATAAATTTCATATGTAATAAAATAATGTGTTTCTTACGATGGTAAAATGTCATAGTTTATTCCTGGAATGGTATATGTGCTTTTATGAATGTCAAAATCATCAAAAGAATGGTAAAAATGCATAAAATTCTTTCTACATATTGATCAAGTGGGTTCAGACTAAATAACAAAAATATAAAACATAACTTTTGTGATAAGACACAAACTATTCAACATGTTTCTAATTAGTTATAATCAAATTAATTCTTATATTATCTGCATAAATCAATATAATTAGATTTTTTTCAGTTGTACTAAATAAATACTTCAGACAACAAGTAAAACGACATTTTTTATATAATATGATATGGTTACGTTTAACAACTAATAACTATTATGTTTTATCTAAACTTACATTTGGGCGTAGTAATAAACATTCTTTTGACCACTGTTGTAAACAATTTAGGGTGGCCCTTATTTATGAACATTCAAATTTTTAATTTCTCACCCTTCCAATTTTTTTGTAAGTTCCTTTATCTAAATCTAACATGATTTGTTTCATATAAGACCGTCTTCCTGGTTTTCTTTCAATTTTCAAATATTTTTAACTATTTATGTCTATAATACTAGACACTGCAAAATATAGGAAGAACATACTTGCTTAGATGCTCAAGACAGTTCGGCTCTTATGTCTTTTAATAAAAATCCATATATTCCATCATTGTCTGCACCATGTTGAATGGACCTTGATGATAATAGCTGAAAACAAGTTTATAGTTATATTTTACTAATAATATATTAATGCTTATTAAATCCACTTACAATACAAAAATGATGAATAACAACATCATCCAATTTGAATAGTGGGCCATATAGCTGTTCACTTATCTCCTTACGTCTACACAACATACATGATTTCTTATCCCTTAAACTGAGCTCTACCTTCACAGGTCTGGGTGTGTGGGTTGACGAGCTGTTGGCTTCAACGCATTACCTGTTAAAATTATAACATTTCATTAAAATTCCGTTTTAAAAATGAACAATAGTTGTTATATTTTAGATAAGTAAATCAACATTTTCAAGCATTTGATTATGCAACTGTTGCACATTATCTATTTAGAGTAATCATTTTTCATCACCTTTTTTTTTAAATTGGTGTGACAGATAACTTATTTTCTAAACAGATAAGAATACAACACCTTGTATATAAGCCTCAAGTATAACTTAAAAATACTTCAAGGGCCATGATAAACATTTGAGTTATTGAGGCTCTACTGTATCTAAGAAAATCATGCAGATTTATTTACTTCATTAAATGCCCTTAAATTTATCTTTCAAAAGTTCATTAAATGGAAAGTTAAATAACCTATGTACAAGGTAATGTAAAGTATCTATACTCCATTCATAATAAGAAACAATCGGCAGCAACCAGTTTTAGTCGGGCAACACTTGTAAAATGTATACCATCTGGATACTGCAGAGTGCAGGACAGAAGCAACCTATGACAAACATCAACAGCCCTATCTACACAGGAAAGCTTAAACAACCAATACCTCATAGGCATAATATGTCAAGCCCGTATCATTGTCAACTGTATAAACTTATCGTAATTTTGTGACAATTTTGTTTTTAAACTTTGGCAGTTTCTATTCAAAAAACTAACAAACAATCAAGTAGTGATTAAAGAATAATAATCCTTTTATTTAATATTGAATTTTTGGAGAACACAATTAAACAACTTGGAAAATAAAAAATAACCTTATTTTATAGTTTAGGAATTTAGAACTGAAAGTACTTAGTACAAACACAAAAAAGTATAAATAGGTAACAAAAAGTTATATACACAATAAAAAAAAATAGGTAAACAATGTCTGTTAGTTAACCATTGTTAGGCTAAAACTTCATAAAAATAATTAAATAGCAATAATACAAAAAAAAACTAAAACTAATAAAACAAAAGATTAAAGATGTTAATTCCTTACAAAATTATTTTTATCTATACGATATGTATACATTTTATCGGATCGTAATCTCCGATTTCTTTGTGTAAATCATTGTATCTACCCCATTGCTCTATATTATCGAAATATCGACGCATGGAACAGCGGTAGATTTCTTCCTCTGGTTCATATCTAGAAAAAAAAAAATAATAGTTATATTAATTAGGAATATTTTAATCCTATATAAACAGAAACACACACACATCAGAATCTAAAACACTATATTATTCAAATTTAAAGGTAATATGCAGGAAACTATAGAGGCTTTTTAATCATTGACTTTTCAATTAAAAATTATGAGCATTTTAAAACAAAATTCAAAACTATAATATCAATAAAAGTCTCAGAGATGCTCTAGACAATCTTACTATTAAATTGTATAATAGGTACCTAAATCCACTATAAGTTTTAAAATAATTGATTAAATGTATTATTTGGAACGTACATTTTGCTATGTTGTACATTTATAACAAAGAGCAAACACATAATGGGGAATGGAGTTCTCTTAACAAAATTATAATAAGAAGGTACTTACCAATTATTGGTGTCCACTTTGTCCAGGATGGCCATTATTTAGAAGTAAAGTGTTCATTCCACTGAACTCTCTAGACAAAACATAAAAATTCAGATATTTTAAGATAAAAATATTTTTTTTATATACAATACAATATTCAAACACATAATATTTATAATTATAGGGACTATTGGTGTAACATAATGCATTTGAGCAAATAGTATAATAATATTGTTATGTTTAGTTGGTTGTTCATAGTATGCTGCAATATACCAACAAAATTATCGATGAATTTTGAGTCTTATGTTAACAGACTTGGAATCATTTGTGAATTGCTTTATCATTATTAAAAATGTTTTATATATATTTACAAAAATTTTATGACACGTTTTTTATCTTGAAATGTCAATGTACAACTATTGTAAAATTATGTTAAATAGTCTTTATCTAATAGTTAATAATTATTAATATCTTACCTATTACCATTTAACATAGCACTAAAGTTTCGTACACTTATAGTTCTAGGTATTGAACTAGAAAAACAAACATTGTGATTAAAATATTGTAAATTTAGACATAATATAAATTTCATATGTAATAAAATAATGTGTTTCTTACGATGGTAAAATGTCATAGTTTATTCCTGGAATGGTATATGTGCTTTTATGAATGTCAAAATCATCAAAAGAATGGTAAAAATGCATAAAATTCTTTCTACATATTGATCAAGTGGGTTCAGACTAAATAACAAAAATATAAAACATAACTTTTGTGATAAGACACAAACTATTCAACATGTTTCTAATTAGTTATAATAAAATTAATTCTTATATTATCTGCATAAATCAATATAATTAGATTTTTTTCAGTTGTACTAAATAAATACTTCAGACAACAAGTAAAACGACATTTTTTATATAATATGATATGGTTACGTTTAACAACTAATAACTATTATGTTTTATCTAAACTTACATTTGGGCGTAGTAATAAACATTCTTTTGACCACTGTTGTAAACAATTTAGGGTGGCCCTTATTTATGAACATTCAAATTTTTAATTTCTCACCCTTCCAATTTTTTTGTAAGTTCCTTTATCTAAATCTAACATGATTTGTTTCATATAAGACCGTCTTCCTGGTTTTCTTTCAATTTTCAAATATTTTTAACTATTTATGTCTATAATACTAGACACTGCAAAATATAGGAAGAACATACTTGCTTAGATGCTCAAGACAGTTCGGCTCTTATGTCTTTTAATAAAAATCCATATATTCCATCATTGTCTGCACCATGTTGAATGGACCTTGATGATAATAGCTGAAAACAAGTTTATAGTTATATTTTACTAATAATATATTAATGCTTATTAAATCCACTTACAATACAAAAATGATGAATAACAACATCATCCAATTTGAATAGTGGGCCATATAGCTGTTCACTTATCTCCTTACGTCTACACAACATACATGATTTCTTATCCCTTAAACTGAGCTCTACCTTCACAGGTCTGGGTGTGTGGGTTGACGAGCTGTTGGCTTCAACGCATTACCTGTTAAAATTATAACATTTCATTAAAATTCCGTTTTAAAAATGAACAATAGTTGTTATATTTTAGATAAGTAAATCAACATTTTCAAGCATTTGATTATGCAACTGTTGCACATTATCTATTTAAAGTAATCATTTTTCATCACCTTTTTTTTTAAATTGGTGTGACAGAAAACTTATTTTCTAAACAGATAAGAATACAACACCTTGTATATAAGCCTCAAGTATAACTTAAAAATACTTCAAGGGCCATGATAAACATTTGAGTTATTGAGGCTCTACTGTATCTAAGAAAATCATGCAGATTTATTTACTTCATTAAATGCCCTTAAATTTATCTTTCAAAAGTTCATTAAATGGAAAGTTAAATAACCTATGTACAAGGTAATGTAAAGTATCTATACTCCATTCATAATAAGAAACAATCGGCAGCAACCAGTTTTAGTCGGGCAACACTTGTAAAATGTATACCATCTGGATACTGCAGAGTGCAGGACAGAAGCAACCTATGACAAACATCAACAGCCCTATCTACACAGGAAAGCTTAAACAACCAATACCTCATAGGCATAATATGTCAAGCCCGTATCATTGTCAACTGTATAAACTTATCGTAATTTTGTGACAATTTTGTTTTTAAACTTTGGCAGTTTCTATTCAAAAAACTAACAAACAATCAAGTAGTGATTAAAGAATAATAATCCTTTTATTTAATATTGAATTTTTGGAGAACACAATTAAACAACTTGGAAAATAAAAAATAACCTTATTTTATAGTTTAGGAATTTAGAACTGAAAGTACTTAGTACAAACACAAAAAAGTATAAATAGGTAACAAAAAGTTATATACACAATAAAAAAAAATAGGTAAACAATGTCTGTTAGTTAACCATTGTTAGGCTAAAACTTCATAAAAATAATTAAATAGCAATAATACAAAAAAAAAACTAAAACTAATAAAACAAAAGATTAAAGATGTTAATTCCTTACAAAATTATTTTTATCTATACGATATGTATACATTTTATCGGATCGTAATCTCCGATTTCTTTGTGTAAATCATTGTATCTACCCCATTGCTCTATATTATCGAAATATCGACGCATGGAACAGCGGTAGATTTCTTCCTCTGGTTCATATCTAGAAAAAAAAAAATAATAGTTATATTAATTAGGAATATTTTAATCCTATATAAACAGAAACACACACACATCAGAATCTAAAACACTATATTATTCAAATTTAAAGGTAATATGCAGGAAACTATAGAGGCTTTTTAATCATTGACTTTTCAATTAAAAATTATGAGCATTTTAAAACAAAATTCAAAACTATAATATCAATAAAAGTCTCAGAGATGCTCTAGACAATCTTACTATTAAATTGTATAATAGGTACCTAAATCCACTATAAGTTTTAAAATAATTGATTAAATGTATTATTTGGAACGTACATTTTGCTATGTTGTACATTTATAACAAAGAGCAAACACATAATGGGGAATGGAGT